>NC_058137.1:19368716-19968716 GCF_011075055.1 Mangifera indica | reverse complement strand
TTCTGCACCCATCCTCATCCGCTGTGCATTTTCCTCAGGACGGAACAAGAGTATACTACCATCTTCTTTCCTGTAGGCTTTCAGACCTTCAAATAATCCCTAGTAGCAAATAAGCAAAAGAAGGAAAAAGATAAATAATCATTAAAGCAACGCAAATGCATAAATACTTTAATTGAAAAATTATCACAACTTCCTTAATTATGTCTTCACTTATTTCTTTTAGCCCCCAAAATCCTCAAATCACCAACTCCTTCCCCTTCCTCCAAAATAATAATAATAATAAAAAATCACAGTTTGAGAGAGATTTGATTCCACCATTAAGTGGTCCTATCAACCACACTAGTTGGTGCTTACCCCTATGTAATCATATTAGAACTATGTTATCATTCAATATTTCAACAGCTAGTCATTTAATGAAGTGAGCACCGCAACTGACTCAGGTAATATCTTTGCCTTATGTGCTATTTACTATTAGTTTTGAATTTGCAATTGTTGAGAATATATATTCTTGAATGCCGTAATGTCTTATCTGATATTCATTTTTGTACTACCTACTACTCCTCTCTGACTACCAGATATAAAATACCATGAAAATTTCCAGGAAAATGAGGTTTAGCTAAAATCATTTCGACCTGACTGGTTCATTGTTTTAGCTTATAATATTTATTATAGTGATGCTTTTGACAAACTCAAGGGAACTCAAGGCGAATTCTTAAATGAATTTCAAGGATGTTTCTAATAAATGCCAAAAGTCCAAGTGAAAGTTCTGAAAAAATTGGAAAACCAAAATCCAGCCATACTTTAGTCAAGATTTTGTGGACATCCAAATTTTTTTTTTTTAAACTTTTAAACAGCAACAATAAATAAATAGATAAGAGTTTGCCTAATTGAGGTGGGGAATCTTGTACTTTATATCTTCTGAAAACAAAGTTTTCCCAAAAAAATGAAACAGATCCTCATAACACTATCATTGAAGAAAACCTCTTATATAAAGAAATTTATCCAAAAAAAAAAAAAAACCATTTCAAATATTGTCTACAACAATATGCAAGGAAACTAATACCCTAGATAAGGTAGCTCCCTTGAATTTTCTTCCTTTAAAAAATGTAATTCTCCAACAATCAAATCAAATGTGCCATTGAGATATCATTTTGATTCTGTTTCCTATCCTGTAAAGTTTTAGTTGATGCAAACATACTACATGAACAACTCAATATCAAATATGATATAATTTGGATGAAAAATTCAGCATCGCAAAGTTTAAGAAGCTAACCTGACCATAATTCAAAACACCAGCTGAGGGGTTCAACTCAATATTACCAAAACGCTGTAATTCACCTCTAGAAAAGTTTCCATCCCGCGAACATTTCATCACATACATATAATCTGTAGGAAGAAACGAGAATCCAAGGTTGTCCCAGTCTATGTCTGCTAATTCAGCCTTTTGGTCGCTATACATCAAACCAATATACACACAACAAAAAAATAAAAATAATAATAAACAAAAATAATCCAGTCACCACGATCCTTATAATTAAAAAAATCAAAATAATTTTACTTAGAAACATATCTAATCCATCATTGATAATTCATTTCAAGAATTGCAAGCGAAACCTCCACAATATACAATTCAAAACAAAACGAGAACAAACCTGTAAGTATCAGACAAAACAGCATAACAACTGAGAGGAGAAGGAGGCTGAGTAACATTGCAAGAAGAGAAAGAAATCGGCTTTTCAAGCTGCAGAGAAAGAGAAAATTAAAGGAAAATTAAAGTGTTAAACAAAAAAAGGTAAGCAATTAAAATGAAAATAAGTGAATCGGTTACCTTGAGAGAAGGAGGAGGAAGGAAATGTTGTTGCCTGTGAGAAGCGGAAAAGGAAGGAGGACGAAAGAGATTGAAAGTACGAGTTGAAAGGTAATCGGTTGAGCGAAGGCCTGTCAGCGCTGCGCTGCTCTCCATTTTCTCTCTGTCTCTTCTTTTTCCGTGTTCTGGCGTTGTTTTTTGGTCAGTGGAGGCTGCTGAATAGGGGTTTAAATAATCCCCTATTTATTTGACAAAAATTGACTGACTCCCATGTTAACCTAACCTAAAATGCTTCCCTCCACATCGTTCTTCTATCATGTGTAGAGATGTCTCTGGCTCGCCCATTGGGTTGATGAGCCGAGCCTAAAACCCAAATATTAATAGGCTTTTGGATTGGGCCGACCCATTGAACCATAAAGATCCAAGGCCCGGCCCATATAATAACGTACCTTAATTAAGTCTGGCCAAACTTTAATTGGGCTGGAATATTTAAAAAAAAATTTAATTAAAATTTTTAAGCACAAATTATTTTTCAATTATTAAAACCAAGGATAGTACCCCGAATATTTTATTTATAATCTCTCACTTATGACGGAGGAATACCGTGATTACATGATGAAAAATATTATAAATTGATAACATAGTACAAATAAATTAATTTACATACTGTATAAATTATAAAACATAAATAAAATATATCTACTATATAACATTTATCTACTCATTTTATATATCTAAATCTCTGAATTCTTCAAAGATAAAAAATTATTATTTACGAATTCAAATATTTTGTAATGATAAAATATAAATATAAATAATTATTATTTATGAATTTAGATATTTTTGTAAATAAAAGTGAAAATGAAGGAAACTAGAATAAATTTATCTAAAAAAATTAAGCAGGGCCAATCTGCCAGGCAGAAGCAGGAAAAAAAAATAAAAATTTTATTTTATAAACAATATTAGGCCGGGTTGAGTCAACCCATGAGTCTACTATTAAAACCCTAAGCCTCACTCAATAAGCCCATGGGCTTGGCTTGACACTCTACAATGTTGGACTGAGTTTTATCATGCTCGAGCTTTTTCTTGTGCTTCGGGCAAGCCTCCATTTGGTCAGCGCAATTGATGTGTCTAATCATATGTTAATTTTGTTTTTAAAATATTCTTAAAAAATGTAAATAACAGTTACAATAATTTATTAATTTTATAATAATTTTAAATATATAAATAAATATACAAATAATATATGAGTAAGGGTGCATTTGGTTAAAGGAGATTAAAGATTACTTTGGTAATCTATCTTTTATTACTTACATTATTTTGTTTGGCTTATAAACAATGAAAAATTTTGGTAATCTTCTACTACTAATAGTGATGTGACAGATAATATAAGAGGTAATCTGATTATCACATTCATCTTATATATTAAAATATTATCAAAGTAATTAATTAATATAACAAATAACATAAAAAATATTTTAAAATAATTATATCTAAAGATATTTAAATAAAATAAAATAATAATATTTTTTTATTATCTCTAATTAAATACAATAATTATTCATATCTAACTATTTTTATTAAATATAATAATAATTTATATCTAATAATTTTTAAGATAATTTATCTTTAAAATAATATTTTAATTTTAATAATTAAATATTTTCAAAAGCAAACGTCCCCTAATGGTAAATTACTTTTGCCCTTTTAAAACTCAAAATAAGAATATTCTTTTGGAATTCCTGGTTAACTATGATTATGTAAAGAGATACATATTGTTATATGGAAAGATGAGATCCCATCTTTCCACGTAACGTCAACCTGGTGCAAGTTTATTGAATTTATTATTATTTTGTTCGATGAGCTCGCAGACCCCTCATTCAATTTGAATGTAATTTTTAAAGATTTATTTATTGGCTTTGAATATATTAAATAAATGGTAAAAATACAAAATGTAAAGTTTAAGTGTAATTTTCTAAATCGAGCTTATTTTTAAACTTAAAGTCTCATGCCTACTTAGTTAAATAGAGCTTGAATCAAATAATACTAGGTTTGGCGCATCTACACTGCTAATTAAATTTATTAATTTTTTTATTAATTTATTCATACAAATTAGTATGTATTAATAAAATTAAATGATATAATTTTTTATTTTATCATTAAATTAAAATCATTATCTCACTGCCTTATACTGTCAACCATTTTTTTTTCCATGTTTTGCAAACAAAACTTACCAGAAAAATAAGGAGATATAGAAATAAATATCTAAAACTTATTATAAAAGTTAAATAAATTTTGAATAAAAAGAGTTTAGCAAAAAAAAAAAAAAAAAAACTTTAATTGCGTGAAATCTCCACATTGCTGCCTTGATTTTCAAACCTTTGGCATAATTTTCTTAAGTTGATATATTTTTTTCAAGCCAAATAAAAATCATGACCAAGATTCTACATTCAAAACTGTAAGCATAAATCAAACTAATTCCAGGATCACAGAAAGCATGCCCGGTTTGTCTGAATCTGACAATTAATGATGATTCGGTGATTCGATGCACTCCTGGATCTATCCATAACACAATTTGCTGATTATCTCTCATTTCTACAAGAATCCTTCCAGAGAATTGATTTGGAAGAGTATTGTAATGTTGTTTCTGTTTTGCTGTAAAAATGCTTCTGTTCACCTCCCAATGGAAGTTACATTCCATTTAAATAAAAGAGGGAGTGGCAGTTATTAAAAATAACTGCCAAGGGCAATATAGTAATATCGCCAATCATGGGTTAACTTATAACCCTAATGGTTCAGGTCAACCCATCATGGGTAGACCGGATCCAATATCTCCCACTCACACATGATGGGTGATCCGAATCACAATACTCTTCTACAGAAATCTTACAGAACAGAGCAATTCATACTAGCAAATGTGTCGTGCGACCTTGCGAGCAACCTGCACTTGGGAGCTAATTTACTATGCATCTGTTAGGAATAACATAGTCGCTTCAACCCAAAATAAAATAAAGCGTTAGTCTCGCAGCACCTCAGACTTACTCGATAACACTAGCTCCCTTTAATCCCTCATTTATTATTGTGTTATATTCTTATGTATCCATGATCAAGTCCAATCTCCTGTATGAGTGACATGACTGGCCGGCCAATGGACACACGTAATATATAAGTCTTACTCATCTTCTCGAAATTCTCAATTTAAACTTAGCTGCTTTTCTAGTCATGTTTCGTAGACTGAATCATTCATAGCCATAGGTTCCAAGCTAAGATAGCAACACTAAGAAGAAACATCAAATAACAGTAAAGAGTCAAAGGGTACCATCATGAGGTAATCCTCATAAAGTCTCACACAGTGAAGGAGCAGGGATTCATCATTCCACTATTTCAAGCGGTCGTCTTATTCATGCACACATGGTATGAATCATGTGTTACAATATGTATTTTTTCAAAATGTCATTACCAACATTGTACATATCTTAGTTCAGTCGTTGCACTCAGCGCCTAACCTGAGTTCTTAATCATCTCTCCAATCTTGCAGGTGTCTTTATCTATTAAGAACTCACATCTAGCATTCACAAGTTATTTGGACGTGGGGAATCCAAATCGGTCATTTTCAAATCTATCAAGTCATGACCTTATCTTGATTAATCATCAAGGCGACATATCAAATAATTCATTTCTTGATCAATTCTCATTTTCTAAGTGCGCTCTTTAAGCGGCATCAACCTCAAGAAATATGTCTCATCTTTGCACGCTCTCCTCAGCGTCAAAGGCGATTGCTCATGTGAGAGAGCCAATCAAACTTGTGTGACATTATTATCTTGTTGAGATTTCAAAAATAAACAATGTGTATATCCATAAACACCATGAATTCAAACACATAAAATAAATTCAAACTCTTTGATGTTCTAACGTTGTGTTACAAGTACAATATATACTCAACAAGTCATCTATCATATTCTACACAAGCCAAGAGACTTGACATGTGCAAGATATACATCTCTTGAGATCGGTTTAGTTAGAGGATTAGCAATCATGTTATGCGTAGAAATATATTGTACGATCACTTCCTTCTTCGAAATGATGTCTCTGACAAAGTTATATCTGGTGTCGATATGTTTGGTTCTATTATGGAATTTGGGATCCTTTGTGAAAGCTATTGCAGCTTGATTATCACAATGCATAACTATAGGACCAACTAATGCATCAATTACACCCAAATTCTCAAAAAATCTTTTCAACTAAACAGCTTCTTGCGCAGCAGCAGAACATGCTGCAAATTCTGCTTCCATTGTGGATAAGACTATGCACGTTTGTTTCTTACTGCTCCAAGATATAGCACCATTTTAGAGTAAGAAAGCATAACCTGAAGTTGATTTGCGTTGATCCAAGTCACCACCCCAGTCAGCATCTGAATAGCCAACGATACGCAAATCCTTTCCTTGGTAGCATAAACAATAATCCACAGTGTCTTTCAGATATCTCAATATCCTCTTTACAGCCTTCCAGTGTTCCCTTCCTGGATTTGATTGATATCGACTAACCAATCTGACATGAAGCATATATCGGGACGAGTACACATCATCGCGTACATGAGACTTCTAACCGCATTTGAATAAGGTACTAGAGACATTTCATTTCTTTCGTTTTGAGTCTTTGGACACAAGTTTGGCTCAATGAATCGCCTTTTGACACAGGATTATCTACGGGTTTGCAGTTTCCCATATTGAATCTTTTAGAATCTTTTGGATATAACGCTCTTGTGACAGAGCCAAAAGTCTCTTTGAACAATCCCTTTTGATTTTTATACCTAAAATATAATCTGCTTCACCCATATCCTTCATGTCAAAATTTGCAGATAACCAATTTTTAATGATCATCACATATTCCAAATCACTCCCAGCTATCAGCACATCATCCACATAAAGAGATAAAATTACAAATTTGTCATCAGATCTTTTCACATAAACACAATGATCTTGTTCTAACATCTTAAAATTATAAGACAATATTGTCTTATGAAATTTTAAGTATCATTGTCTTGATGACTGTTTTAGGCCATATATAGATTTTTGGAGCTTGCATACTTTACGCGTTTGGCCTTTTACCACAAAACCTACAGGCTGATCCATATAGATTTCTTCGTCAAGCTCTCCATTAAGAAAAGTTGTTTTGACATCCATCTGATGCAATTCTAGATCTAAGTGTGCTACTATAGCTAGAATGACACGAATTGAAGTAAATCTCACAACGGGCGAAAAGGTTTCTTCATAATCTATACCTTCTTGTTGAGTATAGCCTTTTGCCACTAGGCGAGCTTTGTATCTATCTATTGAGCCATCCGCCTTTTGTTTAATTTTGAGAATCCATTTATTCCTAATAGGTTTTCGACCCGGTGGTAAGCCCACTAGACTCCAAACTTGGTTAAGTTCCATGGATTTCATTTCTTCCTCTAATGCTTCTTGCCACTTTTCCTTATTAAGGGATGATAGAGCTTATTTGATATTTTTAGGCTCATCGTCTTCCGGAGGAGCAATTATGAAAACTTCATTTTCAATTTCGAAACGTCTCTTAGGGATTCGAGAACGTTCGCTCCTTCGCAATTGAGGATCTTCGCTCCCACTATCCGAAATAGGTTGGAGCATAACCTCATTGCTCCCACTATCTGTAACAGGTAGAGACATCGTCTCTTGTGACACAACTAATGGTCACTGAGACGAACCTTCTCCACATTCCTCTTTCATTTCATACAGATGAAGACTTTTATCGATATCACCCTTTTCAGAAAATTCATTTTCTGTGAACGTCACATCTCGAGATTTTATTTCAGTCACTCTTCCATCAAAGTCTTCTCCTATGAACACGTACCCTTTGGAGTGCTCAAAGTATCTTATGAAGATACATTTCTTACCTCTTGGACCCAATTTTCTGAATTTATGGAATGTGTCATGGATATATGCAGCAGACCCCCAAGGGCGCATCATATTTAATTCAGGTTTTCTACCTGTCCATAACTCATAAGGTGTAGAAATTACTGACTTAGTAGGCACACGGTTAAGTATATAAGTCGTAGTCATTAAAGCATCTCCCCAATACGAAATTGGAAGATTTGCTTGCGTCATCATAGACCTAACCATTTCTAACAGTGTTCGATTCCGTCTCTTCGCTACACTATTTTGTTGCAGAGTTTTGGGAATCGTCAATTACCTCATAATTCCTTTTTCACTACATAATTCCTTAGATTCGGTAGATAAATATTCATGACCTCGATCAGTTCTCAAGGCTTTTATTCTTTTGTCCAACTGATTCTTAACCTCATTCATATAATGTCTAAAGCAATCTATTGCTTTTGACTTATGGGAGATCAAATAGACATAACCAAAACGTGAATAATCATCTATGAAAGTGATGAAATAGAATGCTCCTTTTCTAGCTCTAACATTCATAGGTCCACAAATATCTGAGTGTACAAGTTGCAGAGGAACTTCAACTCTAATAGTTTTGCCAAAAGGTTTTCTAGTAGTTTTTCCTGCTAGACAATGCTTACAAATAGGCAAATCTATTTTCGTGACAGGTCCTAATAAACCTTCACGGGCCAATCTGTTCATTCTCTCTTGGCCAATATGCCCTAATCTAGCATGTTATTTATTTGCATCCATATCTAGGCTATTAGGAGTTGCAAATAAAGAAAAACTAACAGTATTATCATTAATACTGTAATACCCTCAGGTATATTCCAGGGGTAATTATGTCTTTTGACCCTGTTTTGAGATTTTTCTCATTTTAAATATATATATGTAGGGGTGTTCTTTATATATATATATATATATATATATATATATATATATATATAAATGCAAAAAAGGGCAAAAAGGGAAAAGAGAAAAAGAGAAAGAGATAAGGTTTAGATATAAAGAGAAAGAGAAGACTTTTCCATCATTTTACATTTTCTCCCGTAAGAAACTCCAGCAGCCACCATTTTTCATGTTTTTTCCTTTGCTTTCTTGAAGAAAAAGGAAGGATTTGAGGGAGTTGGAAGATAAGAAAAGAAAAGAAAAGAAAAGGAAGCACTTAGAAGCTTTGGTAACCAAAGATCTCCTTCCTTCTTCTTTTATCTATGTTTATATGCATGTTATGTGAATATGTTAGAGTGTTTTGGTATTGATTTAAAGTGATCTTGGTGATAAAGGAAGCAAAACAAAGAGGAGGAAGCCAACTTTCAAAGATTTGGCTTAAAGCAAGGTAAGGGGTTTCCTCCTTGATATGTGACATGTTTTAGGGTTTTGGTTCCTTAGATCTATATTATATATGTTGATTTTGATGTTGAGGAATGTTGTTTTGCCATTTGGGATGTCTATGTATGTGATTTTGTTCATGGCAGAAAGTTACAGAATATTTACAGTTTTTGCCACTGAGTTCGTCCCATGTTTTGGCTGCCTTATTGAATGAATTATGAGTGCTATTTTATCTTGTTGGAAAGCTCTTTGAATCCTCTTTCCAATGATATATAGCTTGTATGAATTAGAGATCATTTGGACTGTTAAAGATTGTATAAACCGAAAGGACTGTTTTACCAAAGAAAAACAGGGGAGGCAGTTTTTGCCACTGAATTTATCTGCTGTTTTGACTGCCTGATTGAATGAATTATGACTGCTATTATAGCTTGTTGGAAAGATCTTGGAATCCTCTTTTCAACGATATATAGTTTGTATGAATTAGAAACCATTTGGGCTGTTAAATTGTATAAAAAGTATGCTGCCCTGCTAAATGTCTGTTCTGTGAACAGTATTTCGTAATTTTATCACTGAGTTTAGCTCACGTTTTGACTGCCTTATCTATTGAATTATGAGTGCTATTATAGGTCGTTGGAAAGCTCTTTGAATCCTCTTTCCAATGATATATAGCTTGTATGAATTAGAAACCGTTTGGGATGTTAAATTGTATGAAAAAGAAGGTTGCCCTGTTAAATGACTGTTCTGTGAACAGTGTTTTGCAATTCTGGGCAGGAAAGAAAGAAGGAAAGAAGGAAAGAAAGAAAGAAAGAAAGAAAGAAAGAAAGAAAGAAAAGGAAGAAGAAAGGAAAGAAAGGAAAGGAAAGGAAAGAAAAGAAGGAAAGAAAAAGAAAGAAAAATAAGAAAAAGAATTTGGGACTCAAGATTTAGGGGTCGTCCCAAGAGTAATGTCTGGTGATTTATGAATAAAATTAAATGGAAGCAAATTTAGTAAAATATAAGACCCGTATGTATGCTATAAACTATGAGGGGACACTTTACACTATACCGCCCGCAGTAGGACACGTCCGCAGTAGGACACGTCCGTAGTAGGACATAGACCCCCAGTAGGGTCCGCTCGCAGTAGAGCATGCTCGCAGTAGAGCTTAATTCAGAGTCAGAAATAGTGTAGTGTAAGAAAAAGAGCTTGAGCTTAAAAAAAAAGTGCCAAATCCCTATAGTTAGCTTCCAGAAAGTATTAAATAGACACCAGATGGGACAAAGTATGACCCAAATAGTAAAGAGTGAACTAAATTACCCCCTCAATCTCTTATAGAGGTTAGGATGTGGGGTTGAGTCCCAAAAGTGAGTTAGAACAGGAAAAAATGATAGTTTACTTAATTTTTCCCCTTACTGAGTGTTCTTATCACTCACTCCCTTTTCTTTCCTGACTGCAGGTACAGGTGATCGAGGTAGCTGCAAGGCAGGGTCAGGTCAGCGTAGGTAGATCCAGCTGGAGCAGGTTATCTCTGGTTTATATTACATGCATACAGTAGCATGTTCTTATGGACTTTTGACTTTTGAGATTATGGTACAGTTACATATGATTACTCCCTATTTTCAGATACTTTCAGATGAGTCTTCATATGAGTATATACATCTTTTGTTTGCTTCCAGATTTTTAGTTTTCTTGGAATACTTCCTAAACACTTTTAATGATGCGTTTATTTTAAAGTATTTTTAAAAAAGAAAAAAAAATAGACGCTCCGAATATTAATTCGTAACATTTCTCCTTTGATGGGTAGTACTTCTAGGGAGGGATGTTACAAATACAATTTAAGGTGTCCAGCACCATAAAACCTTCAGACATAAATCCACATCCATAAAACATATCGTTATAAAAAAGCTTAACCAAGTTCTCAGAGAAAATAAAACAATATCCCAGTTTTAACAGAACCATTACAGAGACCAGATTTCATCGAATTTCTGGAGCAAATAAAACATCATGTAGGTACAAGGTTTGACCACCGCGCAAAACCAATTTGCATGTGCCCATTCCTTTCACTTCAACTTTAGTGTTATTACCTACATATATCCATCGTGTTTCTCTCGATATTCGACAAAATTCTATGAAAGTGTCTCTGTCACGAGCTACATGGTCTGTTGCTCCTGAGTCTACATTGCACATAGAATGAGATTCAGTTAAGAAAACGGTACTGGAAACATAAATCTCACAATTTGAGACAAGATAAGACAATACATTTTTCGGCTCTGTGCATTCTCGGGCGAAATGACCCTTGTTACCACAGTTATAACAGGTTAGTTTAGACTTATCTCTTTTCCCATAGCGCTTGCCTCTTTTGCGCTTGAACCGTTTGTTCTTATTCACAGGTCCTTGGACGATCTCTTTTCCTTTTCCTGATTTTCGCCATTTTCTCTTATAGCCAGAAAATTTCTTCGAACTGGACTCAGTAACATATGCTTGAGCATTTAGTCCAGCAGCCTCTAGGCGCTCAGCTTCTAGTTCAAGATGACGAGCAATATCATCAAAAGTCCTGATATTGTCATTATGGGTCATGTTCACTTTCATGTGCTCCCAACTATCAGGAAGAGATCATATAACAGCCTGCACTTGCTGTTCATCAGTCAGATCATGCCCAGCTTTCTTCAGCTCAATTATCATGTTCGACATTTCCCTCAGATGTTGCTTCATTGGCTTATTGGGAACTTTCTTATATATGTCGAACTTGATGGTCAACTGCCGCAGTTTAGAGACGGTCGTTCCTCCAAACTTTTCTGTCAATGCTACCTACATAGCATTTGCAGTTTTAAATTGCTCATACTGATAAGCAATATCATCATTCATTGAGCTTATAAGTATTCCTCTGGCAGTCGAATCTTTCTTTTTCTAGGAATTATAAGCATCCATATTACGCCTATGTTGGGCATTATTAGGATTCTGCCCCTCAGCCAGTTGGGGCTCATCCATAACCTGATTAACTGCTTCCAAGGCATCTTGTTCATCTAGGATATAGTGCATTCTCATTCTCCATATTTTATAATTGTCTCCATTCAATCTTTCTCCCTTATTCAAATCGGCAATTATGTTTTTCGAAGCCATTTCAATATATAACTACAGAGATACGCAACACAACACCAACAATAAGATATATACACATTTTATTGTCACAATTGTGCATTAAAGATTAAAATATGTCACATAAGGAATAGAGTCGAAAGTTCACTATGTTCCCAATCATCGTCTATAACACAAATGTTTCGTATTTTAATAATCCAATCGCGTCAATGTATATTCCAGACGAGAATAATTTAATTCTACCAGTCTCAGAATTCACACAAATAATCCATAAAACATATATATTATATCAACATTGAGAGTTTAACATAATCATAATTCAAAAATTAAACAAATATGCATGAAATAAATATGGACATGAAATTCAACGACTAAGACTAATCTTGACTTGAACTAGAATCTGAACTTTCTCTGATTCGAGGTTTATAATTGTTAAAACATGGCATTTTAACAATCAACCGATCTTCAACTCGATACCAATTCTGGAAACGATAAACTTCCTCTGTTTTTTCAATAATCCTCGGAGTAACTTTATCTAATATAAAGTTTTTGCACTGTTTGCGATAGCCAACATGCCTTGCACTCCGCTGATTTGGGAAAATAGAAAGAGCTGTTGTTTTCTTTATATTCATAACAATGTTCCGCTCTTCTGCCTTTTGTAACTCATACACGCAATCCCAGAAATTCAATACTTTCTTGTCATCTTGGATAATCTTAGTGACTACATCGGACCAATTATCAGGCAATGACATCAATAGTCCATAAATCTTTTCATTATGAGTAAGGGATATGCCCTCAGCTCTTAATTGTAATATTCTTTCAGTCATGGTCCAAATGTGAGTGTGTAAGTTATGCTCCGGATTCTTCTTATAGTTCAGATAGTAGTCCTTAGTCAACATGTTCACCCTATATATATGACCAACAAATGGACAATAATAAATTATACATGCATAACAATATAAACAACACATGTTCACATGTTTAGCAAAATATAATTCAAAACCATGATCAAAATAGCACCAATAAGTGTTTAATTCATGCATAAACAGATCACACAGAACTGAATCTAAGCTAATATAAGCTTTTGAGCATTAATAGAAGCATGCACGCGCTTCCACTCGCCAAAATAATGTCACACGCGTTTCCACGAGTTGGACAACTCAATTCACGCGTCGTCACGCGCCTCCACGCGTCAGGATCAGGTCTCACCCGCCTCCATGCGCTCTCACGCGCGGTCAAAGCGCTGACCGTTGACTGGTCAATACTTTGACCGTTGACCAATCAAAAGTTGACCCCGGTTGATCGGGTTGCCATGGGTCAGGATTCGGGTTAGATCGACCCGATTGACTAAACGGGTTGAACCATTGACCATCAGGTTTGACCAACCCGTTGACTATTCAGGTCGGGCAATTGGGTTTTCCTAACCCGATTGTGACCCGCGACGCAGTATGAACCCTAATTCTTTGACGGCAAAATTGGCCATCTTCCGGCCATCCTCCGGCGACAATTTCATAGGGCTTTTGAAGCCCGTGACACGACGATGAAGATACATCAAATTTTAGGCAACGAAGTCACTGAATTTTGGCGAATTAAAAGCATAAATGTCACGGTTTTTGGGTGATGCATAGTCCTCTGAATTTCGTCCAATTTCATGCGATTTCGTGCAATTTTTTTTCTAATTAATCATGAAACTAATATCCAGGATTCATCCTAACATGATTCTAAACATCAATTTCACGAAATTGCAACAAATCCATCAATAAGCATAATCATCCGTACGCATTATTTAATAAATAAATTACTGTTCACGTAATTCAATCCCTCAACATGCTTCCTAATCATGTTTATATCACCAGCATCACAATTGCACAGATATAAGTGGCTCTGATACCAATGTAAGCATAAATCAAACTAATTCCAGGATCACAGAAAGCATACCCGGCTTGCTTGAATTTGACAATTGATGATGATTCGGTGATTCGATGCACTCCTGGATCTATCCACAACACAATTTGTTGATTATCTCTCGTTTCTGCAAGAATCCTTCCAGAGAATTGATTTGGAAGAGTATTGTAATGCTGTTTCTGTTTTGCTGTAAAAATGCTTCTGTTCACCTCCCAATGGAAGTTACATTCCATTTAAATAAAAGAGGGAGTGGCAGTTATTAAAAATAACTGCCAAGGGCAATATAGTAATATCGCCAATCATGGGTTAACTTATAACCCTAATGGATCGGGTCAACCCATCATGGGTGGACCGGATCCAATAAAAATGTAGAAAAATAAGGTTAACGTAACAATTTGATTTATTATTTAGATATTATTCGTTTTGAATATATGATTACCATGTTTACAAATTTATATGCTACATAACCAAATGACAGAAGATGTCACACCAAATATTTTGCCAAGTTTGGTATTTGTTGTATAATGTGTTGGTATTGTAGATACCCAAAAGCATTTCTATTCTCTCCAAATGTAAAATTAAGAGGGTATCATCTTGGATCCTATTTTGGGTACACAAAAACCTTGTTTCCCAAAACAATCCATAAAGCCATAGTCCTAAAGATGTAAATTTAAGTTTCCTAATCAAATGAATTATAGTTTGGCCAGCTTCATAAAAGTGAGAAGGTAATCTTATTAAAAGCTAAATGAAGGCACTATTTTGGCATGTTTGGTGATGCTTTGGTGTTGGTTATTTGGATACAAATCCCTCCCTGCCAGACAATGGTTGTCACCACGATTCTCTCTCCCACTTGATCTTGTCATGACGTCCTGAACTGAATATACTAAGGTGCTGATCCTTTTTGCAAATTAAAAATGATATTAAATAGAATAGGTTTTTTATTTTTTTACAGCTTGATTTGATTTAAAAATTATTTAAACTTTAATCTAAATTAAATATTAATTTTTAAAAATTTATCAATCTAAATTAAATTATTTTATAAATAAAATCAAACCAAATTATAATTTTTAAGACGTTCGATCTAGTTTTATAGTTTGAATTAAATTATATACACTCCTAAAAGTGAGTCAAATTTGAACACTCCCTGATTCAATTTTTATTCAAATAAAAAATAGTTTGACTCAAGTTTTATTCGAGTTTGACAAATCAAAATTAAAAATAACTTAAGTTTAGTTTGAATGAAAAAGTTGTTTGACTTGATTCAACTCAAATTCTATTTGAATTCATCTCTCAAATTTATGGTTTAAATCTGTAGTTTAGATTCGCAACTTATTAACAAAACTGTCCTTTTACCTAATAATGATAAACGATATTATTTTAAAAATTATTTCACATAATTTGAATTGAGACATGAGCTAAGTTCAAACCTAATTAAACTATTGTTTAACTTATAAGTCAGATCAAATCAAACTTCTTCTAACTATATTGAAAATATTGAAAGCTTTTATATAACCAGACAAAGTTTTCTCTAACTATATTGTAAAAGTTGAAAACTTCTCTCCCTCTCATGGATTATATTGATATAGTCAAGAAAATATGTTTGTTAAAAACATTTAAAATCAGTGATTTTTCTCGTCACTCTAAAATTAGTGATTTTTCTCGTTATCACATGTAAAAAAGCATAATACATACAATGGTGCTTGCTTATTATTCACCACACCCAATTACTAAGCCCAAGGACTATTTCACCCCCATGTTTTAGCGCATTCTCAAAACCACACTCATAGGGGTTTGAAAAATCAAAAGTCCTACCTATAAGCTAGGGGTGGATTCGAGCCGAGCCTGTTCAAGCTCGAAATCGAGCTCAACTCGATCAAGTCTGAAACGAGCCAGGTATTAACAAGCCCTAGCTACAGTTTTTAAGGAAATCGAGCTCGAGCCTGAGTCCAAACTATAAGCCGAGTAGCTCGACTAGGCTCACGAGCCACCAGTTTGGTTAGGCTCGTGAGCTAGAAGCTTAACTAAGCTCGCGAGTAGAGCAGCTCGACTTGGTTCGGCTCGCGAGTCGAGTCTTATTTAACCAAAAACGGTGTCGTTTTTGGTTAAATGAAAAGGAAATGAAATTGTTTTTATTTAACCAAAAAAACTTCCTTCACTTGTTTTTGTTTCAGTTGCACGTATCTCTCCTCCATGTACAATTGCTCTCTAGTTCCAGTTCCAGAGTACTACCCTCCTCAATCTTAAGTTCTGGCCTATTCTTTCCGTCCGTTGACAAGGATTTCTCAGGGTGAAACAGTTTAGTTCAAGTGTTCTCATGTGCCAATAGAAGATTTGTCCAGCGATCGGGATTTCGACGACGAAAAGTTTGACCACGACGATGACATCGATGACACAAATATATTTCAGGTTTGCGTTTTTCCATTTTTTCACTTTCAATTTGTTAATTTTTGCCTTAAATTGATTGAACCCTAACTTTGGAATTAGGGTTTCTGAATTGGGGGTTTTTATCAAACTTCCTTATTTGTGTTGTTGGCTTGCTATTGTGGATTTTGTTATCAAACTTACACTGATTGATATAAGAGCAGATTGGAAGAAATAACCAGTATTTCTCGTTTTCATAAACCACTTCACAGCAAGTTCATCTTGAATATAGGATAAGAGATCACACATTAGATTTTCATCTAGAATCACATGTCCAATATTATGTCCTAGGAGATCACCAATTGAAAGAAGAAATTGAGTCTTATCCTAATTAATATGAGCATGTAAATTTAGTGATCCAAACTGAATAGAAGAGTAGTTTTACAGGTACAAAAGAAAGAAAATGCATTAAAATTATCATCACGATCTATTGCATGATTCCATTCATTTTGAAAAAAATGAAACAATGTGTTATGTATATCAAACAGAATATACAAGTGAAAACTGATTTTTCTTCTCCCTTGGAGGCATTAGTATTATAAAGATGATCCCAAATCTTGATTAAATCTTCCATGATATATCATTTAAGAAGACTTTTTTTAGATTCACCTAAAGATATATTCTTTTTTTTTTTTTGCCTAAAGATATATTCTATAATCATGATTGGAGAATAGATAACATACATTTCCGAATTCTCCCAACAAACAGAAATATGTAACAGAGCATAGAAAATTTAGATATTGACAGAATAGGTCTGTATGCATAAAATTCATAACTAGTACACAAGGCAAAGAAAGTCCAAACAAAAACATCTGAGAGGGCGTTTGGTTTGGGTAATGTTTTATTATCAAAATAGAAATATTACCTTGAAGATAGATTACTTAAAAGATTACTAGGTATAAATGATTACTATGTTTGAAAAAATTTGGTAGGTATAAATAATTATTGTGTTTGGTTAAAGGTAATAAAAGATTACTAATAAATTATTTTACTTAAATGCCTTTGAATATAATTATTTTTAAATATTTTTTATATTATTTATCATATTAATTAAAAATAAATTTATTTTTGTCTCAAAAAATTAATAAATAATAATATAATTATAATAAAATCAAGATTACCTTGGTAATCTTTAAATACCTAAAGTAAAGGTGGTAATCAGATTATCACATATATTACCTGCCACGTCAGCATTGGTAATAGAAGATTATTGTAATCTTTATTATTGAAAAACCAAACAAAGGAATAAAACATAGATTACCAAGGTAATTTTAAAAACTAGGAACCAAACGCCCCCTGAGAGCAATAAGGAACTTAAAACAGAAACTGTTATAGTTACAAGAAATTGTATTGTTTAGATAAGAGGGTTTTTTTTGTTTGTAATGATTGGAAATTGTATTGTTTAGATAAGGGGTAGTGATGGAGTTAAATAAACAGGCTTCGTTTTTTTTTTTTAATTTCTTGGAATCTTGTCAAATTTTGTCAAATTTCTTGGACCTATAATCATTGTATCAAGTAACTATTATAGCACTTCATTATTTAGTTCCAAGTTAGTTAGTATAAATTTTTCACATGATAGAAAGATCAAACTACTGAAACTGTTAGGGTCTAATTCAAATAAGAGTTAGTTTAATATCAATTTGAAATCTAAAATATTCAATTCAAGGCCGAGAAGACTGAGTTTAGTTCATTGATTAGTATTGATTAGTAAAGTCATATGAAGGAAGAAAAAGAATCTCAAGCATTGACTTGTCTGTTAGGTCTTAGGCATGGATGGAGTCAAATGGATCAAAGATAGAAAACTGACACGAAAATACTTTTTGATTTAAAAATACCTGATTGGACTCTTTGTTTGACTATTTTTCCTTTAACTGTCCAAGTTATACTTTTACTATTTTTCCTTCGTTGTTGTAATTTCTATATTCTATATATATTTTATTTATTTTAATTACATTTACAACTAATCATTTAAATGTGATTGTGATGTAGAATATGACGTCAAGAAGAGTAGAACCATCTGGAGCAAGTCGAGATTCATCGTAAGCATCTATTGCTAGCACGATGGCTCCTTTTGTATGTGCATCCATTAAGAGAAAATCGGTGCAAATTGAAGCACCTATACCTACTGAAACGGTTGGAATTGATGATGTGGATATTGATTTGGCTGCAATAGGAGTTTTGATATCTTAGCTTCAAGTGAAAAAGCCGAAGCAACTGAACGTATTGAAAGACAAACAGAAACACCACCTTTTGTTATTCCATCTAATAAGAAGAGGAGAACATCAGCTGTTTGGGAGTGTTTTCCAGAATATATGTTTGTTACTATTGGAGATGTTACATATGCGGTATGCAAGTATTGTTAGAAAAAATTGAAATTACAAAAGACCAAGGCTACTTCCCATTTGACATGACATATGGGTCAATGTGTTGAAAGGAAGAAAGCAATGGGGAAGGACTTAGTCATGGAGGGGGGGGGGGCAAACTATCTTGGGTTTTGAGCGTTCAACCTTAGGGTTACCTACTCCAACCGTGGTTAAAACAAAGACGAATTATGAGCATCCTAAGGTCAGTTTGAGTTCAATTAATAACGTCTATTGTTACTATGAAATAGTTATGAAATTAATTGTATTAACTAATGCAATGATTATAGTATTGGTGTTTCAAGTTTGAGAGGTCTTAGCTCACTTGGTTATGATATCTGAATTGTCGTTTAATATAGTTAAACACCCCGACCTCATTAATTTTTGTCATGGACTGCAATCTCTTTATAAAAAAGTTGGAAGGAAACAAGTAAAAGTTGATTGCATTAGGGTTTATCAAGTAGAGCATAAGAGGTTGAAGAAGACTTTTGATGAGACCAAAAGGATTAGTATTACTACTGATCTTTGGAAGTCGGATCATCAAAATATTGAGTATATGGTAATTACGGCATATTGGGTGGACCAGTCGTAGTCGTTAAATAAACGAATTATAAATTTTGTGCACCCACCTCCGCCTAGGAGAGGAATAGACATTGCAATAGCAATTTTTTATTGTTTAAAGGGTTGGGGGATTGAAAATAAGGTAAAATCAACTTTGCAAATTGTTTTAAAAAAATGCACGCATAATTTTATTACATCTCATTATTATTCATTGATTTTGTTTGTAGGTGGAAATTGTCATAATAGACAATGGTACTGCAAATGATAGATGCATTAGAAGGTTGAAGGAAGATTTTCAAATGCAGAGACCTTTGTGGTGTGATGGAAGAGTTTTCCATGTTAGGTGCACTACCCATATTGTGAATTTGTTAGTTCAGGATGGGGTGGCTGTAATTAAACCCATCATAGACAATATTCGGGAGAGTGTGAAGTTTGTAAAAGCAAGTGAAGCAAGACAAAAAAATTTTGCGAAAATTGTTATGCAGTGTGGAATAAAAGAGAGGAAACTAGTTTTGGATTGTGCTACGCAATGGAATAGTACATACAAAATGCTAACGACATCAATATAGTTCAAAGAGGTCTTCCTTCGTTTTATGTTTGTTGAGTCAAGCTATATATATTGCCCGACAAGGAAAGAGTGGGAGAGATTAGAGGTTGTCTGTGACTTTTTAGAAATATTTGATGATTTAACAAAAATAATTTTTGGGTTGCAGTATACAAATTCAAATAGGTATTTTCAGGAAGTGTTTAGGATAAAAAAGATTCTTAAAGAGCGAGAATTTGATGAAGATTATTGCATATCAACGATGGTGTGAGCAATGTCTGAAAAATTTAACAAATATTGGGGTGAGGTGAATTTCCTTATGGCGATTGCTAGCATCATGGATCCCGGGTAATTAAGTTATCAATGATTGTGTTTATTATAATATATATATATATAGATAAAGAACATGTTACTAACTGATTAGTTTGGCTTGTGATGATTTTAGGATAAAGTTTCTTATTATTACTTTGGCATTTCTGATTTTATATGGTGAAGAAAATGCCCTTATAGAGATAGAAAATATCAGAAGATCATTAGAAAAATTATACAAGGAATACGTTAACATGTTATCATTAGGAAATTCATCAACTTCATTTGCACATCCACAACAACAGATAAGGACCCAAGAAGCACCATCAAGTACATCAGGTAATAACTGTCATTAACTGAAACTTTATAACATATCATAGGTTCTAATATTTAATTTCTAGGTAAATCATCAAGCTCTCGATATTCTGAGAGTAGACATTATGGTCCTAGATATAGTTGACTGTATTTGAAGGATCATAAAGAGAAAACCTACTCAGAGGAAACCATGAAATCCGAGTTAGAGATGTATCTTGAAGAACGTGATATTGAGATACCTGATAATGTTAACTCAGACGACTTTAATGTATTTCATTGGTAAAGGGACAATCAATACAAGTATAAAGTACTTTCACAGATGACAATCAATATCTTAGTAATTCCTATTACAACAGTAGCCTCTGAGAGCGCATTTAGTGTTGGTAGTCGAGTGATTGACACGTACAGGTCATCTCTATCGCCAGAAACAATCAATATGCTTATGTGTGGAGCCACGTCATAATATTAAGAAACAAGATGAGGTAGTCAATTGCTTACCACAACTACATGCTCTTTATCAATTGATTTTTCATTTAATTGTTGGCAGTATGATTAATAGTTTTCATTTATTTTTAATTTCATAAAGATGGAAAATGAAAATGAGACTGTTGAGCTTATCTTGCCAGATAAATAAAGATATAAGATAAAAAAATATTTAATAGCATTTGATTCTTAATTGTATTTGACGTTTTTTCTTCTTAATAGAATCTGGTATGTTTATGAATAAATTACAGGAAGAATTGTCATCATGGAAGGTGTTGATTAGCGACATTCCTGGTGTGCCATGTTCTGAAGACATAACTTTGAAGTCTGTGGCTTTACAGAAGTATGTGTCTAGTTATTATTTTCATAGTTTTGGCTAAATAATAGACAGTGTTCTTGATCATCATTTTTTGATTCATAAATAAATAATCACTTGAGCCTTAGTGAGCTCTTCCATTCTAAAAGCTGTTTCCTCCCATGAATTACTTTTAATATACTGAATTACTAATGGGACAAGCAGCCTTCTTTCGAAAGATATTCTATGGAAAATTTACTAGTCACAATTTGTATCAATGAGATTACCAACCAATGACACTTCTGGAATCGTGAAAAGAATAGATGCATGAGTGAATTTTCTCACTTAGACTGAACCTTTTCTGTCAGTCAAATGTGAGGCAACCAGGTCGAATGATACTGAATGCTACAATTCTCTCTAAATTTTATTCAACATTGAAACAAGTCAATCAATATTTAACTTTATGTCGATTAAGGAAGCTGTTACAACCTGAACTTTCCTGCAATTATATGGTTGATGCTGCTGATCCTGAAAACCTGAGCATCTCAATGAGTGAACTTCATGATTTGCTTAGTAAACCCTCCCTTAATGACATCCCTTTGCTGGTGCTACGGAACAAGATTGACAAGCCAGGAGTTTGATCTAAAGAGGCATTGACTGATCAAATGTAAAAAGCTTTTCTTTTTTCTGCTTTGGTAATGAGAATTTTCAGGAGTAAAATTACAAAAGATAATGAACATTGGTGAATAATTAAAATTTTAAGAGAATTTTCAATATCATATTATCTTTTCAAAAGTATAATTTGCAACATTTAAGGACTAAACAGGAATTAAATGTACAGGGGATTGAGATCAATTGTTGACAGAGAAGTTCGCTGTTTTATGATCTCATGCAAGAACTCGACAAACACCGACTCCATTATTGATTGGCTTGTAAAGCATTCCAAATCAATGAGCTGAAAAGGCCTAGCATTCTTTCATTCTTTTTTGTGTGTTTCTGTGTGATAATTCCAGAAGGGTGAGTTTCCTGGTTGTTAAATTATTGTCTTCTTTCCTCAGGAGCTGTTGTGTACTGTATATTATTACTGCACATTGATTAAGTGAATTGAAGGATTGAAAACTTAGAGTTGACCATGTTTCTAGATACTGCTCGAACTATTTGCATGCCTGTACTGTGGTTTCTTGTCATACATATTTGTTGCACTGATTTTATGAACATAGCGGAGAAATTATGGGCTTAAGAACTATATAATGATTGTGTTTTGTCATGATGTCTCATATTCTATATATCTGAGATGAATTTAACATTTAATGGGTAGTTAAGCAATTAGAAAAAAAATCTTGAAAGATAAGTGTAAGCTAAATATGGTTTTTTGATTCATATTTCCTGTGTCATCAACAATTAAACAGTTGATGACAGTTAAACTCATGTTCTCTCTTTGTTTTCTTTTTCTTTTTCCTTTTTTTTTTTATTATCAGCTTCCTGAATTTATTGAACAAGCATCAGTAACTTGTAGGGGAAACCTTCTGATGTTTTGAAACCACGATGAGTTCAGTAGTAAAGAGCATCTTGAAAGGATTAAGATTCATAGCACAATTATTTGGTATTCTTCAATTTAACCCAGGTTGATTTTTCATATAATGTTACTATAAACTGTCAATTATTTTTTGTAACCATTTTGCAGAGTCAAAAGAAGAACCAGAAATGCAAATTGGTCTTCCCATAGATGTAAAGCACGTCTCTCACATTGGATTGGATGGTTCATCCGCCAATGAGCCAGAGAATTATAATTTCATTTTCATTAACTTGCAAAGTTGAATTGTTGCAGGAAACCAAGATTCAAAGAATCAGAAGCCAAAAACAAAGTCAAGAAGGAAATCATCGAATGGCAGCCTTGGCTCACCCGTATGTTCCCCAAAGATGGGAATTGAATCCGAATTTGATTCCCCCGAAGGAAACCAGAAGTCAAATCTTAGTATTGAGTCATCCTCTCAGGATTCCACTGGCAATCTGAAACAATCTGTTAGAACCCACGTGTACATTACATGCAAGAGAAAGGAAGGAACAAGAGTTAGAACAGGTGGTAGCAAGGGATTGGAGCAAGCAGAACAGTCAGCAATTACTTTGTGGCAAAGTCAATCTAAAGAAGAAAAGCAACGTGGCACAATATTGGAAGAGAGACAGTTGGCAAATGATAGAGAGAAGGTAGAAAGTGGAGTAGAGGAAAAGGAGGAAAAAAAGGAAGCTGGTACAGAAGGTTGATAGGGAGAGTACAAGCCTCTCGAAAGCTTATTCGGAGTCGAGTGCTTTTGGTCTTTTGCAGTGTAATTGCAATTTGTTTGTTCTGGTTTGGTTGTTGTAATCTCTGGGTTGTGATATTGTAATTTTTATCATGTAATGAAACTCTTTTGTAAACCTTATTGAATATGTATATGCAACTGGAATTTCATATCTATTGTATGTGTTTACAATTCTGTGAATTGTTTGAAATGTACTATGCTTGCTGTGTATGATGGTTGGACAGAGAGTTGAGTGACTATGAAATGGAGAAGGAAGCTTGAGCACTATATATTTATGACCAGGTCTTCATCACAATCTCGCTGAAAAAAGACAAAGCAGCATGTTGGAAGTAAGGCAAAACAAAAGATGAAGAACAAACAAAAACAACAAATAGATTAAAGTTTGGAAGGAAATGAAGAAGAGAAAGAATGAGATAGAAGTTCAGGAGGAATATAAACATAAATACATAATTCTCTGTATGACAAAAGTGTAATTGTGTTTAACTTAATTGACCTTCGCTTGCCATTCTGGTTAGCCATTGCTTAGACCAATAATGAAAGCTCGTGAACAACTTATTTGGCTCGGCTCGTTTAGCATATTCGAACCAAGCTCGTGAACAGTTCATTAGGCTCGGATCATTAAACATGTTCGATCGTAGCTCGTTAATAGCTCGTGAGCATATAGGCTTGTTAAGAATATTCGAGCTAAAGCTCGTTATGAGCTCGTGAGCTGACAAGCTTGAGTACGAGCTGCCTTTTCTCTTGGCTCGTCGATCTCGAGTCATAGCTCAGGCTCGCATAAACAGTCACCGAGCTGAGATCAACTTGGCTCGACTCGAATCCACCCCTACTGTAAGCTAACTTCTGCTTAAAAAAGTAAAGATAAAATCGTTATTTCATTAATTATATTAAAAAATATAAAATTCATTATATTTTTCCTCCACGGTTTTAAAAACTAACAATTTCACCCTTGTCTAAAGTTTTCTAACTTTCAAAAGTAGCATTCCCCCCCCCCCCAAAACCTAGGGTTTATTTTTCAGAGGCTCTCCAACCACCATCTCCGACCACCAGAGAAAGAGCTTCAACCCACCATCTCACCAGTCACCTCTGAAGCTTCCAGATGACACACTGACTCATCTTTGTCAATTTTAAAACAATTGACAAAGAGCCATCTTCATCGATTGGAATCAATGAAGATGCTCATCTTCATCAATTCATCTGGAACCGATGAAGATTTCTTTGATTCAAATAAATTGACGCATCTTCTTCAATTTGTTTGGAATCAACGAAGACGCATCTTTATCGCCTCTTCTTCCACTAGAAAGTAAAAATCTGGTGGCTGACGAGTAGTGGGTTGAAATGTTGTTGTCGGTTGCCAGAGATAGTGGTCGGAGAACGTCTAAAAAAAATCCCTAGGTTTTGGGAGGGGGGGGGGGGGGGGGGAGGGAGGATGTTATTTTTGAAGGTTAGAAAATTTTAGACAAAGATAAAGTCGTTAGTTTTTAAAACTGTGGGGAAAAAATATAATGAATTTTATATTTTTTAATATAATTAATGAAATGAAGATTTTACTCTTACTTTTATTAATGGAAATTAGTTTAAGGGTGAGACTTTTGGTTTTTCAAACCCTATAAACGTGACCTTGAGAATGCACTAAAACTTGAGGGTGAGATAGTCCTTTGTCCCAATTACTATTCATAAAGATAAACTATGATTAAGCATGTAACAATTATCAAATTGTCCCCTAGTAAGCACACCTATTACAGTTAGCCCCCATTTTTTATAAAGAGTACAAGGTGTGAAATATTTTGTATGGATTTTTTTACAATTATTTTTATTTTCAACCAAAACAATTAATTAATAGATTAATAAAAATCAATTTTTTTATCATCTACAAGCAATTTTTACTAAAAGTATCTTTCGACATACTATTCAAAATTTAGAAATTTTATCTTAATCTTTAAACTTTTTTGGTAAAATAAATATTTTTTACAAAATGAATCATATTCTAATATAAATAATAAATCGTTTATATTAACTAACAATTATTTTTCTTATTAATTTATTTTTCATCTTAACTACATTTTAAATAAAATTACAAGTGAAAAAGTGGTTAAGTGTAAGTGGAAATAAAAACAAATCCATGATCATAGAAAAGCATACCTAATTTAGAAATATGAAATTCTAAAGATAATCGATGATCCAATGCACTCCTATGAAAATCCACAATACACTCAACGTCTAACATGAGTTTTAATCATCTCTCCAATTATGCATATATCACTATATATTAAGAATTCACATATGACATTCACAAGTTATTTGTACATGGGGAATCCAAATTAGTCATTTTCAAATTCATCAAGTCATGACTTCATCTTGATTAATTATGAAGGCAATAAATCACATAATTCGTTTCTTGAGCAACTCTTATCTTCTAAGTGTGCTCTCTTAGCGGTATCAATCTCAAGAAACATGTCTCATCTTTACATGCTTTCTTTAGCGTCAAAGGCGATTACTTGTCTAAAAGAGCCAATCAAACTTGTGTGACGTTATCATCTTGTTAAGTTTTCAAAAACAATGTATATATCCATAAACACTAAGAATTCAAACACATAAATAAAATAAATTCAAATTCTTTGATGTTCTAACGTTATGTTACAAGCACAATATATACTCAACAAGTCATCTATCATAATCTACACAAGCCAAGAAACTTAACATGTGCAAGATACATATCTCTTGAAATTAGTTTGGTTAAAGGATCAGCAACCATATTACGCATAGAAATATATTGTACCATCACTTCCTTTTTCAAAATGATATCTCTGACAAAGTTATATTTGGTGTCGATATGTTCAGTTCTATTATGGAATTTGGGATATCTTGTAAAAGCTATCGCAACTTGATTATCACAATGCACAATTATAGGACCAACTGTTGCATTCAGTACACCCAAATTCTCAAAAAATCTTTTCAACCAAATACCCTCTTGCACAGCTATAGAACATACCACAAATTCCACTTCCATTATGGATACAACTATGCATGTTTGTTTCTTACTACTCTAAGATATGACATGTTTGTTTCTTACTACTCTAAGATATGACATCATTTTGGAGTAAGAAAACATAACCAGAAGTTGATTTGCGTTGGTCCAAATCACCACCTCTGTTGGCATTCGAATAGCCAACAATACGCAAATCTTTTCCTTGATAGTATAAACAGTAATCTACAGTGCCTTTCAGATATTTCAATATCCTCTTGACAGTCTTCCAGTGTTCTCTTCCTGGATTCAATTAATATCAACTAACTAACCTAACAACAAAGCATATATTTGGATAAGTACACATCATAACGTACATAAGACTTCCAACTGCATTTGAATAAGGTACCAAGGACATGTCATTAATTCATTTTGAGTCTTTAGACACAAATCTTGGGTCAATAAATCGTCTTTTGACACAGGATTATCTACAGTTTGTAGTTTATCATATTGAATCGTTCTAGAATCTTTTAGATATAACGCTCTTGTGATAGAGCCAAAAGTCTCTTAGAGTGATCTCTTTTGATTTTAATACTTAAAATATAATCTGATTCACCCATATCTGTTATATCAAAATTTACAGATACAATTTTTAATAATCATCACATACTCTAAATCACTCTCAGTATTCAATACGTCATCCACATAAAGAGATAGAATTGCAAATTTGTCATCAAACTTTTTCATATGAACACAGTGGTCTTGTTCTAACATCTTAAAATTTTAAGATAATATTGTCTTATGAAATTTTAAGTATCATTGTCTTGAGGATTGTTTCAGATCATATATTGATCTTTGAAGCTTGCATACTTTGCGCTCTTGACCTTTTATCACAAAACCTACAGGTTTGATCCATGTAGATTTCTTCATCAAGCTCTCCATTGAGAAAAGTTGTCTTAACATCCATTTAATACAATTATAGATCTAAGTGTGTTACTATAGCTAGAATGATATGGATTGAAGTAAACCTTATAACAGACAAAAAAGTTTCTTCATAATTTATAAATTTTTATTGGGTATAGCCTTTCGCCATTGGGCGAGCTTTGTATCTATCGATTGAGTTATCTGTCTTTCGTTTAATTTTGAGAATTTATTTATTCCCAATAGGTTTTCGACCCAGTGGTAAGTCCACCAGACTCTAAACTCGATTAATTTTTATGGATTTCATTTCTTCCTCTAATGTTTCTTATCACTTTTCTTATTGAGGGATGATAAAGCTTTTTTTATATTTTTAGACTTATTGTCTTCAGGAGGAATAGTTATGAAAATTTCATTTTCAATTTCGAAATGTCTCTTAGGGATTAGAGGACATTCGCTCTTACATAATTGAGGATCTTCATTCCCACTATCCAAAATAGGTTGGAGCTCAACCTCATTACTCCCAATATCTAGAACAAGTATAGACAACATCTCTTGTGACACAACGAATGGTCATTGAGACGAACCTTCTCCACATTCCTCTTCTGTCTCACACAAATGAAGACTTTTATCAATATCACCATTCTTAGGAAATTCGTTTTCTATGAATGTCGCATCTCTAAATTCTATTTCAGTCATTCTTCTATTAGAGTTCTCTCTTATAAACACGTACCATTTAGAGTGTTCAGAGTATCTTATAAAGATACATTTCTTACCTCTTAGTCCTAATTTTTCGAATTTATGAAATATGTCATGGATGTATGCAGTAGACCCCCAAAGGCGCATCATATTTAATTCAGGTTTTCTACCTGTCCATAACTCATAAGGAGTGAAAGTTACTAACTTAGAGAGCATTTGGTTAAGTATATAAGTCTCAATTAATAAAGCATCTCCCCAATACGAAATTAGAAGCTTCGTTTGCACTATTATAGACCTAACCATTTCTAACAGAGTTCGGTTCTTTCTCTCTGCTACACCATTTTGTTGTGGAGTTCTAAGAATTGTTAGTTGCCTCATAATACCTTTTCTACTACATAATACCTTAAATTTGATAGATAAATATTTATGGCCTCGATCAGTTCTCAAGGCTTTTATTCTTTTGTTTGACTAATTCTCAACCTCATTTATATAATATCTAAAGCAATCTATTACTTTTAGCTTATGGGAGATCAAATAGATATAACCAAAACGTGAATAATCATCTATGAAAGTGATGAACTCCTTTTCTAGCTCTGAAATTCATAGGACTACAAATATTTGAATGTATAAGTTACAGAGAAATTTCAACTCTAATAGTTTTGCCAAAAGGTTTTCTAGTAGTTTTTCCTGCTAGACAATGTTCACAAATAGGTAGATCTAATTTTGTGATAGCTCTTAATAAACCTTCACGAGTTAGTCTGTTCATTCTTTCTTGGCCAATATGCCCTAGTCTAACATGTCATTTATTTGCATCCATATTTAAACTACTAGAAGTTACAAATAACAAAAAACTAACAGATTATCATTATTACAAAATAAGGTGTCCAACACTATAAAACCTTCATATAGAAATCCAAATCCATAAAACACATTATCATAATAAAGTTTAACCAAGTTTCCAGATAAAGTTAAATAATATCTTAGTTTTAATAGAACTATTACAGAGACTAAATTTTGTCAAATTTCTGGAGCATATAAGACATTATGTAGATACAAGATTTGACCATCGCGCAAAACGAATTTGTATGTGCCCATTCTTTGTACTTCAACTTTGGTATTATTACCTATATATATCCACTGTGATTCCTTCGGTCATGAGCTATATGGTCTTTGGCTCCTGAGTCTACAGTCCATATAGGATGAGATTCAATTAAGAAAACGGTACTAGAAACATAAATCTCACAATGTGAGACAAGATAAGGTAATACCTTTTTTGACTCCCTACATTCACGGGCGAAGTGACCTTTAATCCCATAGTTATAACAGGTCAAATTTGTCTTATCTCTCTTCCCAGAGCATTTGCCTCTTTTGCGCTTGAACCCTTTATTCTTGTTCACAAGTTCTTAGACGATCTTTTTCTCTTTTCTGAATTTTTGCTACTTTCTTTTATAGCCAGAAAACTTTCTTGAACTAGACTCAACAATATATACATGAGCATTTGGTCCAACAGCCTCTAAGCACTCAGCTTTTAGTTCAAGATGACGAGCAATGTCATCAAAGTCTTGATGTTGTCATTATGAGTCATATTCACTTTCATGTACTTCTAACTATCATGTAGAGATCGTATAACAGCCTGCACTTGTTGTTCATCAGTCAAATCATGCCTAGCTTTTTTTAGCGCAATTATCATGTTCGACATTTCCCTTAAATGTTGCTTTATTGGCTTATTGAGAACTTTCTTATATGTATCAAACTTGATAGTCAATTCCTTTAGTTTGGAGATGGTCGTTCCTCCAAACTTCTCATTCAATGTCAGCCACATAGTATTTGCAGTTTCAAATTGCTTATATTGATAAGCAATATCATCATTCATTGAGCTGATGAGAATACCTCTAGCAATCGAATATTTCTTTTTCCAAGCATTATAAGCGTCCATGTCACGCTTATGTTGGGCACTGTTAGGATTCTGCCCCTCAGCTAGCTTGGCTCTTTCATGACTTGATTAACAGCCTCCAAGGCATCCTGTTTATCTAGGATATAGTGCATTCTCATTCTCCATATTTTATAATTGTCTCCATTTAGTCTTTCTCCCTTATTCAAATCAACAATAATGTTTTTCGAAGCCATTTCTATATATAACTACAGAGATATGCCAACACAATACCAACAACAAGATATATACACACTTTATTGTCGCAATTGTATATTAAAAATTAAAATATTTCACATAAGGTGTAGAGTGAAAAGTTTACTATGTTCTCAATTATCAGTTATGACACAAATGTTTCACATTTTAATAATTAATCCAATTCGGTCAATCTATATTCTAGACAAGAATAATTAAATTCTACCAGCTCAGTTCTTATAAATAATCATAATATATATTAAATCAACATAATTCAAAGAGGTTCAATATAATAACATATTAACAAATAAACATGAAAATAAATATGGACATGAAATTCAAACATTTCAATGACTAGGAACAACTTCTAAACTATCCTTGGCTTGAGATTTGTATTATTTAAAATAGAGCATTTTGACAATCAGACGCTCTTTATATTTATAGTGATTCGATCTCCACCAATCAGATTAAGAAAAGACATTTTTCTATCTCTGACAATATTATGAGTAACTTTGTCTAAGAAAAAGTTATTATAATGCTTGCGATAGCCAACATGCGTCGCACTTCGCTGATTTGGGAAAATGGAAAGAGATGTTGATTTTCTTATGTTCATTACAATTCTGGGTTCTTCAACGAGTTGCAATTCATCCACACGTTGCTAATAATTTTTGAATTTTTTGTCCTGGATAAGAAGAGAAATTATTGTAGTTCAATAATCTGACAATGACCATAGTAGTTCAGATATCCTCTCCATTTCAGTTAATTTTATGTCATTGTCTTTTAAATCATAATATCTCTCATTCATGACACCAAGGTGAGTGAAATGATTGTGCACTAGATTGATCTTATAATTCAGATAGTAGTCCTTAATCAACATTTTCACCTTATATACGACCAACAAATGGACACTAATAAATTACACATGCATAACAATATAAACAACACATGTTCACATGTTTAGCAATGTATAATTCAAAACCATGATTAGAATAACACCTATAAGTGTTCAATTCATGCATAAACAGATTACACATAATAGAATTTGAGTTTGTACAAGTAACCAAACATAAACGGAAGCATGCACGTGCTCTCATGCACCGAAAAACTTGCTCATGTGTTTCCACACGCTAGAGAGTATAGCTCATGTGTTGTCAGGTGCCGAGAACATGGCTCACGCGCCGCCACGTGCTGGAACAAGGTCATCACTCGCTAGCATACACCTTCACACGTTGGTAACAATTCTCACGCGTCGGTAAAACGTTGACTATTGATTGGTCAACTATTTGACCATTGACCATTGATCGGTCAAAAGTTGACCTATCTACCCATGGGTTAAGAGTCGAATTGGGTCGATCAGGTTTTACCAATCTGATTGCAACCCGTGATTGCAGCATGAACCCTAGGTTTTCGACGGCAAAATTGGCCACCTTTCAATCACCCAACGATGGCAATTTCATAGGACTTTTGAAACCCGTGGCATGCAGATTCATATCCATGAAAGTTTCGACAAAAATGTTGGCGAATTTCAGCAAATTAGATGCATGAAGTCACGGTTTTGGGTGAAAAATTAGCCACTGAAATTCGCCTAATATCATGCGAATTCGATACAATTTTTTCTAACTAAACATACATCTCATATCCAGAATTCATCTTAACATGATTCTAAGCATCAATTTCACAAAATTGCAATGAATTCATCAATAATTAAAACACATCCGTACGTATTTATATATAAAAAATATATTGTTCATGCCAATTAATTTCTAAACATGCTTCTAAATCATGTTTACACCACCAACATCATAATTACACAAACAAAACATGGCTTTGATACCAATGTAAGCGGAAATAAAAACAAATCTAGGATTATGAAAAGCATACCTGATTTAGAAATCTAAAATTCTAAAGATAATCAGTGATCCAATGCACTCTTATAAAAATCCACAACACACTTTGTTTGATTTGGTTCTCCTGTTTTCTGTATAGATTTCTTAATAATGGTGGATAATGCGTTTCTGAGAGTTTTTGTGTAAAAGAGAGAGACTCCTCCAAAAAGAATTTCCATTATATTTATTAAAAAAAGGAGAGTGACAGTTACTAACTTTAAAAACTATCAGGGGTAAAAAGGGTATTATCACTTTTAAAAGTTAATTTTGACTTTTAACTTTAATGGATTGGGTCAACCCATCATGGGTAGATCAAATCCAATATTAAGAAACCAAGATTCTTAAGAATAGATAAAGATAATACATGCGTAATATTGTTTAATCTAAATAACATTATTATTTTTTAATTAATTTACCTACAATAAAATACCTGAAAATATAATTTTCTATATATATTTCATATTCAATAAAATTACAATTATATAGGAGGTTAGGATAGCTAATTTAGGAAGACTATTAACTACTTATATCTAAGTTTAGGAAGGATATTATAACATTCTTATTTTATACAATCTATATGATTTTCTATGATTCACTATCTATACAAATATCTCAACATATCTCAACAATATCTCAACATATATCAACACTCCCCCTCAAGCTAGAGCATATAAATCATATGCACCAAGCTTGTTACAAATATAATTAATTCGTGGCCCTCGAAGTGATTTTGTCAGGATGTCAGCAAGTTGATCATTTGAATTAACATGACTTGTGCCAATAATGCTAGATATAACTTTCTCTCGAACAAAGTGACAATCAATTTCTATATGTTTTGTCCTTTCATGAAAAACTGGATTGGAAGAGATGTGAAGAGCAGTCTGGTTATCACAAAATAATGTCATTTGTGGAACATCTGCAAACTTTAATTCTCGAATTAACTGCTTTAACCAAACAAGTTCACAAGTAACTAATGTCATAGCACGATACTCGGCTTCGGCACTTGATCTAGCCACAACATCTTGTTTCTTGCTTTTCCACGATATAAGATTTCCTCCAACTAAGACACAATACCCAGAAGTAGATCGTCTATCTGAAGGTGAGCCTGCCCAATCGACATCAGAATATCCAACTATCTATGTATGACCTTTATTCTCATATAGTAGACCCTTTCCTGGTGCTCCTTTGATATACTGTAGAATTCGAACAACAGCATCCCAATGATGAGTACGTGGCGACTGAAGAAACTGACTAACAACACTGACTGAAAATGAAATGTCAAGTCATGTTATGGGGAGGTAATTGAGCTTACCAACCAATCTGCGATACCTCCCAGGATCATTAAGAGGCTCCCCTTGTCTAGGAAAGATTTTAGTATTAGGATCTATAGGAGAGTATATGGTTTTACAGTCTAACATCCTTGTTTCTTCCAGAATATCCAAAACATACTTTCTTTGTGAGATAACAATTCCAGATTTAGATTGTGCCACTTCTATGCCGAGAAAATACTTAAGTGGCCCCAAATCTTCAGACTGAAAATGTCTAAATAGATGTTGCTTTAATTGCATAATGTCATCTTGATCATTTCCTGTTATAACAATATCATCCACATAAACAACCAAATAGATACTTTGTCCTTGTGAGGTATGTCTATAGAACATCGAATGATCAGACTCGCTTCTACTCATGCCAAATTCCTGAATTACTGTACTAAAACGCCCAAACCAAGCACGCGGAGATTGTTTTAAACCATATAAAGAGCGTCAGAGTTTACAAACCAATCTAGACTCCCTCTACGCCGAGAAAATACTTGAGTGGCCCTAAATCTTTAGTCTGAAAATGTCTAAACAGATGTTGCTTTAATTGCATAATGTCATATTGAGCATTTCCTGTTATAACAATATCATCCACATAAACAACCAAATAGATACTTTGTCCTTGTGAGGTATGTCTATAGAACATCGAATGATCAGACTCACTTCTACTCATGCCAAAGGTCGTGCGCTTCCTCTTCCTTCTCTACCTTTAAACTCTGTAAGGTCGTTGCTTGGGCTACAGAACCATTGGCTAACGTGACAGCAGGTAGAGACTGAGATTTAGTACAATGAGAAAGTAAATTAAGATTACTAGAGATGTGGTCAGAAGTAGGGGTGGATACGAGCAGAGCCGAGCCCGAACATGGTTCAACTCATTTTCAGCTCGTTTTCAGTTAAGCTCGGCTCGGGCTTGTTTCGGGCTCACCGAGCTCATCAAAACATATGTTTGTGTTCGGCTCGCTTTATATTTTAAATGTTCGTGCTCGGCTCACACCTAACTCGGGTTCGTATATACTAGCTCAGGTTCGCTCGACTCGGCTTTAGGCTAGTTAATAGTTAATATACAAAATAGAATGGGAAATTCTAATACCTTTGAAAAACAGAGGAGAGGAGATTTGCAAAAGGTTTCTCTAGTCAGGATTTGAACTTTTCAACACTCCATCTTTAACGTAAATCTCAAGGAAACAAAAGGACCAAAACACCACAACGAACGACAAACGAGTTAGTAACAACTTTTATATCTCTTCTCTACCACCAGCAAATCAAATCAAAACCGCAAAAACATCAAAACCAATACCAAACTCGCAACAAAAAGATTAAACACCAGCAACAACAAAGAAATTGAAAATAAAAAAGAAATTCAGAATTACGAACTTCATAAGATCCAGAAAAATTTTACTGAACCCTTATTGAAACCTCCTTCTCTGTAAAGAGATTAACAGAAGACTTTATAATCAGAATTGATCATATATTACTCAATTTATAAGTGTTTTAACAACTTCACAACCATGAACATTTTAAAAAAAAGTTCAAAAATGAAACAAAGAAGAAACTAGCTCAATAATAGATAGATGAAAGAATATTCAGTTGAGAAATTAACCAAAAACAAAAACTATCAGAAGTTTTCGTAGCTGTCGACGGCTGAATGGTGATGCAATCATAGTGGCTGAACGGTTTAAACTGTCAGCGAATGTAGGAGTCTGAACGGCAGCAACAATTCTGGAGAAATGGGAAGAAGAAGAGAAGAAAATGTTAGGTTTTTTTGGGGCTTAGTGTAGTTTAATTAGTCTCAAACGGTGGCATTTTTTAATGCAATAAAAGGCCATCAAAAGCAAACTTTTCAACAACAATCACTGTGGATAATATAAGGCCCAACTCAACATAATGAAGGCTAGCTTAATAGTGAGCCCAACTCAGCTCGCCGAGTCGACCGAGCTGAGTACTACCCTGTTCGGGTTTGGGCTCGTGTTCGTTTTCTAATTTTTGCTTAAGCTCATGTTCGTGTTCGTGCTCGTGCTCGTTTATAGCAGGCTTGTTTCGGGCTCATTTAAGCCAAGCTCATTTCGAGCCCGAAAAAGCTTGCCTCGAATCCAGCCCTAGTCAGAAGCACCAAAATCGAGAACCCAAGGTCCAGAAGGAGAGGATTAAGTGAAATATACGACTGGGTGATCTAGATGTGCACTAGAAGCAATGTTGGACGAGGACTGCTTCGATGCCTAATACTTGAGATATTCTTCGTAATCAATACCTGTGAGAGTCAATGATGGTTGAGACTGATTATTAGAAGAGTATGGAACATCCATCTGAATAACATTGGCAACCCGAGGAGGACGACCATGTAGTTTATAGCATTTGTCTCTAGTATGACCCCATTTATGGCAATAATTGCATCGTGACTGATTTCCCCAACCAGTACGTTCTCCTTGTTGAGTCTGGGAGACAAGTGCAGATGAGTCTAGGTCAGAACCTGTTATAAGACTTGGAGAGGACACATGGAACAATCGAGCAAAAACTTCATCAAGTGATGGGATAACTACACTAGCCAAAATTTGATCCCGAACATTATCAAGATCTCGGTCGAGAACAACTAAAGTTAATACCATAAAGAATCTATCTCGCTATGCCAAGTCGTCTGCAACTGGTTTACCGACAGGAATGAGAGAATTAAACTCAGTTTTCAGTGAAGTCATCCGTCCAAGAAAATCTGACATGCTCAACCCAAGTTGTTTTAAATTAACCATATTAGACACCACTGAATATAGTTGTTGGATGTCATTAGTATAGAGAAGTTTAGCCAGAGCCTATAGGTCAAAACATGTCCGATATACTTTAAAAATTGGTTGAAGTTGGATATCAATTGTATTCTATAACATACTACACAAAGCAACATCAATTCTAATCCAGTTAGACTTATCGGTTTTAACATCCTCAACCTTAGTGATTAAATGGTCCTCGATTCCTTGTCCCATACACCATAACTCAATAGAAGTAGCCCATGAAATATAATTATTACTACCAGTTAATTTTTCATTTATAATTATAGGCAAAGAAGTGAAAGAGAATGATGTACCTACTTTGGAGCTTTCAATAGCCATAATAATCAGAATAAAATAGAAAACTTAATCCACCTGGTAGAAGAAGCGTTGAAAAGGTCCCAAAGACGAGGCCAGTAGAAGAATCACAGTCTGAAAAGAAGAGAAAGGTCGATAGAAACTGATTTTCGATAATAACAGCGGCGGACGGTGATAGAACGGCACGCATGGATGGCCGGAGGAGGATCATCAGAGCTTTCTGTAATTGACAGTGCCGACAATGAGACAACACGCTCTCCGGAGAAACAGATCGGAGATCACAACCTGAGCAAGAACAACAGCTAGCGCGTGCCAGATATTCCGGCGTCAGATGATGGCGGAGTTTCCACGGATGGAATCGCCGGTGTCGTCTGAGTCCAATAGAAAGGGCGGTGTCATTCCACGGTCGCCAGAACAGGAGATCAGTGACGGAGAATACCGAAAGGACAAGCCGCGTGTGTGAGCGCGTGTAGCGACGAACGGCAACGGGACTTCAACGGGTTTGACGACGAGACTATTCCGATCTCTCCAGTCTGAGCACAATCACTGGAAAATGATGAAATCACGGTGATCGGAGAAACAGCCAGAAAGGGGGTTTTTATTTGTCAAAAACTGAATAGAGGATGCTGGAAAAATTTCAAATTTTTATTCTAGGCTCTGATACCATGAAAATATAATTTTCTATATATATTTCATATTCAATATAATTACAATTATATAGGAGGTTAGGATAGCTAATTTAGGAAGACTATTAACTACTCATATCTAAGTTTAGGAAGGATATTATAGCATTCCTATTTTATACAATCTCTATGATTCACTATCTATACAAATATCTCAACATATCTCAACAATACCCAAATATATGAATTAAGATTTTTTTTTCCTCATTTTAAACTTATTTATCAAGTAATCCATCTACTCACATTCTCTCTCACAAAAAGCTAACAAACGGATGGGTCATATCGAATGCAAGTTTGGTCAATATAGATATAGATCTAGATAAAAAATGAATCAAATTATATAAATAATGATTTTTAAAAGGCCAAACGACTATTTCCCACCCAAGGTTTGATGTTTTCTCAAAAGTCCCCCCTTTAACTATGGAAACACCAAACACCCACCCATGGCCGGTTAGATTTAACCAAACCCTAACGGTGGTAAGGGTAAAATCGTCATTTTTGCTATAATATTAAAAATAAACTAAAATAGAATCTAATTTTGCCCCCCTAAACTTTAAAACCTAAAATTTTCCCTCAGCCTAAGTTTTAAAAAATGACAGTTTCACCCTAGGGTTTGATTTTGAAATCCCCAGACGAAGATGACGGCGTCGGCTTCGTCTGGGAGACGAAGAACTTCGTCTTCCCCGACGAAGTTCTTCGTCTCCCAAGGCCAAGCCGATGCCGATCGAGTCTCCAAATGGGAGGAAAACATTCACCGGAAGGAGAGGCTGCTTCGGGAGGGAGAGGTCGTCGGCAATGGAGCCGGAACGGTCGCCAGAGATTTCAAAACCAAACCCTAGGGTGAAACTGCCATTTTTTAAAACTTAAGCTGGGAGAAAATTTTAGTTTTTAAAGTTTAGGGGGGCAAAAGGAGATAAAATTTTCAGGTGTTAGAGTTTGGTTAAATCTAACCGGCCATGGGTGGGTGTTTGATGTTTCTATAGTTAAAGGGGGGACTTTTGAGAAACATCAAACCTTGGGTGGGAAATAGTCGTTTGGCCTTTTTAAAATTCATACTTAAACTTGTGAATACAAATCAACCCATGAATAATCCGCTAATATTTCTTTTTTGTTTTTATTTTTTAATATATTTATTTCATAATTCTCAAAATTTTTTCTTTTCAATTACATAAATATTTCAAGAAAAAAAAAAATTTTATCTCAAACTACTAAAATATTTTTTATAAAGTTGAAGAATTTTAATATTGAATGTGAAATGATAAAATGTTTAATACTCATATTCTTTTAATTTGTTTTTAATATAACAAATTTTTTAATTTTAAACTGAATTTGAATTTATTTTATTTCAAAAATAAATAAATAAAATTTGTGTTAAATATGTTATGAATTTGATGTTAAGAGGTAAAAAAAAAAAAAGAATATAAAATAAATAACAGACGATCCACAAGTACCCTGCAAACATACGAAACCCAACGCAAAAATTCATAACCACATATAAGAATCCAAAATAGATATGAATAAAAAAATATAAAACTCGTACCCACTTTTAGACCAGTTATCCACATATCTACAGATAACTCACTCATCATCATCCTTGGGGATTATTTGTCAATAGCCAACCAAATCTTCCATCATCAAGGCATTTCTGACAATTTACATAGTAATGAAACGAAACTCTCTAGCCGATTTATGCACCCAAACAACTATCACGAAAAAAAATAGGGCCAAAGGACTATTTCCCATCCATGTTTTAAGTGTTATCCCAAAACTATAAATATGATGTTTAAAAAACTCAAAATTCTATCCATCCGTTAAAATTTTCAATTAAGATTAAGATTAAAACTGTTTTTTAACAAAAAAAAAAACTAAAATTTTATTACGTTTATCTCTCTCAATTTAAAAATCTCACAAATCCCTCTCACCTAAAGTTTAAAATATTAAAATTTCCCCCCTAGATTTGCAAATTATCGTCAAACACGAAGAACTTCGCCGTCTCCGATGGCATCAACTCTCCTCCCGACTTAACTTTCCCTACCGATTACTTCTTAGCCACCGACGAAGGCTAATTCCTTCAACAAAGATGAAATCATCTTCGTCAAATTGTCTTTCTCTCAGACACCATCGAAGACGACCATCTCTGACAATGTTTGCAAACCCTAGAAGGAAAATTTTGATTTTTCAAACTTTAAATTAGAGGAGATTGTTATTTCCCAATTGAGAATGGTAAACATAATAAAACTTTAAATTTTTAAAATTTTTTATTAAATAACTATTTTATCCTTAACCGTAATTGAAATTTTGAAGGGATGAATAAGATTTTAAGTTTTTTAAACTTCACTGCTGTAACACTAGGATAACACTTAAACTTGGGGGTGACATAGTCCTTTGGCCAAAAAAAATATTGTATCTTTTGGCCACACGAGAGAAGCGATAGCCACTACTTATCCTACAACCTGAATATTATTTAGTGAACGAAAAAAATACTTTAAAAATAAAAATGTAGTAATTGCCATTTCAAATTTCCGGTTAATGAAAAAGAAATTATGGTAATATAATGGTGTAAAAAACTTTACCACTTGTATTTTTCAAATAAAGACAACCTAAAACTCATCACCACCAATTTCAAGAAACGGTAATCATCTGCCAACTCACCAAATGAGACAAAAACTACGAAACTACCCATAAGCCATACCATTATACAAACCTAAAGAAAACCCCACACACGGAAACCACATATAGGATGGACAAAAGATTTACAAATATCTCACAAAATCATAGCTAGCTAAGTCATCTACAATTCGCTCACTGCCCAGGTAAGATAAGTCTGCGTGATATTTAAGAAAATCCTCCAACTGTTAATAGCCATGGTAACCTGCATCACATAGAAAAGAAAATAGTAACTAGTTAATTACTACTGTTTATCTAAGACTAGGACAAATGAAACAACAAGAAAGAATAAGAAAGGTAATTCTGTGCAGCTGTTCTAAAAAACTGAACTGTAGCAGAGCTGCTTCTAATTCTTCAGTTTTGATCTTGTCCTCTTTGCAATTTGCTCATCTTCCTTGGAATTGTCAGATTGGCCAAGATCTTGCTCATTAAGCTTCTGATTGATCTTTCCAGATACATCATCTTCCTGAAACTACAAAAGAAAATATGCCACAAATTTCAATCACAATAAAAAGAAAATAAACTTCAAACTATTAATGGCACAGACAATGGTGTAAACAATACAAAAAACTTCCATCATGATCTCTGACAGGGTTTGTGTTGTGACTGAATACGAAAATCAGAGAACATATAATACATTTTCAATAACATAAATCAAAATGCATCCCTACCTGTTGTAACTAAAAACTCATCAATTCCCAGTAAAGGAGAATAATAATGACGGTCACAACTCAAAAATTAATAAAGTAGATCGCCAAATCTTCTCTGATGAAAGATGCAGTAAAGTAATATCTACTGCTGTTGTTTGGCCATATTAAGATAGTTGCGTTTTGCTTTGTTTCCCATCCAAAGAAGCAAAAAGAGTAACTGCAGTGAATAATACTCGCTGTGGTGTTTCAAGGACATAGGCATCTAATCCAGGAATACTAGCCTTATGGTTATAAAAATCTCAAATGATGATTACATGATCCTTGATTAGCCTTATGGTCATAAAATCACAAATGATGATTATGTGATTAACCTATGATCAATATTCTAGATAACAGTGCTTTATCTTCTAATGGTACAGATTTTTCCAAGCACTCTATTAAAGTCCTTGCTGGTGATGCAAAAGACAAAAAGTATAGCACAGATTAGGGCTGGACTCGAGCCGAGCCAGCTCGAGCTCGAGCTCGGCTCGGTCGAGCCTGAAAGGAGCCGGACTCGGCTCGAGCTGAGCTCAAGCTAGCTCGGGTTGGCTCGGTAGATTTTTTTTTTAAATTTTTTATACAAAACGACGTCGTTTTGATCAATATATATTAAAAACGATGTCGTTTTGATAATGAAAAACGAGCCGAACCGAGCCGAGCCGAACTCGACCCGAACTCGAGCCGCCCATATATGAACCGAGCCGAGCCCGAGCTGGCTGCGAGCCGAGAGCCCTAGCACAGATAGACATTACCAGAGTCTATTTAAAATGGATTCAATACAACCAATCTACCATAACACAGACACATACTTTTAAAATGCAAGAATAAAAATATTAGCAAGTACCACATACTGCTTATTACATGAAAATAATGATATTAAATCTGATCTGAGAACACTCTTTCTTACCTGACTAGACTCGGTAAAACCTGAAAGAACATTCTTTCCTCCAGCACTAACAACATCCAGATCTAGTCCATCAACAGGATTCTGCACATGACCTGATTTTTCTTGATTGATGATATCTTGAGCATCAGTCTTTTCACAAGTCACTTCTGAAATTCTGATGATTTTATCTATAATTAATACACTGGTCTCCTCAGAACCTGCTTGATTATGAATTGATGAGATGACTGCATGTTGATCCTCTTGCACACTTGGTTCTTTTGAAATTACACTGACACACATACATCAAATGTTTCAAACTGTAATACAAAGTAGACAATAAGAAAATTTAAGGATATGACTAGAAGCAAAGAAGCTGACTTTAGAGGAAAAGATTTTTACTGGTGGGTGGAGGCCTCCTCGGATGGATTTGCAGGGACATCTTGTTGATGCCTACTCTTTTTATTCTTCTGCATTTGCTGTTCTGATGGATCAACAAATCCACTAGAAACAGAGTTATCAGCCCTTCTTTTCCTTCCAGCCTGAAGTACATCCTCTGATATTGATTGCAAACACTTTTCAGAGGCATCTTTCTTGACATCAGATTCCAAATCATGTGTTCCTTTGGCATCCTTATCTTCAGGGGGAACTTCAAGAATCACCTTTGGTTCTCCAAATGCAAATCTCACAGATCGCCTCTTACTAGAAGTAGCCAAGCTTGCATCTTCATGGTCAGACATCATAAACTTATCCTCATCCTTCGATGAGGGCTTCTCAGGGGAATATTTAAACAACAAATCAGTGCATTTCTTGATCCATGAAAAGCGAGCAGAGCTGTGATGAGAAGAACCATTTTCTTTTTGCAAGGAAGGAGAATCAAATCCATTGTCATTGTCAGTAACATGTATATTACTTCGTGAAACCAAATCAACATGTGATACAGGACTTTGCGGCTTTGAATATCTTTTGGCAGATTTTTTCTGCTGCGTATGCTCCAGTCTTGAGTGTTGCATCTCACTCACAGCCATATAATCTACAGCTATTTTCAAATCCTCCAATTTCGTCAAGTGTTCGATCTCAGTTTGAATCTCTTCTCTATCAGCATGCAGCGATTCTCTCTGTTTTTCCAATTTCTGCCTTTGCAACTTCAACTCCTCAATGGAATTATTTAGTTCTGCCCATTCCCTGTCCCTTCTTTGACGATCTAAATTGATCTCAATTCTCTCAGCATCAAGCCTCTTCATTTCCGAAGTGACTTGCTCCAATTCTTTCTCTGCTTTTTCCCTAAGCTGGCTAATATGCTCAAGTTCATTCTTCTTTTCTTCTTCAAAGGTCTTCTCTTTTTCTCTAAAAGAACTTTCTAATTCTTCACGTCTTTTCTCAATACAGTCCTCCAGTTCCCTTTTCCGCATCTCAATACCCAATAAGAAATCAGCACGCTCCCTCTGAATCTTGCTGAACCACTCAGAATGCTCATGAACCATCTTGTTCATGAATTCTTCCCGCTCATGATTCAGTGATTCCACATCCCGTTTATGCTGATCTCGCATTGCATTCCTCTCTTGTCGAAGGCAATCACGCTCATCCTGAAGAAACTTTGAAATGGCCTCTCTCTCAATAGCAACACGTTCTACTTCATTCCGCAGCTCTTCTCTTTTTTCATCCATGAACTCCCACTCTGTTTCAAACTTTGTTTTCTCTGCTTGCAATTTGTCTACCTTGGCCACAAGTTCCAGTTTCTGAGCCCTGACCATATCAAGTTCTTCTTTAAGTTTCATCTCTAAGATTGATAGTTCATTTGTTTCACCTCTCAGGGCCTCCAGTTTCTCCTCTGCATGACAAACTTCTTTCTGTTTGTCATCCAGTGAAGCTGAAAAATTCTGAAGGTCTAAATTCTTTTTGTTAGCATCCTCTTTTTCTTTTTGTAGAAGTGAAATCTTCAGTTCAACCTCCTTTGCAGAAGCAATCAAACGAAATTCCTTCTCATCAAGTAGATTTGTTCTCTCTATCACATCCTTCTCTTTATCTGCCAATGCCCTTGACTGAACCTCTAAGTCATGTTCCTTTTCCAGAAGCACATCCTCCCGCTGACTAAGATCCATTTCCTTCAACTCCCATGCTCGCCTTTTGGTCTCAATTTCATCCTCCACCAATTTTCTCCTCCTCTCTAACTCAGCCTCAAATTCCAACTTCTTTACTCTTAAAATAGAATCATGATTGGCAACTGCCTTTTGAATTTCATCCTGCATTGTCAAAAAAAAAAAAAAAAGCACAAGTAACTGCATTGATTCGTAAAGCATGAAAGCCATTCACGCAGAAAGAGATCACAATTAGTTTTCTTCAAACAAAAAAAAAAAAAAAGAAAGAAAGAAAGATGAGACCAGAAAACTCACAGATTCTTTGCTTGCAAGTTTTTCCTTTGCAACAAGTAGCTCCTGCTCCTGATTATTCAGCAAAGCTTCCCTCTCAATAATGGCCTGTATACACCGAAAACAGAGGCTACATTTAATATAACATCTAATAAAAGAATCATTCTCAAACAGACATTAGCTTAACACCAAAATAATTTTAAAGAATTAAAAAACTAGTATGAACCTCTTCTCTTTTTGATAAGGCAAGCCTGGAGAGTTCTATGTTGTATTTTTCTTCCTTTAAGGCTGCAAGTTTCTCCTCAAAACTTGCTCTCGAGGCCTCTAACTCTCTTTCAAGTCGACTTAGTTCCTGAGATTTACTAAAGATGAGGTCTTCCCTTTGATTCAGTGAAGTTTGTGCATCGAGCAATCTTTCATGTTCTTGCTGCAGAATCTTCTTCCTTTCACTTAATGATTGCCTCTCAAGAGTGATATCTTTCTCTTTCTCATCACAACTAAAACATGGTAAAACAAATAAATAAATAAATTTATACATTACTGAGGCAGGTTTCAAAGATTACTTGCAAATCTATAGCACTATAAGGCCCTAAACAAACTGTTGCAATGTGTAAGTGAGACACATTTTCTTCTCATCCCCAGTCTAGTTTTTGCTATTCATTTCAATTTGGAAGAAAAGCAACCACAGAAACCTTATTGCCTCTCTTAAAGCTCTCTCATAATGTAATCTGGGTCAAATATATATAAAGGAAAATAGTTTGTTCTTTAAAACTAGCACAAACAGGATTGAAAACACATACTCAGACTTAAAAGATACAATGCGCTTAGAAAGATCATCTTCACGCATCTCGACTTCCTTCAACTTTCTTTCTGCAGCACGATGAAACCTGTTAGCCTCAGCTTGTAAAGATTCTGCAGCATGCAACTTTGCTTCAGCCTCTACATATTTTCTCTGAGCATCTTCAATCATAATGTGGGCTTCAGCCGATTTACACTCAGCTGCAACCTTTGTTTCAGCAGATTCTGCACGCATCTCGTGCAGAGCCTTCTCAATCTACAAAAATCCATTGAAAAAATAACAATAATCATTACAGCATAACACAGGAAGGAAATATTTACTTCAATTAAAAAATAGAAATAATATCTTACACTAGCTAAACACTCTTTCTCAACACCTAATGCTTTCTGCAATTTTTCTTCTCGTTTCTTTGCTTCTGCCAAAGCAGATAAGTGTACAGCATGGTCACGCTTCTGCAGTATTTCAGCTGCTTCAGCAGCGGCATTAATTTGCTCATACTTGGAAGCTAACTCCTTTCTTTCCAATATCAGAAGGCCCATATGGTGTTGGAGGTCAAAGATCTACATAAAGTAAAACTGCTGAGATCTACATTGAATACAAATTAATATAAGCACTGATCATTTCAAAATCTAAAATAACTATCCAATTTGGTTTACACAAAGTATTAAATCATGTTCCAACTACGTATTTGAATACCATTTAATAACGTGCAACATAATACTTGTAATATAGTAAACCTAATATAATATTAGTACATTGATTAAAGGGGATTAAAGTTATTAATACAGTTTTGTGAACTACATAATTCGCTCTGCCAGTAATATTACCCGGATTTTCACTACGAGTAGCATAACAATTCCCATTAAATAAATTACTAGAATAATTTCTATTTCTTTACTTTTCTCATCTAAGGATAGAAGCCACACATTTAAGTCCGGTTCCGTTTAAGAAAATAAATAAATTTAAAAGTTGGCAATTCAAAAATAAAAACTCAAAATAATAATTCCTTTGTTCATCATCAACAAAAAGAAAAAACTATATCAAAACAAAAATGAAACCAAGAAAGAACGAACAAGTAAACTTTAAAGGAAAATCAGCAAACCTCAGCTTCAAGCTTTGCTATGTAAGCAATGAGAGCGGCCTTGTCTCTTCGTTTAATCGACTCTTCATCGAGTCCGGCCTCTCTGAGTCTCTTCCAGATAGTTTCATCAGTCATAGGACTGTGCAAGATTCTTGAACTCGGCGTGATTGCGAGTCTTCCTGAGTTAGGACTCGCCATCATCGACGAGTAGAATCAAAACCCTAGATTCTCAGATCCGGTGGTGTTTGGCGAACGGCAACCTTATCTTTCACCAAATCTTCCACTATGTTTTTGCTTTATTAATCTATATTTTCTCAGGAGTGGGAGAGAGCGTTGTGCTGTAATTGAGTTGAAAATAGAATCTTGAGTTGAGACTTGAACTGAAAGTAGCTTTACTGAGTTGAGTTGGGCTGATCTTGAAAATACAATCAAATTGGGATGTGTCTAGGAAGAATCTTTATATGGTCAAGGTGAAACGTTGTCGTTTTTCGCAGTTCTGAGATTTTAACATCTAAGCCGCCTTTTTTATTTTTGGTTTAGCAGTTCAAAATTGTCTAGAGATGGAAATTATTCAGGCAGATTTTGCTATGATTATGTATACATGTAATCAGACCAACGTTAAAATTGTGAACCTTTCTATCCCAATTCAAAATGGAAGTAATTTGAAATCGTTTGAATAGAATATTAGTAGAAATTAAATATGGAAAATTGGAAAATTTTTAGCGAATAAAATTTCTGCCTTCGATTACCCGCTAACCACCGAATCAATTTGACAAAAGCAAATATTCTATTCCATTCTCTATCCCTTCTAACATCCTCTTCTGAATTTAGTATTTGAACATTAATTTTTTTTTTAATCGTGTTTCATTCTTAGTATTTAAATTTGACAACGGTATGCTACGTTACGTCAGTTATGTACTGATCAAATACAGAACTTCGCAAAATCACACTGGTTAACAATATTTTAAAATATTTTATAATAAAATTATGTATACTCATTTTAAATATATAAATGAATACACATTTAATATATATTACTATGTAATTGAGTAATTTTAAATTGATAATAAAATAACATATAATTATGTTATGATACATATAAATATGTATTTATTTATATACTTAGAGTAAATACACATAGTATTACTCATCTCAAATATGCATTTTGTTAAAAAAAATATATATCAAATGCAATAGGAAGAAAGATAGCAAGCGTGGATATATGCCTTCAAAGTAATTACAATAGGCAGTGGTTTTATTGTCAAAGTAATTACATAAATATTAATATACCTTGACAATATTTTGATCTCTACATGTTGAAAGTTGCTTTCTTTTCCTGATAGTAGTCGTTTATCCATCCTTCAATCAGCTTAATTTCAGTTTCTCGCTGCTCTATTAACCAAGCTGGATCCTCAGGAGTTGAAGGTCGCAAATCTATGTGATGGGCACCTGATAAATGGTACAAAGAAAGAACCACTTTCAGCTAAATTATTTAGCTGCTTAGTTATGAGGCAATAAATATAACAAATTATCATCTCATTCATTCACCCACGATGCAACGATCGCTACCAAATTCCTGCTGACAAGCACTAAGCAGCAGGATATTGTACAGGAAACTGTAGTCAAACAAAGATTTTCATATCACCAGAAACTAAATTATTTGATAGAAAATGCCGTGTAAAATCATTTCATGAGTGCATCTTCTTACATTGCCACTGGCTTTATCAGGCTGACAAGCAGGCAGTGATAAATCTATTGACACACAAGATAATAGACCTTTCAGAATTTACCGGCAAAAGCCTAGGGTTCTTATAATTCTAAGATGGGGTCACTAAACCAATGGTAATTTTTTTTTCCTTTTCATAGAGATAACACCGAATGGTACTTATATAGGTCTTCTGTTATCAATTGGAGAGCCCATTTAGCAGAATACAACTACTGTATAGATAGTAATTTATGTGCCCCCAAGTAACCAAATCCCAGTATGTACTAAATCCAACAATCCTATAGAGAACTAGGTACAGGATTGACCGATAACACCTCATAGCCAGCATTTTTGAGGTCCATCTCTACACCAACACCCCTTAACCGCAACTCTCATCCCAGAACCTCACAGGAACTCTTAATTATTTTTCAGATAGAAGCCTGCTATAATTAAAATTCAATGAAAGGCAGACATCGAAGTAAGCCTGTTCCAGGTCAGTGAAGACTTCTCAGTTTCAGCAGAAGATTTATAGAACAAAAAGTTCACCTGAACCTACTTGGAAATGAAACCTATCCACTGCGGTTTATGCTATACATAAATCATTAATTGTTGAATGAGAAGAAAGATAATTCACTTCAAATGTTACAATGGTTTAGAACAAAGAGAATAAATAGACTGATGACAGCCTAGAAAAGGAAAACTAGTTTCTGCTTTTAGGAGAAGAAATCTCCATCAAATCAGAGAATAAATACAACAAATTGTAATCAAGTAAAAAAGGCTAGTAGAATTCTACCTAGAAGGAAACAGATAAACTAATTTTAAAAAGTATCCTATAACTGATTTATTACTAAAAAATAATGAAATTCTACGTTCCCGCTCAAGCTAGGTTTTAGATGTTGATCATTCCTAGCTGGGAACTTGTGTCTTTGAAATTAGTTCTAGGCAAGGCTTTGGTGAAGTTTTCTGCTGTTTGAAGGACAGGAGGTGTGTACACCAATGAGATTGTTCATTCCTCTATATTTTCTTTGATGAAGTGTACATCTATCTTCACATGTTTTGTCATATCATGGAGTGCTTTTTTGGTAATACTTATTCTAGCTTGATTGTCAATACATCTTTGTAGACTTTTCCATTGGAATTTCCAGTTGGCCAAGGACTCTATTTAGCCACGTTTCTTTACAAATTTTGCATTGTATCTCTGTTAGGACCAAGGTCTATGTGAGCAAGAAGAGAAGAAAAGGTGCAAGGATGACAGATGGCAGCAACTTAGAAGTGGCACATGGCAAACAGCAGGCAAGAGAAAAGGCAGCAGATCAACACTCACCAAAAGAATGTGCAGCAGGCAGGCAACAAATTCAAGGGACCACCAGGATATCGAAAGCTGAGCTGGCAAGACAGGATTGGCAAGGCTGTTTGGAGGAAAAATGCAATGATATAGGCCTGGAGAAGGAGTCTAAGAGAGAGAAAATTGTGAAGAAATTTGAGAAAAAAGAGGATTGCGGGAGAGTTTCCAGCCTCTCAAATGCTGGAGGATGTTTATGATTTTGTTATGTCTTTAGCTTGTTAAATGTTTATGTTTGGATTTGTGAGCAGAAACAACAATTGAGAACTCTATTTGTTTTACTGAAAATTCTATCAATACAAGTAATGTTTGCTTTACATTGCTCTTGAATCAAATTACAACATACTTAATCAAATAGTTCCCTCAATACAACATTCACTAGCAACTCAAAACCCAGCCAAAATTACACAGCACCCTTATTCTGCAGAACCAAGCAGCAACAGAGCCAAATTTCAGCATCTTCCTATTGCAGAAATGTCCAGGTCTGTATCAATCTCTAAGTTCTACTTTTATGCTACTTCTAACAATATCTAATTAAATCTTACCTTGCCAAGTATTTAAATTCCCTCAACAATTGATAAGTCAATGCCATTCATTACTCCAACAATCAAGCCAAAGTCTTCTCCTTGATTCTTGGTTGAAATCTCTGTAAATATCATGTAATATTTTTCATTCAACTGTGTATATTTAGTCAATCCTCAAAATTAGTTTCCTTTTTTAGTTTAGCAATATACATGTATAAAACCTTTATACTATTCAGAAAATGAAACGTAGAATCCATTACATTCATTTATATAGTTTCTTTATGATATCAGAGCCCTAGGCTCCTTCTTCATCTTGTTTCAAATTTCAACCATGGTTGAATCTAATATAGTCACAGTTATGTCTAGCAATGAAAATCCTTCTTCAAAAACTCTCATCTCAAGTTATTTCAATCAACACTACTACACTCATTCATCAAAAACTATCAAAGGGAGGAAATTATTCAATATGGAGCTTGCAAATGACGAATCTTCTCCTCGGCTATGATATCATGAAATTTGTGGATGGAACCTATCCATTTCCACCAACTAACGATCCAAAATGTAAGACTTATATTCATCAAGATCGATTGCTACTTCTTGCCATCCAAACTGCTATCACTGGACCAGTAAGCCTGCTTTTGTCAAGGTGCAAAAATGCAGAGGAGGCCTTACTCAAACTCAAAGCCACCTACACCGACAGATCCAATACCAAGATGGTTGGTCTCATTGATTCTCTCACTGAGGTCAGTTCAATAAGGTAAAAGCATTTCTGATTTTATGCAATCAGTTAAAACCGTTAGTGATGACCTTGCTATGATTGGGTATGAGTTGAGTGATGACAAAATTGTGGTTCACACATTCAATGGTCTCACCAATGACTACAAAGAGCTTAAGGCTACTTTACAAGCAACAAAATCACCTATCTCTTTCAAAGAGTTAGTTGAGAAGACTTTGGCTTTATTGATGGAGTAATGAATGGTGTGACTTATCAATAGCATGAGGTTAATCTTTAATCAATTATGAAATCAGCCCCATCTGCATCTAAATAAACATCAATGCCTTTGTTTTGCATCTTCTTGAAATAATGCCCACTTCCTAGAGTCATCTTAAGGTACTTAAGAATATGATAGACTTCCTCCATATTCTTCTTGATTGGGTTGCTCATAAGTTTACTCACTACAATTACCGATAACCTAATGTTTGGTCTTGTGTAGGAAAGAGATATAGGTTTACTCACAACACAAGCCATTGATACCTTCTTTTATCATTTGGAGCACTTTCTTCAATCATCTTTTGTTTGTGATGGTTGTCTATGGCATGTATGTAGGTTTACAACCAATCATTCATGTTACTTTTAGTAAATCAAGCACATACTTCTATTGAAAAATTACAAATTCCATTGTTGATAGGCGTAGATTCCAACCGAGCTAGCTTGAGCTCAAATCCATGTTCAGCTGAAATGAGCTAACTCAAGTTGAAGCTCTTGCTTGACTCGAGTTAGAACAAAACTCTTTCTCTCCAATGACTTTTCTTATTCTTTTGGGCATCACTATTCGTAATTCAAGCTGACTTGAGCTTGACATTTCAAATTCGAGCCCACCTCAAGTTGGCCCTTATTCCGGCTTAGTTTGGCTCGAATCCACCCTTAATTGTATCCACCCTTAATTATTGATTGAGTTACTTCTATCTCAAGGAAATACTTAAGATTTCTCCAGCCTTTAATCTCAATCTCACAAGCAAATAATCTCTTAAGTTTGCTTATCTCATCCTCACTATCCCTAGTTAGAATGATGTTGTCCACATACATGACGATGATAGCATTTTGCCCTTTGTTTGAGTATTTAACAAACAATGTTTGGTTGGCTTGGCAATGGGCGTGGCCAACTTTCTTAACAGCCTTGGTAAGCCAGTTGAACAAACTCTAAGAGAGACTATATGAGACCTATAAGGAATTTTCCAATTGGCATATCACAATGGTGTTCACTTTGTTCTCCAAACTCTAAGGAATTTCCACGTACACTTTTTCCAAATCACCATTAGGGAAAGCGTTTTTTAAATCTAATTGGAGTAATTACCAATCTCAGTTAATTGCCAATGATAAAAGGCCATGGAAGGTGTTTAATTTAGCAACTAGAGCAAAAGTATCTTGATAGTAGATTTTACAAGATTGAGTAAATTATTTAGCTACTTGTCAAGCTTTAAATCTATCAATGTCTACATTAGCTTCATACTTAATAGCAAAAATTCATTTATACCAAACATGATTCTTCCCTCTTGGCAGATGACTAATTCCAATGTCTCATTCTTTCAAGGGCACTGATTTCATCTTCAATGCCTTTCCTTCACTCAAGTTTTCGCAAAGCTTTATGGACATTATTACAAATCTAAACATTAATGATGCTTGAAGTAAATGTAGATATCCTAGAAATAGATTCTCATAGGACATTATTACGAATTTGTGCATGAGCAAACTTCTTTTCACAACTATTAGTAAATCAAGATCACCCATTAGGATTAGAATCTATGTTACCTAAGAGTGTTCTTGTTGGAGTTGACTTCGCGTCTAGTTCTTATGCAAGTTTTGAATGTGATTGGTGCTTTGTATCCTCTTGATTTTTTGTGTTTCTTTTTGCATAGACAATGAACTCATTATTGTTGATAGTCTGAGAATAGATATAATATGAAGGGTTAGGGGTGGACTTGAGACAAGTTGGCTCAAACTTAATTGCTAGTTCGAGCCATGAGGGTGCTTAACTCGATAAACTCTCAAGGTACTCACATATGCATATAAAACAATGTCAATTTGGCCAATTCAAAACATTGTCATTTTGTGTCAATGTTACATTATGTAAGCAACACAAGATGTCATTTTGATCTAATTTTACTAGATCAAGTCCATTTTTTATTCGACAAATTCTCACACAGTAATTCATTCACACCTTAATCTCTTTTAAAGAGTCTCCCAAAACTCTCAAATATCAAATATACCCACTGTAATCACTCTACAGTTCATTGTAATTACTCAGCAAGGCATTAGGTCGTTGTAATTGCAAAGACTAGTTGTTGTTACACCTAGCTGTTGGTATTTAGGAAAGTGTGACAATGGGAAGAACTCAATGAATCTTGAATTGAAAATCAGTGAATCTTGAAGAAAAAAATTCAAACGAAAAAATTATAAGTTTAATAGAGAAACTGAGACATTACAAATCTTTTTTTCTTTCTCTTTATTGTATTATAAGTTAATAATTTCAAGTATATTATGTCTTTGGTCAAGCAGTACAATGTCCCTTTCTTCCTTGCCCTTATGGCATGTAAAGAGGCTTCGTTTTAGTCTTCTTATTTGAAGATATAAGGAACTTGGAAAATATTTTACTATTAACACAATTCATAAGAAAAGGAAGTGTGCTCTACCAATCGTATTGTATGCATGAAGAAGTTAGTGGATTCAAGTTGAGCTCGGCTCAGCTCAGCATAAGGGGGGTCAAGCTTAAGCTTATATTCAAGCTCAATGAGTTTTGAAAGTCAAGAGCTATTACACTACAAGGGAAATTCTAAGAAATTGGGAAATGAGCAAGAAAGAGAAGAAATCTGTTATGCTATAAGGGAAATTGAGAGAAATTGGGAAAAAAAAAAAAATGAAGTGAAAAAATTGAAAGAAATGGATGGGTTTAAGGGACTATTTCCTACATAGAGGGTCTTCGAAGGAAATCTTCTCAAAACTTGAATGATTTAGGAAACTATCCCTTAAAATAGTTAATAAAAGGGGACATTAAATTCCATTCAATGGTTAACGACGTGTGGTTATAGGGGTAGTTTATAATGATTTTGTGCAAACTTATATTCTGACTAATGATTGAGGTTACTATAGGGGTAGTTTATGAAATTTGTCCCCAACCTTTGAGTTGCACAGTAGATAATTACTATATATTAGCTCAAGCTAATCACCCAAATGTTTTGAACTGAACTGAGCCACTGAATACACAGAATTGGTCAACCAGGGTCGTAATAAAGATTAACACGAGATGAAGGCATAGTTGCCTTAGCACATATAAATAACTTCAGAGATTGAAAGATGACTTTAGATAAAGTATTACCTTCATTGGTCACAAGAGCAACAATAGTATCGGATATGTTTTGAAGAACGCTGCAACAAGCAAATGAACACCATCAGAAAATGAAAATTAACATCAGTAGCTACATGTCAGAGGTGTGAAAAAATCACCTGCCACCACTCCAGGGATCCAATAGACCATTGGAGAAAATGATGTTACTTCCAAACAATTTCAACACAGTCTTGACATCCTTCACAATAGAATTGGACAAAGAATTAATTATAGCATCAAGGAGAATAGCAATATTGGTACCATGAATCTAAGCCCACAAGCTATTCATTGATAAATTATCACAGGTTTTATACCTAACAAATAAGAAGTAACATAAGTAGCAAAATAAATAACCTATGCAAGTTCTACATACTCCATCAACTCTGGATACTCCATCAACTCCCATTTGAAGCTATAAGATATTTTACAAAATTTGGTTACATAAATAACCTATGCAAGTTCTTCATACTTAATATACAAACAATATATGGTAAGGGAGTCAACAGAGAAACATGGTTAGGGGGATGATACAATTGTCATACACAAAACCAGTACTTCAAACAGATAAATACCCATCTATCCTAACAATAGTTATAAGAAAGAGACAAATGTTAACAAATATTGACGATTTTTCCTCGAAAAAAGGTTCCCTTACATGTCCACCAAATTGTGTTGTTATCCATTGGGGTCTTGGTACCACCTTAAATTCCTTCCAACATTCTTCTTGAAAAGAGGAGTAGTTGAAGTCATATGTAGGAAACATGCTCGCATCTTGGCTACTAGACATTGGCATAACCATCTCAGTGCATGCCTGTAGTGGAAAATTAGATAAATCTACAATAAATATCCTTTAAAGAAACTACACATGTTACCATATGCCTAATTTTTCGGATCACAACTGAACTTTCAGACCTGCCAGTTCCAACCATCCAAGCCATGAGGATCATCATCCAGTTCAAAGCAGTCAACTTGTCCAGTATAATTGTAATAAACACTAACTCCTTCAAATATGCCCTCCAGAATGCTAGAACCCTTTGGGGAATTATCAATTTTATTGCAAACCTACAAAACGTTAAATTGATGGAAAAATCATTTTCCAAATAATGGAAGACAAATCAAAGTCCAGAAGACCACATGTAAAATTTATAATGGCAGTAGAAGAAAAGCTTTAAGGCAGCATGAATCCATATATTTCTGATCTGTGAGAAGTTCAAAAATGCAATCAAAAATAGAAGAAGCAAGACAAAGGCCCTTTCACTAAGGAACAGCCTATATCTAACTACTAAGACAAGAAGGGAAAACTATCTTGAAACCATAGAGCAAAGAGTGTAAAAGAAGGTGCTCATCTGCCGAAGATTTATTTCAGTAAATCTGCTAGCAGAAAATACAAACCACAGGAAGCAAATTATTTTCCATAAGCCGAAAAGGTTTAAAATCATAGTGAGCTTTAAAATTACTATTATAACTAACAAACACAAGAATGGATTTATGTAACAAGACTTACAATATGTAAGTTTTATATCACATCAATTTGTACATAAGGATTTATATATATAGTTTATTAAGTTTAGCACTATTGTAAATCAATTAATAAATCCCAACAAACCTCTCTTATAGGGTATCCAGGCAAGGGCATCATAAAATCAGATGGATATGGGTAATCCACCATTGCCAAATAACTATATGCAGATTCCAACCAGTCTGCAAGATCTTCCACCTTCTTTAAATCCCTGTAAAATCATATACCCAGTTGCACAACAAACAAGCCAAGTCAAATAATATTGGAGTAAATAAGGTAGTTTAACTCGATCATGCATTACCAAAACTGAAATAGGCATGCATTTTCTCATTATTTATTTCTTACTGGCATAGATGGAAAGTTTTGGCCAATTGATGAAGTCCATTCTCTTTCTGACCTTCGGATATCAATTCATCCCAGGATTTTTTTATAGTGTTAAAACAGCTTGTACTTTCACGCTATGGATATTAAAGCAAAAACAGCACAGCATAAATATTCAAGATATACAACTAGAAAGACTGGAGTAAAGGAAAATGCAAAAAACACACCTTGAAATCGTTGGATACAAGGTTATAAAATGTTTCTGCTGGCACAATATCTTCAAATTGAAGAATTGGTGCCGAAGAAGCAAGTGCACCAATGGAGATGTGAGGATACTTCAGCCTCATCCATGCCGCTAACACTGTTCCATCAAAACAAGAAAGAAACATAAGAATAGCACTCATAACTAACACCTGCCTGGTCAATGCTACAACAACGTCTAAGGCAGAAGCACTATCAAACTCAAAATATTTAATGAATGGCACATAAGATTTTGGCGGTAAATAACTAATAAGAGAAATGTTCTAACTAATAAGCATACCTCGTCACAACAAATATCTGGACCACAACTCCAAATAAGTAAACAAAACTATTACTTTTACGAAGTAAACAAAATGGCAGTCAATCAACCACTAATTATGCTCCTATCGCGAAAGATTAGTTACTTTGAGATGTTAAAGTTTGACGCGATACTTACTTCCCCCATAGGATCCGCCAAATAACACAACAGGGCAAGCTTCAGCTGATAAATTCCGTTTCAAGTCAGTAATTAAAACGGCGAAATCTGCAAGAGCTTGTTCTGCCGTCAGGTACGATAACATCGTAGCATTTCTATACGCCTCTTCTCTACTTCCATATGGCAGTGACTCGCCATAGTAACGGTGCTGTCGATCACATAGCAACGCAATTTGACTTTAAAAAAAATACAAATATAAATATATTTGAATTTAAATTAAATTTCGGTGTTTAATTATCCATAACTTCAACTAACCTCGGGAAAGATAAGCATGGCGCCAAACTTGGGCGCAATGTCCCACATGAAGCCGGAATTAACGGCGAACCATTCTATGTCTCCCTCATTGCCGCAGTAGAGGAAGATGGGGCCCAAGCGGGAGGGGCCCAACCAGTGCTCCGTGTTTATCAGGTATCGTTGCCGGAAGTTCGGGAGATCGACGAAGCTGAAGTGGTCGAGACGCTGCTCAAAATATTTTGTCTCGTACTGGTACTGTTGTTGTTGCTGTTGTGGTTGGGGTTGGGGTTTCATTTGCTTTGACAAACTTCCAAGGAGCCGAGGGTTCCGCTTGAATTTGAACGGCTGTGATGCAAGTGCTGACGGTAATGAAATGGAGATGACGATGATAATCGAGAGAACTATATATCTTTGGGTCGATTTTGCCATTGTTTTGTTTTCAATGTTGAGTTCGTTGAATGGGTTATGGAGTAGGCTGGAGCAGAAGTGTAGTAGTCGACAGCCAGGGTAGAATTGAGCAGTGATTGGATGCAGGTGATCTCATTCAATCACAAGTTATTAATATGGGAGAAGGACTATTTCCCACCCAACTTTTGATGCGTTCTTAAAATACCACACACGCCAGATAAAAATTCAGTTTTCCCACCCATGAGCCGTTAATGTGGATGGTTTCTGTTTGCATAAGGGTAAAATGTCCATTTTACCCTTGTTAGATGAAATGACAAAAATACCCTTCTGTAAAATTCATCCCAAAATTGATGTGAGGGTTTTCCTTCACCCCTTTTAGGTTTTAGAAACTAACATTTCACCTTACCTAAAATTTTTAAACTTTGAAAACTAACATTTTCACCCCCAAACCTAGGGTTTCCAAATTTTTCAAAAAAACAGCCGCCTCCCATAACTTTCAAAACTAGCAGTTTCACCCTCATTCTTCAACTTCATCTCCTGACGTCTTCTCCGGCGTAGTCACCTGCCTCCTCCTTCTCCTGGTGCGACGGCGGTGGTGGCTGAAGAAGGAAGAGACGGAGATCTCCTTCTCCTGGTGCACGGTGCGACGAAGAGACGGAGATCTCTTCGTCGCACCACCGTGCGACGAAGAGGTCTCTCTTCGTCGCTCCACCCAGACGACAAAGGACGACTCTTCGTTGTCCTTCATCGCTCGTCACGTCGTCCAGACGCTACGACGAAGGACGACGAAGCGTCGTCCTTCGTCTGTTCTTCCAGATCTGGGCGACGAAGGGTCGTCCTTCATCGTCCTTTGTAGTCGGAGATCTCCCATCGATCGATTGCAGCGGCCGTCGATGGTGGCCAGAGAAGGAAGCAAACCCTAGGGGGTGAAATTAAACTTTTCAAACTTTGAGGATGGGTTAGTTATTACTTTTTAAAACCTGAAGGGGGAAACGGTAAAATTTTAAAGTTTTAATGTTTTAAATAGTAAATGACGATTTTGCCCCTGTTCCTAACTGAAAAAATGGACGACAGTTCGGTCATGGGTGGGAAAACTGGATTTTCATCTGGCGTGGGTGGCATTTTGAAAACGCATCAAAAGTTAGGTGGGAAATAGTCCTTCTCCCTATTAATATTATTGATGCATTGGATAAGATTTATTGGGTATCGATAATAGAGGATTGGCCCAAGGGATGACATGGCGGGTAAGGGGATTTGACGTAAAAGAGGAGAGTTTACGTTCAAGTTTATCGGTGGCATAACAAGGTTCACGCATTGGATTTGACCAAAGGACTATATCCCACCCAAAGTATGCAGTTTTTCAAGTTTGCCCCCGTTAACTTTAAAAATCTTATTTACCCACTCATGAGCCATTAAAATTAACTAAGTCCGTTAGTTATACTATTTCCCTCCTAAACTCTAAAAACTAATAATTTCCACTCAATCTAAGTATTAAAAAACAGCATTTTTCCCTCTAGGGTTTCCAATTTTCAGATTCAAATTTTCGACTCCATTTTTTCCTATCCGGTGACCTTCAAGTGATGCCTCTTCCTCTTCGGCATGGCCTCCTTCTGACGGTTGTCCTAGGCACGGTCGTCGACAAAGACGAGGTCTTCGTCAACAACTATTCGTTTTTGTTGACGATCGTACCCAGGATAATCGTAGGAAAGAGGTCACATTGGAGAGGAAGAGACGTCGCCTGGAGGTCACTAGAGAGGAAGAAACGATGCTGGAAATTTGAATCTGAAAAATTGAAAACCCTAAAGGGGAAAATGCTATTTTTTAAAACTTAGGTTATGAGAAATTGTTAGTTTTTAGAATTTATGGGGGAAAATGAAATCAAATTTAAGCTTATTTTTAATAATACAGATAAAATGATGATTTTACCCTTGAAACCCTTAATTTTAACCATTCACGGGTGAACAAATAGGATTTTCAAAGTTAACAGAGGAAAACTTGGGAAAAAATATACCTTGGCTGGGAAATAGTCCTTTGGCCATTGGATTTTTATTTTAAAATAGAATAATCAATAATGCATTTATACTTGTTTAAGGCATTTGACTTTAAGCTCAAATATTGATTGATTTGAATTCAATTTGAATAATTTTATAGGTGACATGAGTTTATCAAACTAATCCCAAGAAAGGTTTTAGTTTGGCTTAAGAAAAAAATTCAAGGTTTGTAGCGCAGTTTAAGTTCATAATTTCAATTTATGACTTGAGTTCATAATTTAAGTTTAATGTTCAAATTCGTAACTCGATTTTTTAGTCTAAGTTCATTTAAAATATTTAACACCGTAAAACTTGAAAATTTATGATGCACTAATCGATGACAATGACACAAATATGTGTAATTTAAGTTATGGCTGGTAGAGACGATTTTTCACTGGTGAATTGGAGAGACAATAAGAATAAAAGTTTGAAAGAGGGAGAGATGTCGATTGATTTAAATTTTTTTTTATTACTTTTAATCTGAAAATGGATATTCAGAGAGGAGATAATCATAAAAAGGACTAGGGAGAGAGTTGTAGCAATATGAAAAATGGTTTTGTGACTTGTCTGTAAAAAAGTGAGAGCATAAGAGAAAGTGACGAAAGAGGACGAAAAAGGGTGGAGAGGAGAGTTAGAGAGGAGAAAGGTGTTCAGTCAAAAAGCGACGGTAGGGGCAGGGAAAAAGTGGATATATTTGATCAAAGTGCCAAAAACAATGTCCTTTAAGTATGTAAATAGCCTAGTTTTTAACAACTCAAGTTGGCTCGTACGAGCCATGATTCAGCTTGGTCCAAACTGAGTTGATGATGATTGGTTTACGAGCTGAACCGATTTAAGTTCAACTTGTTTTCCTTACTAATCATATTTCATGGCGCAAATTTGGCCTAAGTTCATTCAATACGAACTCAAACCAAGTTACAGGCCTACACTAAAATGAACCAAACTCTGAGATAAAGTCGATTCAGCTCATATCCAGGCCTAACTTTGTTTATAGCATTCAAGAAAGTTTACAATTCTATTGAAGGTTAGATGAACGAAGAAGGAAGAAAACGGGGGTGTCTTTGAAAAAAAATTTTATTTTAAATTGAGTTTTAGTGGGTTCAAATATTATAGCACTGCACTTGTCAGCGCATTGTTAAGCCCATCAAAAGTTTTGGCCCATGATTTTCTTTGGGACAAGAATCAGCGCTGGAAGTTTGGAACTTGAAAAGGGTCATAAGTCCATGAAGATATTGATTTCAGTCCTAAGGTTTACTTTGGGACAACATTTATTGCTGAAATTAGGGGAGAGTTTGGAACCGCTGGGTAACCAACATTTTGGTTTTGATTTCTACCTGAAACTGGCTTCAATAGGGTCAATTATGCTTGCTAAAATAGTCCTAAATGAATTAGAACTGACCCAGAAATCATATTAGAAACCAATTTTAAGATACACGGTCAGTTGTCCAACTGAGTTACTTTTTTTCAAAAACTTCTCTCGTTTTATTAGAACACATAAGTAACAGAAAAAAAGGAAAAATCCTTTCTTTTCTCTCTCCTCTTATTCCTTCTCTCATTCGTCTCTTCATTCCGTCCATTTTTTCCCTAATTACATAATTAATTTTATTTATCACCTATTATTAATATTTTTTTTATTATCTTTCATAATTAATTATATAATTTATTTTATTTATTATAAAAAATAGTAAATAAAACTACATAGATTTTGATTCTTTCAAATCTCAAGAGGAATAATTAATTATGAAATTGTATAATAGAAAAATAATAATAATTAAATTATAAAAATTAAAATTAGAATTGATAAAAATAAAGAGAGAATTTAATTAAATTTGAGATAATTTGATTAAAGGATTGAGAGAGTATTCAGAATGGAGAGAATGAGAAACGAGAGAATTGAAAAATTGAATAATATTTATAAGCAAAATTTTATATTAAAGAATTAAAAAAATGCAGTCAAACAGTAGCCAAGTTTAAAACATTTGCAGGACCGGTCCCTTGCAAATGTTTTAAAGCAAATGTTAACATTTGCTTTGCCGGTTCATGTAAATTTTTTTAAATTTAAAAAATTAAAAAACTGGTTTATAAACTTTTTGAACCGTCGGTTCATGAACCGGCTATGAACCCGACGGTTCAAAAATATTAAAACTGAAACTGAACTGTCAAAATCTGATTTTGATTTCGGTTTATATCGGTTCCGATTTTGATAGTTTTGATTCTGATTTTGATCGGGCTGGTTTCGGTCCTGTTCACGAGCCAAACCGACCTGTGCCCAGGACTAATTTTAGCCTGTTAGGCACCTCGTGCACAGACCAAAACTAGCTAGCTAGCCATGGGGTGTGGAACAATACTAACCACCTATCAAATTGGGTTTTTTTTTTTTTTCTTGATTTTTAGATTATGACATTTGGTATTTGAATGATGAAATGTGATTTGTGTTTGGTTGATTGATGAAGTTCATTAAGTATTATGTATTTCAAGTGTTTGATTATAATCTTTGTTGGAATGTTGAAGTTCTTTCGCATTTGATAGAGTTGGTTTTGAGGCTTTGATTTGTTGATTAGAAAATTTGATTAAGGGTTTGATTAATATGTAAATTTAATTCGGAATTAATGAAATTTAATCTGACTATGTTCACCAAAGGTTTGGTGCAAACTCAATTTTCCACTTGTAAACTATCAAAAATCAAAATACTTATAATTTTGTTAAATTTTATTATTACTGTCAGGGATAAAATTGTTATTTAACATAAATATTAAAAAAAACTAAAAAATTATCATATTTTCACTCACAGATTTTAAAATCTGACAAATACCCCTACTCTAAATTTGAAAAACTTACATTTCCCCTAGGATATTTCCAGCCACTGTTGCCAGCGCTCGATGGTAGTGACAATCACGTTCTCTCTCCCTCTTCTTCCATTCCTAACCATCATCAACTTAAGAAAATGGTCAATGAAGACGTGTCTTCATCTTCAGATGAAAATGTGATTCGTCTTTGTCTTTGACAAAGACGATGCGTTGTCATCATCTGAGACAATGATGCTATATCGTTTTTTATTGAGACAAAGACGGTTTCGTTTTCGTTTCCGATGAAGACGAATTAGATCTTTGTTTGGAGACAAATGATTTATCTTTGTTAATTGATAATGGTCGAAAATAAAGTATGATTGAGAGAGAAGTTAGGAGAAAGGGAGAATGTCATCGTCTCCGGGCATCGGCAGTGTGTTGGAAAAACTCTAGTGGGAAAATATAAGTTTTTCAAACTTTAGATTGAGGAATTTGTTAATTTTTAAATTGTGGAGTTAGAAATGTGATAAATTTTAATTTTTTAAAATAACAATTTTACTCATAATAATAACAATAAAATTTAACAGAAAGATAAATATTCAAATTTCATATAATTAACAAATATAAAATTGATTTTATACCAAACCTCAATTGGAAAATAGTCTATTGGCCTTATAGATAAGAATAAATATTCTCAATAGATATGTTCCTTCGCATTATTACCCATAGACATCATAATAGTTTATTCTCAAAGATTCTATAAAACGTGCGAATTTGATTTCCTTTAATTTAATGGTGCAAGTTCTTTATCCCGTCAAATCGGGTTTGTGTCTCCACTTCATCAAAATGTGATAAATGGTATTATTTTGATGCTAAAAAATATATACGAATGAGGAATAAAGAGATTGGAAAGTAAGTGTGAAAAGGGTAGATTGGATTAGAGAAGTTGATAACGAGGATAATTAAGTGGACGTTCATGTTCTGTTGTGTGTCTAGAATAAGAAGCAAATTGAATACGAATAATATTGGTATTAGCACTACTAATCTTCAAAGGAATATCAGCCTACCGAATAATGCCTATAATCGTTCATTATAAAATTTAATATTTCCAACTGATTTCCCATTTATGGCATCTAGAATATTAATGTATTCTTCATGTCATGTCTTCTCAGCCACCGTAATTAATTTGTCAATTATTATAATAATGAAGAAGAATAAGGCGTGCAGAGGGGGGCTGACTTTGATCACAAGAGAATTGATTAATATAGATAATGGTTGAGATTAAGACAATAATAAGATATGATCATCATGGCCGTATTTTGATTGAGTATAAGATCAGCTGACTTATTTTGAAAAGATTAGGACTGAACTTGTTGTCTTTTTGACCCTTTGCGTGCCGCCCAATACTTGTTGTTTTTGAATTGCTTGTCCAACCAACAGACTCGCTAGGTGAATCGGGCGCCTCAGCCTCACTCTTAGTAATAGTAGTTTCAAATACTATATTTTATCATATATTATATTTTATAATATAATATAATATTTTAAAAAATTTATTCTTACAATTTTTTAATATTAATACAAATTTAAAATTTTTTATATATTTTTTATTTAAAAAAATTGTATTTTTTTAACCTATTGATATTAATGGACATAATTATAACGGGATCCGTTGATTAGACAATAATAAATCTGATCACGGATTTTCTGATCGTCTGATGTGAATTCATGAAAAGAATAAAGTGAAAGAGCCTTTCTAACAGTCCTATTTTCTAGCCCAACTAGCTCCAGTTGTCTGGCTGACTCCTGGGGGTCATACCAAATTCTAGAACTCATTAAAAACAAATAAACTATAATTTAATTGACGTTAATTATCCATTCGAAATATCACATTTGTTAACATAAATGCAAAGCACAATTTTCTAGTGAGTTAGATTAGATTTGGTTTGCCCTAGTCTAGTTAGTGGTTGCCTAACTTCTTGTTCAAACAATTAATGACGAAGCTTCCTAAATTAGGCCGATTCACAATTGCACTGTTTTAAATTTTGTGCCCTTCCTCACTGCATGTACTTAATTATAACCAATTTTCCAAACACTATGAAAGGAAATCATTGAATGTGAAATTTGTGACAAAATTGAATTATTTATGTAAATAACAAAATTAAGGGTTGTTAAAACGTGGGTGCATATTTCAATGGGCATGTGGAGGAAGAGTTTTGTGGGATGAAGACTTGAAATGAAAGATTTAACAAGTTAACAGTGGTGAATACAGACTTTTCTTTTTTCTTATAATAAATTGACCAAACCGCTCTTATAGGCATGATTTGCCATCAAACCGATGGAAATTTAGGTCAAAAGATGAAAATTTACTCCATGCCCCACTTAACTAACACACAATCATCAACATGACAAGAATTTCCATAAAAAAATACAAAATATCTTCAACACATTTTTATCATTTATTTCACATCACCCATCTATCACCATTTACAAGCATTTTCCTCTTCCTCTCAAGCATTTAAGCATTAAACCCCAGTTCCGTGGGAATATTAATTTTAATTTTAATTTTAATTTTAATTTTAATGGAAGAATATGATAGAGGTTTGGTACATACATATATATGATTGTTCCATTTTTAATTAATATGGGTGGACCATTGGGGCCCTAATGCCTTAACTTTGTGCCACAACACAGCCGGCAATCTCTCAACTGTTTTTGCTTCTGAGGCAACCACCAAGTCAATTTTGGCTAAAGAAATAGATACCCACCAAGCTACAAGTCTTATTTTGTGGGTCCAATTTTATATTCTCTCCATTTAATTTGATAACAAAAATCTCTAAAACAGGATGGGAAAAAAAGTCGCCATTGTGGGAGTGACATGGGTCGTGCAATTCTCAAACTTTTAAACGCAAGCAATGATGCGTATAAAGTGTTTGTGAAAAAGATCAACTTCACACCACCAACAGGGTCTTAGAAAAAAGAGAGTTCAAGTGGGGCAAGCTATAACTAGCTTTTATTATTGCTTTACTGAAAGTCGGTGCATTTCTTGATGCCCCCTCTAATATTTTTTTAAAAAATAATAATAATAATAATAATAATAAAAATAAAAATACATGACATTTTACTCAACATGTCTGACGATACCCCCCCTCATCTTTTTCTATTTCCAAATGATTCTAATTCTTGCAAATTCAAACCCCAATAGGTTTTCGAAAAGAGACTTCCAGCGACCCACTTGATTGAATTTTTTTTTTACCACTTTTTCTTTATATTTGAAGGGCAATATTCTGTGTGGACTTTTTTATGAGAAGCCGCAGCCGCAGCCAGAGCAAGAGCATAGCATAAATATAGAAATACTAGTGATTTATACTTTGAAGAAATATGTGAAAAGGATATTCACTATTAATTTCTGCCCAGGAGCCGACAATGGACACAGTTTTTTATATGCCTGTTCTACACCTCTAAAATATTTTTAAGTTTCAATGGGAAGAGCATATATTATGTTCGTCTATATGATTAGTTTTTATTAAAAAAAAACATAGGGCTAACATACTGTGTGCGGTCACCGTGATGCATGCTTTTAAGCAGCAAATAAAGTTCTTTTATATATTATAATATTGTGCTCTATTTTAATTTTCATTTACTTAAGTTGTAACAATTATCATAATCCATAATTTATTAATCTATCAATATTTATTTTAAATACAAAATTAAGTAGATATTTAATATGTGTTATTATATAATTAAAAATAAAATAATATACAATTTGTTACTCCTTTTGTATTATATAATTTTCTATTAGCCATATATTTATTTTTTATTGTATATATAATATACAATTTTTTAAAATTATATCATATAATTAATTTTTTTAATTCATAGATAATATTAATAATAATAATAATAATGCCTGAGAAAAATTAGAGTAATGGTTTGATCTTTTGTTATAACTGATTTTTCTTTTTTGATTTGCACAATTAATTCATCAGAATATCAATCTATTTTTACTGTAATTAGGTAAATAAAACAAGGGTAGGTGAATTTGAATAATTATTAAGTTCAATTATTGTACTTACTTGAGAAAAGGCCCTGATGACCTTAAAAATGGGTACTTTAACAGTTTATAATAATTGTAATGCTGGGTCTAGGTAATGATAGTTAGAAGAGTGGTTTCCTTGAATAGGACGGTTGGTAGTAATCGCAGTAGCCAAAACAATTATGGAATAATTACTTAATATATAATTATGTACAGACAAGAAGCAATTTGGTCGGCCAAGCTTAAAAGGCCTTTTGATTTTTGAAGAAGAAGAAGAAGGAGGAGGAGGACGACATGTCGACACCTTATCCCAAATTCTTTCTCTCCCTCCTCCTCCCTCTATTATTGCCAAATTCTACGCTCCATAATCGTCAAACCCCCACGGAATCAAATGCTCATCATACCAAATCATTGCTGGCCCCATTCTGTCTATGGCTCTCTTCTTTTGACACCTGTCCCTCGTAATAATTTTCTCCAGTGGATCCTCTAGGAAAGAAGGCGGTGATGGTGATGACAAGAAAACCACTAGTTTATTTTTATTATTATTATTATTATTATTATTATTCCTTTTTTTAATCACTTTATTGTACGGATAGATATTGGAGGAGGGATTTCATTAATCCAATGCTTAATTACTTCAATATGTAATTATTCCCAATCATCCCTCAGAAAGTGAGTGCCTGCTGGGGGGCTTACCACAATCATAAAATAGAAATTTAATTTAAATCAGACTGTTCTCAAAGTCAATCTCTATCCACTTTGTCCAAATATAATGCTCAAGCTGGCTGCTGTTTGCTTTTGGTATTTAGCCACTCACATATGGATAATGCATCGTATCCCTTCCCATATAATAATAATAATGACATGCTTTTTTCCCCACAATTTCCTAGTGCTCCTGTTGTTTTCTTTTCTTTTTTCCTGATAAAATTTTACTGACATAAACCTAAAAATTAATAAAATTGATAAAAATATATGAATTTAAATTATTTTTATAAATTTATTTGTGTAATCAATACCCATTAAAAAAAAAAAAAAATCTCACTGACAGAATAATAAATGTATCATGTTGGCTCATGAGTCAGTATTATTAGCAGAATTGTGATGATTTTTGGTCAAGGATAAATTATCTGGTAATATACCCACCAAAAATATTCTTTCCTCAAATAATTGAACTTCTTTTTCTGAATCGTGTTTACATTCTATGCTCTTTCTTTCTTTCTTTCTTTCTTTCAATTAGAAAGGATTCACATTTATAATTAATTAATTAATTAATTAATTCATCTGTGAGAGCTCTGAAATCTCTTCTTTATTCGCCTTTTTCCATAATTAAAAAGAAAAAGAACTTGTGAGAGCTACCTCTCTTCTATCTCTTTTATTTCCCTCCATTGATATCGTTTTCAAGAAGTTACAGATATTAAAAATAAATCATGTGAGGATGAAGATCAATATCAAGCTAGTCGTCATGGCGCACACCTGCTGATTACTAAGTGCACAAAACACCAAAAACAATTTCCAGATTCTTCTTCTTCCTTTTTTTTTTTTTTTTCAAAATTAATAATAATTTAAATATTTAGGAACTTTTAATTCAGAAAATATATTTTTTTTAAAATTATTAAATATAAATTTATTATTATGTTTATAAAATTTATATGTATAAATAATTATTATGTTTAATTAAAAATAATAAAAAATACTTTTATATTAAAGATTAATAAGTATAAAATATTTTTTATATTACTTATAATTTTAATTAAAAATTAAGGATATTTTTATCTTTAAAATTTAATAAATAAAGATAAAATAATAACAAAAATTAAAATTATTTTAATATATAAAATAAATCTAATAATTATATGATTTTTATATTATTTATCATATCATTATTAATAATAATAAATTATTGTAAATAAAAATTATTAATATATTTTATTATTTTATAAATAAAAATAATGAAAGATCAATTATTAAAAATAACGAATGACTTCATATATCCGTACCGTGAAAACAGGTGCACCACACTTCTCTGATAGATGACTGGTCCAAAGGGTCTTCCATTATAATAATTAAATTAATTTATTTTTATTTCGGTAATATCATTAGAAAGATGTTACTGAATAGTAATATCCATATAAATAACATGTTTTATACAATAGAAAGTGGGGTTAAAAATAGTATGTAATAAAAAAAAATGTGACTAGCTTGGTTGATCATGTGTTATGGGTGTTGGTGACCTAACTTCTCATCAAACATAGCCGACAAGGCATTATTGAAAGTGGCTTGTACAATGAATGTATAGAGAGAGAAGGAGTAGGACCCAATTAAGAACTCCACATCAACTTTCTAGTTAAGCAAAGATCCGGATTCTTGTTGATGAATCATATTCTGGCACCATGATAACTCTTTGAAACTCCAATGGTGTGTCTTCTACCTACTTTCCTTTTTATTATTTTCACAACAAACAAAACAACCCACCATCATCATCATCATCTTCATACATTTCTTCATATCATAGTGCACATCTCTATCCATCTCATCTAATCTCCAATATTCATAATAAGCAAGCGGAAAAACCACCCACCTCATCTCCATTAATTAAAGGAATTTCAAATTTGGTAAACAAGGTGACATGGTGCCCATCTCTACCCACTTAAAACCAGGCATGGAGTTGGAGACAGTTCATGTGGTCTCTCATCAAGGAAACTTGTTAATATCCAATAATCATCCCTTTTGAACAAATTTTTTTTTTCCTTTTTTAGTTAATTATCACGGTAAGTGAATAGTCTTTGAATGAATGCAGAGAACATGGGCTAGCTTGCTATTTATTAGTGTTTCGTAAAGAGTTAGCAGAGAGAAGAAGACTATAAAATATGAGAAATAACAAGATTACAAAAGTTAGACAATAATTGATAGTTCAACAGGCATGAAAAAGTAAATAAGATATATATGCAAGAGAAAGAATCATATATGGGAAAAAAGTATGTGGTGGAATTATTTTTTGTACGTTCAGGGGTGACGAATCATGCTCTTGATGTGTTTCCCACTCCCATGAAAACTGTAGTGTGGAATTCTTAATATGGAAAAGAGAGAGAGAGAGAGAGAGAGAGAGAGAGAGAGAGAGAAAGCTGTTTTTTTTTTTCCTTTTGATATAGATTTTTTTAAATATTGTTTTCTTTGCTGTTATAATGGAAGATAACAGTAGTGGGGTTCAAATGGTCAACCTTTGTGTAGAGAGAATTCAGAGAAAAAGGGTCTTTCATAATTTCTTACACCCAGATTCATTTCTTCACATATTCATTCCTCTGATTTATAATCATCTCCCAAGCCACCCACCCACCCACCGAACTCCAACTCCTCTCTATGTACCAAAAAGTCTTACTCATTCTCTCCTTCTTAATAAGACCCCTTCTTCATTTTTCTCATCCTCAAACTCTTTCTCTTTCATTATTTCTCTCACTAACAACCCACACTAAATGGATTTAGATGGTAGGTGTAACACTGGCCTTGTTCTGGGTTTAGGTTTCACTGCGATTAACAATGATCAGAACCCTTCAAAACCCATCATCCCTAAGAAGCCTCAACCACCACCGTCTGAGCCATCTCTTACTTTGAGTCTTTCCGGTGATTTCTATCATGGAGTTGCTGCCAAAAAGAGTGGTGTTATTGATGTGAACAAAGGTTTTGAAGATGCTGCTGCTGTTGTTACTGCTCATCATGACGTGTATCGTCAAGGTTCTCCTCCTCATAGTGTTGTTTCTTCATTTTCTAGTGGCAGGATCAAAAGGGAGAGAGATCTTAGCTGTGAAGAGGCCGAGGTCGAGAGGGTTTCTTCGAGAGTTAGTGATGAAGATGAAGATGCTGTTAATGCAAGGAAAAAACTTAGACTCACCAAAGACCAGTCTGCTCTTCTGGAAGAAAGCTTTAAACAACATAGCACTCTCAATCCTGTAATTATCTCTCCCTTTCCTCTTTCTCTCCCTAGCTAATGGTTATTTTCTTGAATTTTTATTGTTGTAACCTATAAAAATATAATCTTTTTCATTGCGATCTATCAACACCAGAAGCAGAAACTAGCTTTAGCAAGGCAGTTGAACCTTCGACCAAGACAAGTTGAAGTATGGTTCCAGAACAGAAGAGCAAGGTAAATATCCAAAAGGCCCACATAATATTTCTTGTCCCCCACCCAGAAGAAAACTGTAAATAAAAATAACCCTAGAAGAAAAATCTTCAATCTCAAAGGAGTTGTGCTCACAGTAGACACAACAAGAACTTGTCCTTTTTCTTTCTAGATCGTGAGTTTTTGTTATTGTTGTTTCAGGACAAAGCTGAAGCAAACGGAGGTTGACTGCGAGTTCTTGAAGAAATGTTGTGAATCACTGACTGATGAGAACAGGAGGCTGCAGAAAGAGCTTTCAGATCTCAAAGCCTTGAAACTAGCGCAACCCTTTTACATGCAATTGCCGGCGGCCACGCTCACCATGTGCCCCTCTTGTGAAAGGATTGGCGGCGTCGGTGATGGAGCATCTAACAAGCCTTCATATTCAATGGCTGCAAAACCTACTCACTGCTATAATCCCTTTGCCAATTCGGCAGCTACTTGTTAAATAGGATTCATTAGGACAATCAAACAAGAATTGATACATAGATCATGAACCCAGAACCCCTCCTATTTTTTTGTTTTAGGGTTGTAGTGGTAAAAAAACCAAAGAACGAGTTAATGTAATTAATTTATTCGTACAACATAGTTATCTTATCGCTGATCATCAATCTCATCATATATTATGATCATATCTTTTTACAGTAAGCTTGTAAATTTTTTAAACAATATTTATATATCATCGGAATATGCTTGTTGCCTTTAATTCTCCAACATTTTTATTTAATTGTTGTTGGCTTTTATTATATTGTCGTCGGATCTCAATCTTGAGACAACCTTAGACCTCTATTAGGTTTGAAGACATTCAGCGAATATTTAGTCTCATATTTACGTTTTAATTATGAGATTTTATATGTTAGTGTTATATTGACTTTGAAATGAAATCAAAGTTAAAATCGATTAGTTTAATCATATTATTATGAACTGGTAAACACGGCAATCGATCAGTGACCCCATATAATGTGCAAAGTAATGGGGCTAGATGACTTGGAGATTAAGAAAAGATTTGGATAAATATTTTATATAATGAAATTCAATTATTCATGTAATTAGAGTCCTTGATTAAGGGAGAAAAAGGGTGTGAAAGAGGAGGAGGTTACCTCACGTGTATTGCATCTCAGTTCAGTTGTTAATAAAAGAGAGAGAGAGAGAGAGAGAGAGAGAGAGAGAGAGGCAGTGGACTTGAGAGGCGTGTAGGGGAAGAAAGGAATGGATGATTATTATTAGTGTTGAAAAGAAAAAGAAATTAAAAGGCTTTAGGTCTCGTGAGTTGCTCTCTCTTTCAGGGTACTTGTGGGGTCTTTCCCACGTGATTTCCTCGTGGACTTCCAAGTCTCATCATATCCATTTATAAAAAGCTTGACAAACATATTCACCTTTTACAATAATAGACCGTATCTTAGGTTGATCACAACAATCAACGGCCTACATTCATGGGTTTTTAAAGCCATTTATATAAAAATAATCAAATTATTTCATTGGTGTAGTGTAGGCATTATCTGATGAGAAAGTTGCCCTTATACTTAGTCCAACACATCATGAATTTGATGCCCCCACTGGACCAATAAATCATCAGATGACTTTCCTGGAAACTACTCAACCTGATATTCTCATCATCGCTTCCATCATCATTACTTTTTTCATTTTAAAATTACTCATAAAGTTGAAAGCTAAATTCAAATACGCTTCTTCCTTGTATTGGGCATATTATGAAAACCATATCATATAATAATAATTATTAGGTATTTCTACATATAGCTATTTTTTTTATAAATTTATGTATATCGATTTTAAATATATAAATAAATATATATTTGATATATATTATTATATGATTAGATAATTTTAAATAAAAAATAATATAATAAAACATATAAATATATATTTATTTATATATTTAAAATAAATACACATATAATTATATGATATTGTAATATTAAAATGCCATAATAAAGTAATTTAAATAATAATAAAAACAGAAAGTTGTGTAAAGTTGTCAAGAAATGTGATTTTCAATCTTAATCCGTTGTCGTTTGATGATTAAAGATTTGCTTTACGTGCGCACGCCAAGATAATTATAATAAAATAGCAACAGACATAGGTCTTCTGTTGGATAAATTGTCGGCCTGTCCTGTCCAGTTTTTATACGGTTTAGATTTAGATTGATATGGTAATACGAAAGGAATTTTGCAAATCTCATTAACATGAAAATTTATCTGAACGAGAACTAGGCCAGAAAAAGCCTTAACTAGGAGATTTATAATGGATATTTAAATTCATGGAGTAATAATTATGTATCTATTCAAGAGCTTATGTTACTATCACCTGTGAAAGAGTATTGATAAATAATACAAAAAGTTTCCTGAAATAGATTTAGTTTCTCTTCTTTTGTCCTTGGTTCAATCATTTATACTTATAGAACAAAAAAATAGAATTATATTTTCTATGTGGTACAAATGTTAAATTTGAATTTAATCTCCTTTTATGTTTCATAATATCTCAGTTTGATTGAAAATAATTAGTTTTAAATAATAGACATGAAATAAGAACATAACATGTTTTGATTGGCAGCTGCTTTTTGGCTGGAGACTTCTACTTACATGCTAAGTTGATACACGTGTAAAAAAATGTAACTAATCGCTATTTTTCATATAGCTTGTTACTTTAGAGTGACTTGTGGTTTTATAGGTATTGTTTTGTCAGTTTGATAAGAAAAATTTTTATTATATAACAAATGCTCCTAACTTTTAGAGTATAAATAAAATTTAAAAAACTTTTTGTTTTTCTGTACGAATAGATGACACATAGAGACTTGAGGTCTATTTTTGCAATTAGTGAAAATGATGTTTCTGCTTATGCATTTAATGTGCCACACACTTGTTGTGGCGATTCATATCACCATGAGTTCTAGTTAAACACATTATATGTATATCGTTAGATTGATGACACATGTCATAGGTTTAGCTTGAATAACTAGGATTGCTTCCTACCTGGTCTCATGTTGCCTATAAGAATAACTTTATACTTCACTTTCGTTTATAGTTTTTTCCTCATGTAGTCCTTGAAGTTAGCCTCATGAAGGCTACAAGAAATTTATAAAGGGGACATGTTCTTCTTCCTTATCCTTATTGGCTCCATGATGCCAAGTGAACCATTGGAACTAGTCTTGATTTCACCGTCATGTCCTCGATGGTGAGGAAGTGTATCTTGAAAGAGACTTGGACATAATACAAAGAGCTTGTCATGTTTGTAGAGTTCAAGGTTTTTGTAGTGTTAGTTGGGTGCTTTAAAACCAATCATCAAAGCTAATTTTGTAATTTCATTTGATTGTTGTGTCATGGTTTAATAATAAAAAATTAGAATTTCTTCAACTACATCTACATGTATATATGTATGGTTGATGAATGTCTTTAGATAGGTAGAACTGTGAGGAAGAGATCAATGTATAACTTGATAGTGAAGCCCTATGAACATGTATGTTGGCCAATCAAGAAATGTCCATGGCCTTATCATTATTTTGGCCAAGGGCATAAATAATGCAATAAGGTTATTATCGTATTGAATAACCTTATTGAAAAATAGTGATAGATCTCGTGTATTGAGATTATTGGTGAAAACCAATGCAACACGAGTGCATGTTCATTAAATTGACTCACTAGAGGATTCTACATTGATGGTAGCCCTAGTGTTTGTCAAAGACATCCTTTAATGGACAATGGTATATTTGATCTTTAGATTTGAAATCATTGGAGCATCTTGTGTATTAATTGACTTACTTTGAAGCTAGCCTCACATAACCTTCTTATTAGGGTTATCAATACAATAGTTTTTAGCTATGTTAATAAGTGTATTGGGGTTATGATAAGATTCATCACTTACAAATACAAGAGAATATATATCGTGACACTATTTGATGAATTTATATGACCAATTAACTATGTGGTCATAGTAGAACTATACCTAAGTCCAATAATATCGGATCATTACTTTAGAAGTCAAATCATTAAGTCAAGGAGATCTAAGGTAGACATTAATTTTGTGCTTTAGGCTTAATGAGATACTAATATAAGGAATAGATTAAATTACATGATAACCATTGTTAGGGTAGGTGTCTTAGATCCAATCGAACTTGATATTTGTAATTGTAATTTTATGATTAATCATTAATAAATGATTTATTATTATTTAATTCATATGTGCCTCATAATAATATGATCAAACAAATAATATGCCTTTAAAAGGCCAAAGGACTATTTCCCACCCAAGGTATGTTGTATTCTCAAGTTTCCCTTATTTAACTATGAAAATACCAAATACCCACCCATGAGCAGTTAAATTTAATAGAACCCTAACGCCTTAAAATTTTATCTCTTTTTTCCACCTAACCCTTAAAAACTAACCATTTCCCCCTAAGCCAAGTTTTGAAAAATAGCATTCCCCCCCCTAGGGTTTAGTTTTCAATCCCCGACGACGAAGCCTTCCCGACATACCACCATGCTCTCACGGTCTCTCTTCTCTCCTTTGGAACGTTGATCAACCCAGATCTGGCAAAGATGACGACCTGAAATTTGAAGAGCTTCGTCGGGAGACGTAGCTCTTTGTCTTCCTAGACGAAGACAACGACCTCGTCTTGGTCTGGCAAGGCGTCAAACATCTTTCCAAACGGAGACGAGGTTGTCGTCTTCATCTGGGAAGACAAAAAGCTTCATCTCTTGACGAAGCTCTTCAAATTTCAAGTCGTCATCTTCATCAGATCTAGGCTGATCAACATTCCAAAGGAGAGAAGAGAGACCGTGGGAGCATGGTGGTGTGTTGAGAAGGCTTCGTTGTTAGCGATGGCTCTGGATTTGGTGTTAGCGATTGAAAACTAAACCCTAGGGGGGGAATGCTATTTTTCAAAACTTGCCCTAGAGAAAAATGGTTAGTTTTTAGGGGCTAGGGGGGAAACGAGGATTAAATTTTAATTTATTTTTAATAGTACAAATAAAATGATGATTTTGCCCTTGAATCCGTTTTTTTTAACAACCCATGGGTAGATAAATGGGTTTTTCAAAGTTAACGGTTGGGAATGTGTAGAAAAAGTATACCTTGGGTGGGAAATAGTCCTTTGGCCACCTTTAAAATGGAAGAACTGTGACAAGAGGATTAGATGACTGATTGTGAGAAGCTTATGTATATATTAAGTGGTCATTCTAGAAATGTCCGTAATCTTGATAATACTATAATTGAGGGCACTAATAATGATGATAAGATTATTATAGTATTGAACAACTTTACCCAAAGATGACAACATATCTCATATGTCGAAATAGTTCATTGACAATTTAATACAACATACACATGAGTACACATTGTAGATGTATTCCCTAGACAAACCCATCTTAAAGATTTTCATATGGATTGTTACTCCAATATCTATGGAGTGAATCCTCTAACACCACCAGTACATGTGATCTTTCAACTTTAGGTTACCAAACCATTTGTGCAAGAATTGGTATGATTTGACATTATCCAATATGCTATCATAATTGGGGTATTGATTGACAATATCATGAGACACATGAAGATTATGGTGAATCAATAAAGGATTCTTCACTCTCGAGCACGAGAGAAGATATCTCGTATAAGAATATTGAATGAAATCAATGATCACTTGAATATATAACCATAGTAAGATTGGATTATAAGTTAATCCATAACGTTCATTGATGTGTATCAGTTTAGTCTAAGGAGTTATTGAGATATACACACTTCTATGTCTTAATCTCGAGGGATATTATTTGATAAAAGGATTGAATTATAAGTAACTATGATGTTGTAAAGACTTAAGAGATATTTGTTGACATTCTATTCACTCGATGGCCATGATGTCTTCCTAAAGACTAATTTTGGTCTGGGTCTAGATTAGATCTAAATTTGGGCATGACCAACTTAATAAAAAGTTCATGGGTCACACGCACAAAGAAGTTGATTTGAATTCAGAGGCAAAAGGTTATTTGGTAATAATCCTGGTGTAAGGGAATGAGAGTGACACCACGAATAGATTGAACTTGCCTAATAGAATTGAAACAACCCAGTTTGACTTTTTCCTTGACCATAAATGACCATTCATGGTGGGTGATGCTCGTTCATTGTCGCAAGAAAGAGAATGACTATTTACTTTAAATGTTGATCATTTGTGGCGTCAAAATTATAAATAGACGCCTATTCATGAGACAAAGAGTGTGAATAATATTTTTTAAAAATGTAGTTGTCCTCTCTCTTTCTAATACACATACATTCAATCATAGTGCCTTAGCAGCCTTTAGTGATTGAATAAGCCTTCAATTGAGTTCATGTTTTGTGTGGATATTGGGACATTTCCTTTAAAAGGTTGGATAGTGTCTTTTCTAAGCCACGTAAAGAATGAAAGAGTCACCCAATGCAAGGTGTATGATTTCTAACTCCTTACAAATGTTAAAGCATGTTCATGAATCACATGTTCAAAACGGGATCCTAGCTTGGGTTTTTGGGATTGTTTGTTTTTCAAGTTTCAAATTTTGTTGCGTTGTCGGTTATCGATGCCCCGAAAATTGTACAACCATAGTATTAATATGTATAATCAGTTTAACGTTGATTCTCTATTAATTTGGGTGGTCATAATGTTTTACTAGAGACCATTTATAGTATGCGAATAAAGATATAATTTATAGATTAACCATAATTTTTTTTACTACCAATTTAATATATAACATATGAGTCACAAACAAAAGGGGTTTGTCTATTAAGGCTTAGAAAGTTTTAGATAATTACATATAAAGTGAATTTCCTCATGTTTCTTGAGCACAATGAATTTAAATCTCTATTAATATGATTTGATATTTATGAATAGATATCAAGACATATTGTTGGACCTTATTAAGAGAACTAAAAGTTTGTAGTCAAATAATTATAATCCAAAAGTTAAGGTGAGGGTGTAATTGTGTTATATAGGTTTATGAGAGTCTCTTATAAATTGATACATTTTCATATTCCCTAACAATAGGCACCTAAATAGAATAGAGAAGAAAAATTTTCTCAAATTTTCTTCAATCAATCTACCATTACACTTAATCCGTTATACAAGATAACACTTGTGTGACTCTTCTGACACATTCATCATTTTCGTGGTCTTCTAGTACCTCTGTGTGGATGAGTGGGAACTTCTTTGCATTATAAAAAAAGCATAAAAATAATTTAGGATGAATTTTTTTTATGGTAAAGCCTCTAAATAGAGGTATTAATCTCTGAAATTTGAAAATTGTATGTATATTGTCTCCTATGATCATAAAGACAAATTTTCGATCTTAATTTTCTATGTTTTACATTGTTTCTTTTGTTGTTTATGTATGTTTTAATTGTAATTGCTTCCTTTCAATTGGTATCTTGTGCAAGGTGTCTTGTGTATCTACAAGGCTAAGTCAACTCCTACAAAAGTCAACATTTGATGCACGCTTATGCATTCGAAACATGCACACTCATGCATTCGAAACATGCACACTCATGCATGCCTTAGGAAGACAGTCACGACTAGGAAGAGTCATGCATGTTCCAATCATGCATCATGTTCAAGTCAAAGAGAAGTCAATAATTGAATGCATGCCTATATAAGAGGTATGGATGCCATACATAAGCCAAATTTCAAGCGTAAATACAATTGTGGATATAAAACATTCAAGCTTCTAGATCTTTCACTCAATCAACGTATAAAACAATGTACAATTATGCATGATATGTACGCAATTGTACACTCAATTGGTGCACGTGAAAAGTCAATTGTTGGGAGTTATAACCAAAGTTGACTTGTTTTGAAGAAATTTTTTTTAGGTAAATCGCAATTGTGCATGCAAGGTGAATATTTGTACATTTGTATAGTTCAAGTGAAAAATGTCTTTTTTAAGATGTCAACGACTACTTGATTGCATTCAACGACTATTTCAACTTTTCCAATATATAAAACCTATATAAACAAGTCATTTTGAATTGGAAGTGGTTAGATAAGATATTTAATCAAGCTACACTCATTTTCTATTCTAAAGCCTTTAATATCCTCTCTCTCTAAGCTTATATTTCATATCTTTGATAGAATTGTTATGCTTAAACTTATAGTAATCAGCCTTTGCAAAGACATATTACTTGCATACTCTTGTATTCAATCGTAACCGAGCAAAAATCCCATATAATTATTATTGTTTGACATAATCCTAGATAAACTAATGTACTTGGGTAAAGTTTAGAAAACTATTGTAAAGATCGTCTTTACTAGTGAAACTTCAAGCCAATTGCTTGAAGAACTGAATGTAGGAGACTTAGGTTAAAAAACTCTAATCCATTATAAATCATGAGCATTTATAACTCACTCTCTTTACTTTATGTTTATACCTGCGTTATTTGAATTATATTACTAGTTCTTATGGGCATCATAAAGAATTTTTATCAATTGTTACCTCCACTGAGCCCTTAGTTTTTGATATAACAATGAATGGATTGGTTTTTTCTTTTTTCGTTTTTTCTCTTTTATTTTGTTTGATATGATGATAGGTGAGGGGGCATTTGATTTTCAGGGGAGTTTACATAACTGAGGTTATGAAATTAATAGAGGAGCTTCAAAATATGGATATGAGTTAATGATAATGATAATGATGAATGCTATTTAAATTTCAATATTTATAAGGGGTTATTTTTGTTGTTATTTTAAAAAGATAAATTAGTAATTTATAAGTAAATTAAAACTAAAAAGATTGAATAATAGGTAGATATTTAAATTTTTTAAATTTAACAAGAAATGAAAATAAGTATTTCAAACTTGTTTAATTAAGGCTAAAAGACTTATTTTCACCCAAGGTTTTGACTATTACCAAATTCTTATTTATAAAGTTTCAAAAATCTAAATATTTACTCATGGATTGTTAAAGTTAATAAAATCTATTAATTTTTGGGGTAAAATTGTTATTTAACTAGTGATACTAAAAAAAAGTAAAAATTTATCTCAATTTTCTCTTTAAACCCTAAAAGCCAACAAATATTTCTTATGATTAAACTTTGAAAAGTTGCATTGTCCCCTCAAGGTTTCAATTTTTTAGGGACAATTTCCCAGCAAATGATTAGCTTCTCCGGCTCATTGTGTCAAGAGAGAGCGACTTTCAAGTTGTTGGAGAGGGAGGGACATCGTCGAGAGAGATAGAGAGCATTGGAGCTTGAAAGTCGCTCTCTTTCGACACAATTTATCTAAACGAATTGATGAAGACGATTTCTTCTCTTTATCCATTTGTTTGGAATCAATGAAGATAATTTTTTGTTTTTATCGATTTGTTTGGAATTAAGAAAGATGATTTTCTCATTTTTATCAATTTGTTTAGACAAAGATGATTCGTCTTCGTCTAAAAGAAAACTCACATTCTTTGGTGAAAACGAGTTTGAAAGTCTCGAGAGAGAGGGCTAGAGGGTTCTGGTTGCTAGTGATTGAGAGATTTTTTAAAACTTAATTATGAGAGAAAATTATTAGTTTTTTAAATTAAAAGAAGAAAATGATATAAATTTTTTTATTTTTTAATATTATTTGTTATATAACGATTTTATTTTTATAACCAATTAATTTTATTAATTTTAACTATTAATAAATAAGTATTTAAATTTTTTAAACTTTACCAACAAAAATTTGGGAAGGGTGAGGATAAGTCTTTTAGTCTTTAATTAATTAACTAGATTTGGGCGTTGGGAAGCCGTCCTTGTCTAAAATGGAGGATAGTTATATTATATACAGTTTGCTCAGTGACTTGGAACTTTGAACTTGAAATTACTTCTGATTGAGTAATAAAAGCAAAAGATATGCACACCATGTGACGTGTAGGCCCACTTTGAGACAATTGAAATATATCGTCGGCAAATATATCATCAAAATATATAAAATTTATTTAGTTATTTATTTTTAATACGTTTAAGAATATTATTTTAAATTTTTTACGTCTTTGGAAAGGAAACAGTGTAATAATTAAGGGTTTGACATCAAGATAAAACTAGATAGCTCATGAGATCACCAATGATGGAATCGGTTACCCACTTTCGTTTGCACTAAATTAATCTTGATTGCTAGGAATTTTGATTTGGAGATTATTAAAAATTTTCATTCCTTAATTTGGAGATTATTTTTTTTAATCTCAATTCAATGCCTTAATTTGTCTCTAAATTTATTTTGATTGAGAGGGTTTGGTTGAAAATGAATTGTAATATTGATTTTATTAAAATTTTTTTTAAATTTTTTTTTTAATATAACACTTAATATAAAGAATATTTTAAAATAATTATATTAAAAAATATTTAAATAAAATACCATTTTAGTAATATTATATTATATTTAACTAAACACAATAATTATTTATATTTATTAATTTTTATTAAACAAAATTTTGTATTTAATCAATATAATTTTGTATAAATTGTGAAAACATTGTGCATAAATATTTGAAAAATCTTCTAAAATGGGGAACGGTCAAGTGACCCTCTTTTGAGGCCGTAGAAGAAATAACGAAAAGAGTGAGAATCAATCATGACATGAAGATGTGGGCCTGATTAATTTGTAAGTGATCCGAAGTCCAAGTACATGGAGATGTGGGCCTGATTAATTTGTAACCAATCCGAAGTCTTACATGGCTTTTATTGCAACCGACATAATAAATAAATAAATGAATTATCTTAGGAAAAATTAAACAGAATTTTCAGCCCCACCAAATTATCCAGGGACAGGAAACTAGTGCAACGGGACATGATAAAGCCAGACGGCAGTTTATCTTCAGTGAAGTTTAGACAATGACCTTCTAAAGGTAGACAGTTACCTATCACTGTCTGCAAGTACTGTTCATGGACTTTGTCAACGTATTATTTTCTTAATTAACATGCTTCCTTCAACAACTGATTCAATTACCCGAAGCTAGACTTGGCAAATTCTACACCACTCGTTAGTCATGGTTTCAACTATAGATGGGTGAGTCTTTTAAAAGATCCATTTGATAGTGGATCTTATCAATTGGACGAAAATCTTATGTTGAGTAAGTTGATATTTTATAAATATGATAAGGACTTATATCCGAATATATTTTTTTTAAATTTTAGTATTTTATTAGTTTTATTAATTGTTGAAGTCACAAGTTTTGTATTTATAAAAAGAAAAATATTTTTATCATTTAAATTTTAATAAAATATTCTAACATATTTCCTGATTTTGCCTTATTCAATACTCAACAAACTCTCATTCCCTCCAATTTTGGCATAGTTAACTTTCCTTTAGGCATGCATGATAAGATGGTGCTAAAGAAAAAGGATGATGAATATTCTTCAGTTTATTCTTAAATGAGAACCTTTCACCTGCTACTTGTTTAACTAAGATGATTTTATTTATTATTATTTTCAAGTTGATGGTTTAATATATTTTATTTGTATTTTTATACTATAAGACTATGAAGATTTTATGCATTTTAACTAGACCTGTAAACAAGTCGTGTTAATTTAATTATTATTGAGTCAAACTTGAATTTAATTAAGTGACTTGATTTAAACCCTCGAATTAAGCTCAAGTTTGTTGTTAATCGGTTGGATGAGTTCGCGAATTCATCACTAGTCTAGAGTAAATTATAAATAAACTTTTAAAAGTTTCAAATTTTATATTTACCCTTAAAATTTTATCCATGATTTTAAATATATAGGTAATAGATAAATATATAAGTTATAAGTTATATATATATATAGGCCAATTGACTTATTCTCACCCAAGATATAGTGAAATCCCAAATTTCTACGCTCTAACTTTTAATAACCCAAATACCCACCCATAAACAAATTTTTGTTAAAAATTTTAGTTAGGGTTAGAAGTAAAATAATTATTTAATAAAAAATTTTAAAAATTAAAGTTTTATCACATTTTCCTTCCTACGTTTAGAAATTTTACAATTCTCTCCAACCCAAAGTTTGAAAACTCTAAATACCCTCTTAAGATTTGTTTCTCTTCTCTCCGACGTTGATTCGTTGTTCTCGATTGTTGACTGTCTTCTCTCCCACCTTATCTCTCGCTCCAACCACTTTCTCTTCTCTCTTTGACCATCTTTAATTGAGATAAAGATGAAATTATCTTCATCTCAAACGAAGACAGCCAAAGAGGAAAGAGAGAGTGACTAAAGGGAGAGATAAGACAAGAAAACGAATGATTGACAATTAGAGAGGGCAAATTAGCATTGGAGAGAAAAGGAACAAACTCTATGGGGTATTTGTCAGTTTTCAAACTTCGGGTTAGGAAAAATTGTCAGTTTTTTAAATTTGAGAAAGAAAATATGATAAAACTTTTAATTTTTTAGTAAATGATGATTTTACCCTTAACTCTAATTGAAATTTTTAACAGAAATTTGCTTATGGGTAGGTGTTTGAGTTTTTATAATTAGAGAGTGGGAGTTTGGGATTTCACTATACATTGGGTGGGAATAATTCTTTCAACCATATATATATATATATATATATATATATATATATATATATATATATATATATGAGGTTTAAATGTACTTTTTTGAGCCTAGGTCAATTAAATTGTTCTTATAGCTTGAGCTCGAGCCAAAAACTTCCTAGCTCAACAAATTTAAGCTAAGGCTTGCCATAATGTTATCGAGCCCATCTCGAATCAAACACTAATCAACTCACTGGATTACAACCCTAATTATAACATTCATGTGTTTGTGTTCAAATTCTAAAGCTCTATTACAAAAATGATTTATAATAGTTCAAAACCTTACCTTTAAGTAAATTGTTCCTCAATGACTCAGTGGTAGAGTAGTCGACTTATCTTTTAAGTTGTAAGTTCAAATCCTACTTGAAGATGTTATAGTTATTGCGATTTTGACCTAGTGACCCCAATTCTATTCTTTAATTTCTAAACCATTAGAATTGTAGGACATAAAGGAAAATTCATTGTTTGGTTTTTATTTCTCACTCTTATATAGGTAAACTTGGTTCATTCAATTCTAAAGGAGAAAAAAGGAAGGATCCACTAGGAATGAACAAGAAAATTGGAGTAGTAATTTCATCAGTCAGAATACATTTTTCTCCATCATTTGAAAACAAACAAGAAAAAGGGTTATTGTTTATGTAGGATAAATGTAGTCTAAAAGCTAAAGCTCTGACAACTTCTTATAATTGTTCCCAATGAACACATTGTGAAAGAGAGTAATAACATTATGATGGGAGTAGGTTTTGTTCAAGTAACCAAACCACTTAAAAAACTTTATTTATTTTATATTGCTTTTGCTAATCACACATGGACACTCTTTGTTGTAATCTCATCAAAGCATTCATTCAAAAGCCCTCAGATAGTTATGTCATTATATTGGTGTATGCTTTAACATTTTTTTACGCTGAAAAAAGGGCCCCTCGAAAGGCTCTTTTAAGTTTTTCAACAATGTTCATTTCGAACTTCCTTTGAAGCAAGCATTTTCCTATGACTTGCACCAAAAATGCTTTATCCACCCAAGTTAGGGAAAATACAAGTATATGACTTCAAAGTTTGTTTGACATGTTAGTTGCAAGTCATGTCAATAACAATGTGTATAGCATGACATGCTTCGAGATTTTGATGCTACTTTAGAGGCATCCCTTCAACAAACAGATCACAACCCTTGTTGCGTTAGTGTTAACTTTGTTGGGAAAAAAAAGTGGAAGCCTTTTAAAATTTTTTCAATTGTGGTCCTAGAATTGCATTTTTGATGTCATATACAATATGTAATTTCATAATCATAAATACTTTTGAATTCATGTAATCAACAAGTTGTATTTGGCAACAAATGAAGAGGCTAAACAATCACATAAAAAGAGCTTCAACTAACTAGTCATCTCTACTATTATTTATTCGTATGATATGTAGAATGTGTAGGCATTATACAGTCCTTTTCAATAACCTTTCCTAAGACTCCACCAACCTTGTTTTTAGGGACTTTTCTTTCACTAGAAGTATTATCCTTATGGTATTGATCATGGATGTGAGCCCAAACTTTCTTATTTGTAATAATTTTGTGTTATACCTATGTCATGCCAACTTCCTGTTCTTCTCCTTCAACTTTTTCTCTTATTCCTTATACTTTGTTACCTTTATTTCCTTTAACCTTTTCGTCTCCTTTAGCTTTTTCTTGAGTTGATCTTGTTTATCCACACTTTTCTTGTTATCTAAGAGACAAGAAAAATGTTATCATAGAGTAAGGCAACATGTTAAGAATTGTTGCATCTCACTCACAAGTGCATGAGTCATCAAGTAATACTTAGGATATTAACCCCATAAAGATTGAGAGTTAACTACTAATTCTTTGTGCAACCTAAGTGTAACACTCATAAGTATGTCTTAAGGGTAAAATAGTTTTTATGCATGAGCTTGATTGATGTTGAATGATTTAATGTGGATTTAAAGTCAAAGTATGATTTTTGGGGGATACACAATCATGTGTGTGAAGGTCATACCTGTGTGTTGTTAACATGTTAGCTAGATAAAAAGATTTCACGTAAAATTTAAATTGTGTGATACATTACCATGTATGAGATGTAAATGCTTGTGTATGACGTTATGATATTTCAGTTTAAATTAGGCATGTTCACTACATTTTAGGGACATTATTCTCACCCTTAAACACGTGTTTTCCAAAGAGAAAAGAGGGAATCCTAGCTTGATTGACTAGTTTTTTGTTGGAAGTTTTCAATGGCGTTTTTTGATGATATGGTGAAAGGAAAAGAAGTGAAAAAGAGGCTTGTTTGTGTGATTTCACCACTAGAAAATAGAGGTAAATAGGAACTCATTTTTCTTTCTTTGTGATGACTTTAATAGTGGATTGAAGGGTCTAACCTCTACCAAGTTCTATGTTTCGTTGCGCATGACATCCCTAATTAATGAAATAAATGATTGATATGGTTTATTATTGTTGATTATGCCTTATAGATGTTATTACTATTGGTTTGATTAAGAAGAAACGTGTGGCAGAGGTTGTTGTGTGGTATGAATGTCAATTGACGTTAAGTAGTTAGATGACAGTATCTTATAGATTTGCTCATAGATGTGGAGTTACATGTTTGTTTGGATCAAATTATTATCGTTATTGTCTTTCTTCAATGATATGTGATGTATTAGTATTGCTTTGGTGTATGTATAATACATTTTTGGTATTGCACTTTGAGTATGATTGGTTTAGGATAAAGATAGACCAATATGATTAAGGTTTGAGTAGGTCAAGATACAAAATTAAGTTGATTCTTATGGTTTCTAGGTTTGGCACATGATAATGTGGCATGGGACACACGTTTGTGTGCATGAACTCTAGTTTTTTTATTGGTTTTCCATCATTTCATTGATTGTCAAGTGTCAATGATTGATGAACAATTAACTAGGATATGTGAACTTCCTGTGTATGGTTTTACCATGATCGTGTGTAGGGTGAAATAATCAGAATACCTTTAAAAAGTAGTGTAATAAAAAAAAATGATAGAAAAAGAAAGAGTAATAATTTCAAAAAGGGGCACATACTTGTGTCATTATGCTTACACGCCAATGTATGAAGAGCAAAAGAAAGAAAATGATAAGAGAACTAGGTTAGAGATTACGAGGTCATCCCGAGTCATAGTATAAAGATCTTATATATACAGTAGTACTTTATATGCCTAAGAGATAAGTTTTAGTAGGGTATGAGATATATATTTGGGTGGAAGTGAGAGTAAACCAAGTTAAGGCTCGAGATACATGTATGCTAGACATGATAAGGTCGTTATAAGGAGACACCTTGAGTACAGATTCCTTACACCACTTATAATAGGATGCTTCTATAGTAAGATATCGTTCTCATAGTAGGGTATTTACTCATAGAAGAGCTTAGTTGAGACACATGTTTATTGTAATGGAATACAGTGAGAGCTCATATAAATATGGTGTCAAATCTCTATATTCGATCTAGTCTGATTGGCCTAGTTTATAATCTTAATTATAACTTCCAGATGACGATGTTTCTATTAAGCAGAGTTATGGTCAAACTAGATAAGAATTTGAGGAGTGGTTTTTTAGTGACCAAGTGAGATGTAATTTGACCCGAGAGTAAGATATATGGTCTAGTCATATCTTAGAGTTCAATATGAACACAAAGATAACAGATAAGACCCATTATCATCCTAAGGGAGTTTAATGTTAACTCTGTATGACTGGGTTAAGACTAAGGGCATTTTGGAGATTATAAAAAAGTTAACAGTAGAGTCTCATACGTACTGACTGTTTTGTTACTTATTCTCTTGCTTTCATGTATGCAAATACAAGTGATCATGACGACTGTGGGACAAATTGTAGCCAGTGGGCATAGAGCTATGAGGACATTTTTGTCATTTAATTTTTATTTAGTTTTTATAACGTCATTGATTTTTATGCATTTGGTTAGACATATCTTTATTTTTCAGTTTATGTTCACAATTTAGGGCATCTTTTGCATACATTTGATACTTGTTTTAATAAGGGTATTTTAGTCATTTTCAATTATTAATAAATAAGGTTTCTTTTACAGATTTCATGAGTTTTATTATATGTGTTTAAAATAAATGTATGCTTAAATAATCAATTTAGTGATAGCTTTGTCCAAAGGACAATACTTTTAGAAGGGGGTGTTACACTAAGTTAGCTAAGGCAAACAACTTGATGTTAATAAAATATTAACCTAAAACAACTACCTAGCTTTCTACTAAGGCGATTTCTCTATTGTTGATTGAACTTCACTAATAACAAACTCTAGGGGTTAAGATATTACTAATAGTCCTACATAAGCTTATAGCAAACCGTATATCTATTTTGATGCTCGTGATGTAATGATGGTTGGTTATCCTATGTTACTTTAATTCCTCTTTTGAGGTTGATTAAAAGTGTAAAAATTAAATAGATGTCTACTCTCATGATAATCGGTTAATATGAACCTTTTAAGTTTCGTAACAACCAATTACTCCACAAGGATGTCAATTTATCTCTAGAGTTAAATATCTAGGTTTAATGAATGCATGAATGCATTCCTTATCTACCTCTTGATAGTCTATGTGTACCTACAAATATGCATGAAGTCAAGCCCTTGACTCAATGTAAGATATTAATTTCTCATATATTAAATCAAAAACATCAAAGAGAAAATATATTGATAATAAAAAAAAGGTACTACAAGTTCAGAGGGATCCAATGATCCCTCTTAACGTCTAGATAACAACTTAGCCATTCATAGTCATTTTAAAATCATAGAAAAAATATGTAGATCAACCCATGTTGAATTCAAGAATTAAGTTTAAAAAAAATCCTTGATATCAAACAACTAATTTGCTTGAATCTTTTTTACTATCGATGAGTCGGGTTACTTTAGTTATAATTTATATTGAAAAAGTGTACCACCCCCTTTCGAAGTACTTCCCTTTAAAGGGAAATGTTACTTATTAGACCATTTGAGCATATATTTATTTGAAAAACTCATAAATTCTAAAAATTATATAAATAGTCTTTTTAATAAAAACTATTGGAAACGTGTAAAAGATGTCCATAACATAAAAAAATAATCATAAAGTCATAAGATGTGTGGCCAAATACATAAAAACAAGTTTGAATACATGAAGTGATAACTGATAAAAACAATATAAATTCCTTTTATTGCTCTATGCCTTTTGATCATTGCTCGCCCTACAACCATCATGATCACCTGTACTCATATACATAAAAGTAGGTGAATGAGTGATAAAATACACAATAAGTAGGAGACTTTATTGCTAACTTTTACTTGATCTCTAAAGTGCCTTTTTCTTGACTTATACTATCTTTATCATCTGGAGTCTATCATTAAACTTTTATTTGATGGGTCCTAAACAACTTATCTAAACTTATACTGATCTCGAGAACCTCTAGGCTATATACCATAACTCTCTGATCGAACCATGACTCACCCAATCACTAAAGAACCACTCCCCAAATTCTTACTGATACAACCGTATATCATTTGATGAAAAACATCATTATTTGGAAGCTACGTCCCATAGTTGTATACTAGGCTAATCAGACTGGATAGTATAAGGGATTTGACATCTTAACCATATGTGCACTCGCTATGATGTGATCAACTCACCTATACTTGAACATAATTTTTACTAGGCTTTACTGTGAGTAAGTACCCTATTACTAGTCTGGTGTCCTACTATAGATGTGCCCTATTGTGGGTGGTATAAGTATGTACTCACTGTGTCCACTCTTAATGACTTTATGATGTCTAACATGCATGCATTTCGAGCCTTACATCTCTTTGGGCTCGTTTTAGCTTTTACCTTAATCATATTTTGTACACTGTTTAAATCTCAACTCTTAGGTAAATTAGGTACTATTGTGTACTTGAGATCTCTAACCTGTCTATTGGGATTGACCTTGAAGTCTGCTTTTAGTTTCTCTTACTATTTCTTTCTTTCTTTATTGTAAATAAACACTATGTGCTAAATGTACGACCGTCACTCTTTTTGTTCATAGTGAATGATTAGCCTTCACCAACGTTCTTTTGTAAATCACTACAAATAAACATTCCTTTTCCATAGGAATAAACATTCGCCTATACTATCTAGAGGAATGACTCATTCTTTCATCCCTTGTTATTATTATGCCTTTTTACAAGCTAGAACAAATATTCTTTCTTAAGGATGAACATGTGGTAGCCCTTCTCTATACTGATCCATATAACACCTAAAATTTTTTTGATCAATGTACTTCACAAGAGTATTTCGATAGTCTTACCTAACGTTCGACCATTCTTATCACATAAGTGAGTAGTCCTAGTGCTCTAATCGATTGTTCATTAGTCTATAATGTTTGATAGTCGTTGAAACATTGAAAAATCTCATATCAAAATTGGACATTATGTGAACGCGTGTGTTCTATACCACTCGTTCATTTGTGACCTATAATCTACGCATTGCAGGCACTATCAGTTGTTTCTCCTTAACCACCAATCATTCGTGACATTTGAAAAACATAAAACAACTTATTTTTGAAACCTAATGAATTACACATGTATTCTCAATAATCCAACATTCACACACATATAATTATTTATAACGTAAAGGATAACTATTAATAGTAGCACAAACAATATACAACACAACACCATTAATCTCAACATTATAAGAGTATCAAATTATCAACTCTAAAATTAATCATCGAAATATGTTTGGCAAAGGAGAAACCTTCTTAGTCCACCAAATAACTCAGGAAAGAGTGATAGGAAAATCTTACTTACTTCTTTTCTAATACAGAAACTTGGGTTGGTGAATAACTTCTATTTTTTCTAGTTTTTCTATCAATCCAATAGTTGGATTGCTTTGTTGGAACCCTCTTCCAATGTATAAACTTGGGTTAGTAAACTTGGGTTGGTGAATGGCCCTCAATCATTGAAACATGTTTGACAAAGGAGAAACCTTTTTAGTCTACCAAAAGACTCAGGAAAGGGTGAGGGGAAAATCCTACTTACCTCTCTTCTAATGCAAAAACTTTAGTTGGTGAATACCCTTCATTCTTTGTAGTTTTTCTGTAATCCATTTATTAGATCACTTCATTGAAACTATAGTGGCAAGCACTAGTAGTCAGATTAGAGAGATGTTTTTTTGCTCTTAAATTTTTACACGACTAGATAGGATCCAAAGATCCCTAAAACTCAACTAACATGCCTTTTTAATACTACTAGCACATAATGCCATGAACGAATGTTCTTGCATCGCAAGAATGGTTATTCATTTTTAAAATTTTTTATCATGGCCTAAATCCACCTAACATACATGACATGCAATGAATGGCCATTCATTCCATTAAGATTATCTGTTCTCAATGCAATATCTTTCTTAAACTTCTTTTCATACCAACTTAGCCACAAATATACCTGAACATAATTTATTCATGCAAAAAGATTATTATCCCCTCGAGATGTATTTATAGGTGTTACAATGCCTTCCTTTTATTAGAATTTCTTCATTAGAATTCATTAGAAATAGCTTGGAATGCTTTTATCTCATATCATGTTCCATCTCCTAGGTAGCTTCCTCAAATTTGTGGTTCCTTTAAAGTGCTTTGACCAAGGAAATATATCATTACTAAGCTACTTTATCCTTTTATCTAGGATCTAAAATGGTCACTTTTCATAACTGAGATCATCTAATAGTTGAATTTCCTTAGTCTTTAACACATGTGAAGAATCACCAATATACTTACTTAACAATGAGACATGGAATAGACTATGAATTTTGTCCATGCTCGTTAGCAATGCCAACTTGTATACTACCTTACCGACCTGCTCTACTATCTCATAAGGGCCAATATGGCTAGGAGCCAACTTATCTTCTTTCCATAAATTATCATATACTTCTAAGGGGTTACTCTAATGAAATCCTTGTCACCTACACTAAACTCTAGATCTTTATATCTCTAATGGACATAACTTTTTTATTGATCTCGAGTCTATTTCATTCTTTGCCTGTTCAATTGAACATTATCAATCATCCTCTAAGTCATCTTCAGTTTAAGAGATTGTACCAAAACATATCTGTCACCTAACTTATCCCAATGTTGATGAGAATGACATCTCCTACAGTAAAGTGCCATCTAGCTCATCATATGATAACTATTCTTATGGGCAAACTCCACTAAGGGTAGCATCTCCACCTAACTTGCTCTTTAATCCAAATAACAAACTCTTAACATATCTTTTAACACTTGGTTGTCCTCTTAGTTTGACTATTTGTTTACATGTGATATGTTATACTGAAAGCCAAATTGGTGCCTAACAATTTATGTAAACTCCTTTAGAAGGTTAACATAAATTGTGTATTCTTGTTTAACACAATTGTCTTGGGCACCCCACATAACTTGATAATCTCTGTATCATATAATTTCCTTAGCTAGTCTGTAAATGTGGTATCCTTAATAGGCATAAACTACATTGTCTTAGTCAATCTATCCACAATAAACCATAATGCATTAAATCCACTCTTAACTATCGAGAGCCTAACAATAAAGTTTATCAAGTTATGCTCCAATTTGCACTCAAGTATACTTAAAGGCTAAAACAATCTTAGTGGTCTCTAGTGTTTGGCCTTTACTTGCTGAAAGGTGACACACTTAGTAATATACTTGCCTACATCTATCTATTTGCCTGACCATTAAAAACTCCTTTTCAAATCCTGGTCCATCTTTACATCTTTGGGATAGGTTATGTAAAGAGAACTATGAGCTTTAGCAATAATCTTCTGCCTTAATTCATTAAATGGTGGAACACGTACTCTGCCTTTAAACTTGAGAACCCATCCTTCACTTGAAAATTTCTCTTAAGACTATCATAAACTCTCTAAACTTTCTGTCTACACTAATCATCCTCTGACTAAGTTGCCCTTATCTTTTTCACTAATATGGACTTGATTTCTAATCTAGCTATAACCCCGCTCACAAACTCAATCTATTATTAGTCTAGATTTGTCTAAATCTCTATCAAAACCTTCAACTATGATAGAAACACCTTTCTTCTAAGGGCATTTGCTACTGTATTGGCTTTGCTTTGGTGATATTTGATATCATAGTCCTAATCCTTCACTAACTCGAGTCATCTTCTTTATCTCATATTCAACTTTTTCTAAGTAAAAAATTATATGAGGTTCTTTAGATCAGTGTATACATTACATCTTTTCTTATAAAATTAGTGTCTTTAAATTATAAGAACAAACACTATCGCTACTAACTTTAAATTATGAGTGGGGTACTTGGTCTCGAAATCTTTTAATTATTTAGAAGCGTGTGCTATCACCTTGTCATGCTGTATCCATATTATTCCCAATCCATTATAAGAGGCATTTGTGTACAAGTAATACTCGACCTTTTCCCTTGGCAAGGCTAAAACAATATCTCTTCTTAAACTCTTGAAAACTCTCATCACAACCATCTGAGCATTGAAACCGAGTTTCCTTTTTTATAAGAGCTGTGAGAGGTCTTGCTAGCCTGGGAAACCCCTCTATAAATGTCTATAGTACCCAACTGGACCTAAAAAACTCAAAATCTCTTTGACAATCTATAGCCTCTGCTAACCTAACACTATCTTAATCTTGCTCGGATAAATTAATATACCCTTTGCTAATACCACATGCATCAAGAATGTAACTTTATCTAGTCAAAACTAACATTTTGAGAACTTTGCATTGAGTTACTTTCCTTCATGCCTTGCGAAGTGAACTTCTTATGCTTCTTATGACTCTTGGAATATACTAGAATATTATCAATAAACACAACTATAAACTTATACAGGTAGTTGTGGAACACTTTGTTCAGCAAATCCATAAATATTGCAGGGGTATTCATTAGTTTGAATGACATTATAGCAAACTTGAAATACCCATACCTTGTCTGGAAAATAGTATTGAGTATATCCTACTCAACCACCCTTACTTGACAATAGCCTGATCTTATATCAATTTTTGAAAATACAACTGCTCTTATTAATTAATCAAACAAGTTGTCAATTATGGGTAGAGGGTACTTATTCTTTACTATTATCTTGTTTAACTCTTTATAATCTAGACACATCTTCATGGAATCTTTTTTCTATTTAATAAACAAGATAAGAGCTCTATAAGAAGAATAGCTCAGTCTTATGAACCCATTTTCCAGTCACTCTTGAAGTTGCTCTTTTAACTTTTACAATTTAACTAGGGCTATTCTATAGGGTGCTTTTGAAATAGATGTTGTACCTAATACCAACTTTATACTAAACTCTAGTATATCTCGCTCAAAAGCTAATCCCAAAAACGTTTTTGGAAATACATATGGAAATCCTTGAACAATTGACGTCTCATTAACGTTAAGTCAAACTCTACCTTTTGAGTGAGCTAGAAAACCTTTGCACCACTTATTCAACATTTTTATTGCCTTTATGGTGTTGATAATCATAATTCTGATATACCCCTTATTGAACTTGAATTAATCACCATTCTCGAGACAAAATCCAATTTTCTTGGATTGACAGTCGATCTCAACTACATTTCTCCCTATAAAATCTATCCCTAAAATCATATCAAAATATGACATCTTAAAGACTATCAAATCCACAAGTAGTTGCTTTCCTTTGACCTCAATGGTTTAGTCCCTATAAGATCTCATTATTGATCACTGACCTATTATCTAATAATTTTATCTCAACTTTTTATGACATTCTTATTAGTTGTGCCCTTAATCTCTTAACTAGAATTTTGGCTACAAAATAATGAGTAGCATTACAACCAATTAATATATATAAAAAGAGTACCAAAGTAAAAAATTTGACCAATAATCATTGATAGGTTAGCCTCAACAAATCCCTGGGTAATAGTGAACACCCTAGTGGTGGCTTCCTTTATTGACTATTTGACTTTAGTCAGAGCCTTAGGACAAAATTTAGCTATGTGTTTTGGATGATAACACCTGAGGTAAACTACCTGTCCAGTCAAACACTCTCCTTTGTGATGCTTATTGTATTTCTGACACATATGAATCTTTATTCCTCTTTACTTCTTGTTTCCTTTCCAATGCTTTTTATTACCTTTAGATTGGAATGGTCTTTTGCCCTTTCTATTTGATAAAGGACCTCTCTAAGCCTGAACATTGCTGTTGCCTAATTATGATATTGATACTGGTACTGATGCTAGTGCAAGTGTGCTCTAGCCATACATCTCTTTAACAAATGCCTCAGATCTCAAAGCTCTACTTAAGGCCTTATTACAGGTCTGGGGCGACTGTGTACCTATCATGGCATCTTGGGCAATAGTTGAATTGAGCCCATACAAAAATTTCTCCATCTATCCAATCTTAGTGTTGGCTATCTTAAGAGCACATTTAGTCAGGTGGTTAAACTTGTTGGAGTACTCTTTCATAGTATCTATACCTTGGGCTAAGGCTATAAACTCTTGGGCCCTGATGTAAGTTATATATGTACCCTGGTACTCTACCTTGAATCTTTTTTTCAACTCTAACCAAGACATTTATGAAATCTTTACTATCTTTCAAACCAGGTTTCACCATAATCTAACATTAAACTTGAAGAAATAGTTTGTATACCTAATCTTTTCATAATCAATCATATCAAACAGGGTTATAACACTTTTCACTGATTCTAGCCATTCCTAAACTATATCTTGTTTTTTGCACCATCAAATTTCTAGTGTTGGTGCATGCTAGGTAGATTAAATCTAGGATGTAACTGAGTCCTGGTTGGTGTTGTTGTCTGTGTGAATATCTTCTCCACAAAGCCTTGCACCTATGTTGGTAATGCTTGAACATACTCACTAGCCGAACTTATAACACTTTTTTACTCTTTCAGCACCTATTTGATTAACTCTTTGATGTCATTAGCATTTAGGCCTGTCTGGAGAACAAGGGGAATTACTCCTTCACTCAGAGTCCTTTATGGGTTTACTGCTTGGTTATTTTTGGCCTTTCTTTTTGTACGTTTCATTTTCCTGAAAAACCCACAATTATGAGTTCCTATATAAACTTAACAACTAAATGAAATGTTAGTTATAGTAATTGGTTGCGATGCAATCAACATGATATGAGAGGTTTACATTCTTACTTTGCTTGATTACACATATTCCTAAGACATCTTTTAGGGATCAAAATCATACTCTGATACTAATTTGTAACAACTCCCTCTAGAAGTACAACCTTCCAAAGTGAAATGCCACTTATTAGACATTTTAGCATACATTTATTTCAAAAACTCATAAATTTTGAAAATTACAACAATACCTTTTTTAACAAAAATTTTCAAAAGCATACAAAAGATGTGTATAACATAAAAAGATAAACATAAAGTCATAGAATATGTAGCCAAATGCATCAAAACGAGCCTAAATACATGAATTGATAATTGATAAAAATGAAAGAAATGCCTTCCACTATTCAATGCCCTTTAACTGTCGCTCGCCCTACAACTATCACAATCATTTATACTTGCACATATGAAAGTAAGATAATGAGTGATAAAACATTTAGTAAGTAGAAGACTTTATTGCTAAATTTTACTTAATCCTCAAAATACCCTTGTCTTGACCCATACTATTATTGTCATTTAGAGTTTATCATTAAACTCCCATTATGATAATTATAGGTCTTAAGTCACTTATCTAAACTTATACTAATCTTGAGAACTTTTAAGCTGTATACCAAAATTTTCAGGTGGCTAGACCACTAAGAAACCATTCCCCAAATTCCTGTTGCTATGACCATAATATCTCTCAGTGAAAGCATCATTATCTGGAAACTATATTCTATAGTTGTATACTAGGTTGATCAGACTGGATTGAATACAGGATTTGATACCTTAACCATATGATCACTTGTTACGTGATCAATTGATCTACACCTAAACATAATTTTAACTTGGCTTTATTACAAACAAGTACCTTGGCTATATGAGCACTCATTTTGCGATCAATTCATCTTCATCTGAACATAATCTTAATTGAGCTCTACTATAAGCAAGCATTTTATTATAGGTCTAGTGTCCTATTATGGACGTGTTTTACTATGGTTCAGTCTAGCATGCATTCATTTCGAGCCTTACATCACCTTGAGCTCGTCTTAGCTTTCACCTTAATCATATCTTGTGCTCCTTTAAAATCTCATCTCTTAGGCACATTGGGTACTACTGAGTACTTAAGATGTCTCTCTTAGTTCCCTTTACTATTTCTTACTTTTTTTTACTATGAATGAGTATTACGTGCTAGATGCACGATTATCACTCTTTTCATTTGTGGGAAATGACTAGGCCTCATGAATGTTCCTTTGTAAATAACTACAAACGGATGTTCCCCTTCCTTAGGAATGAATGTTTGCCTATACTATTTGAAGGAACGACTCACTCTTTTGTTCATTGTTCTCGTGCCTTTTTATGGGCTATAATGAACGTTCTCTCTTAAGTATGAATGGGTGATAACCCTTCTCAGTATTGAACCATGCCACACTCAAACCATTTTTAATTTACTTACTTCGAAAAGGTACTCTCGTCATCTTGCCCAATATTTGTTCATTCTTATCACATAAATGGGTAGCCTTAGTGCGCTAATTAACCATTCACTGGTCTATGACGTTTGATAGTTGCTACAACACTAGGAAATCTTACATCAAAACTAGACATTATGTGAACGAGCATGTGTCCCACAAAGTATATTTGTTTGTGACCTATAATTTACACATTCCAACAACTATCGACCATTCCTCCTTAATAATCGATCATTTGTTATGTTAGGAAAGTGTAAATAACCTGTTTTTGTAACCTAATGAACTACACATGTATTCTCAACAATCTAACATCATTCGATATTAAAACAGGTCATAATTCACTCACACATATCATTATCTATACATAAAGTGTAACTCTCAATAGTAGCACAAACAATTTACAACACAACACTATTAATCTCAATGTCATAGGATAATCAAACTATCAACTCTAAAATCAATCATCGAGGCATGCTGTTAAAGGAGAAACCTTTTTAGTCCATAAAAAAAGCTTAGGAAAGAGTGAAGGGAAAATCCTACTTACCTCTCTTTCAAGGTAGAAACATGGGTGGTGAATAACCCTTTTTCTCTCTAGTTTTTTAGTCAATCCACTTGTTGGATCGCTTCATCAGAATCATTGTGTCAAACATTGGCAGTCAAACTTGAGAATCGTTCTCAAAGTTTTGCATAACTACACAGGATAAAAAGATCCGTAAAACTCAATCAACGTGCCTTTTTAATACAGCCAGTATATTATGCTACAAACGAGCGTTCTTGCATCACATGAATGATTATTCATCTTTAAAATTTTTCAACATGGCCTAAATCCACTCGGCTAATGTGGTATGCAATAAATAGTCATTCCTTCCACCAAGAACGTTTGTTCTCAATGCAAAATCTTTACTCAGACTCCTTTTCACACTAACTTAGCCACAAACATACTGAAAGATAATTTATTCATGTGAAAAGACTATTATGCCCTCGAGACATACCTATGGGTGATACAAAGAGAATTCTGGTGGCTTGTAGAAATTCAAAAGAATGAAAGTAGAGTTGTTGCCAAAGTTGTAAAAACTCCCTCTTAATCTTGTGAAATGATCCTTTCATATCTCAGTTGATAGCTTGCATGATATTAAGAGTTCCAGATTTATCGGATTCTCCAAATTTGTGCTTAATCCATTTTCCTTCTATTAGTTGTATTTGATTGGTGGGATTATATTCCTTATGTGCCACAGACTTTAGTTTCCTAATGCGATCCAAAATTCTCTGGTTTCTTTAATTCCTCTTTTGCTTTTCCTTTTTTTGCTTGCATTTCCTACAAAAGAAATGATTAGCTCTAAAACGAGAAAGTAACATAAAATAATACAAAATTAACCTTAAAACTAAATATTTCTACCTAAAATGACCCTAAAAGCTACAAGTCTAGATATCAAAATGTTTGTAAAATAAAAGCACAGCAAGAATATACAAAAAAGAACGGTTAGTGAAACTCACAGGAGTTGTCATATAGTAAGGAGTGAAATATATACCTCAGTTTATCTAATTATAAAATCCTATAATTTCTGCAAATTTTTTGTTTTTATTCTAGTTGCTGATGCAAATTTTATTCTTTGATTAATTTAGTTTATTAGTAACAATTTCTCGCTGCTAATGAACATTGGTAAGAATAAATAGGTAAAACTGAAAAGTGAGTTTATCATACAGGAAACAATGATTGGATTATAAATTGTATATACAATGATCTAAGATTTCTTTTAATGGATATTATTAGTTTATAGTGTAATATCTAATACTAAAATGATGCACTATGAATATCACAGATATGAACCATGATTATAGTTGAACCATGTAAAAATTTTATTCCATTTACTTTTATATTATTTATTTGCTTTCGTTGTGTGTGTTTAATATTTTTGTATGAAAAGGGACTTTTAATTCAAACTTGATTTAGTTGTACGTGAATTGATCTCACATATTATGTTAACAAACCAACTAGTTTCATACTCGTTCTCAAACAAACACGCAAGATATGTGCACACAACATTGTGAAAACATAAGTTTAGAATGTTGATAACATTTTAAGTACATGACAATATTTTGATAAAGGGAGTTAATTATACAAAACTAGCCTGCTCTCTTTCCTTTATATAAACATAGATATTTTTCATAAACAGGATTGTTTCTAAATTTTTTATGCAAGTTCTTCTTTATTTTGCAATTTAGTATTGCGATTGTTCACTCTAATTTTCTTTTATGTTTCTTCTAAAATGGCTTAGTTATGCATTTCTTTACAATATTTTCCCTAAAGATCAGAGGAATTTCAAGTATAATAGTTGAAAAGATTTCGCTATAAAAGTTCGAGGGGATTTTGAACTATATCCTGAGCAAGATGCTTAGAACACAAGTGAGATACTTGTAAAAATTCCAAATCTATATAAAAAATCTATCAAGAGAGTTGAAAAGTTAGTTGAGTGTGTTTATTAGCTTGATTGTTTAAGCTAAATTCTTATTTGAGTTTAGTGAATTCGGAATTTCCAGGCTCGGTCCAATGGATGTAGGCTATGTTTGTAGCCGAACCATATAAAAATTCTTTATTCCCTTTACCTTTTTTGTTGTTTATTTGCTTCAACTGTGTGCTTAATTGAAAGGAGATTTTTAATTCAAGCTCATTTTAAGTTATAAGTTAATTATGCTTCCATATTATGCTCACAAACGTCCAACCTATATTAGATTGGTTCTCTTTTTTTAAGGCTTTAATTAATTGTCTGTGCTGTATAAAACATGTTAAAGTGAAACATATTCCTTACTATAAGGCCAAGAAAGCTCTGAAAGCAGAACTCAAGAAGCCATGGCCCAAAAATTGGGTGTGCATGTCCTTTACCACTCTTTATAGACTACTTTAATTTTTTCCACTATTCAAGCATTTACTATGTTTATAATTTTATGAAATGTACATCAACTAACTATTTAGCATAAACTATAAATCTTAAATCTTGAACTCAATGCCTCTTACTGGAGTGAGGAAGATCTCAAAGACCCGTAATAAATTGTATAAAGAGACAATTCTTCTTACAATAAAATTATGTGTATATATTTTTTATATATAGATTATATATTATTACATGATTGAATGAGTTTAAATTAAAAATAAAATAATATTTAATCATATGATGATATGTCATCTGTGTATATAAATTATGTATCAATATTGTGTACACATAGTATTGTTCTTCATCTTAATGCTAGAGAAATTGCTTATAAAATTTTGGATGTTCAGTGGGAATAACTAAATGGTGACAAGGTTAGTATCAACTAATGGATATTGACTAGAGTGAAATATATGTTAATTTTGACATATTAGTTTTTCTAGCATCACAATGTTTATTATGCCCTCTAAAAATGTGTATATTCTGTATTATAGTTTCCAAACTTGCTTATAAGGTTTAAGTAGAGACAATCTATTACTTAGAATTTAAGACAAAGTTTTTTTAAATTAGGGAGAAAAATGCATGAGCATATTTCTCTTTCAAGTGACTACTATTTTTCCAAATACTTTCACGCACTTTCTTGTGCGCAAATTTCCAGAATAGTTAGTTTTTTTAATTAGACGTGTTGTGAAATAAGGCCACAATAGCCCGAAAGTTCGTGTCTATTTTGAATGATTAGTTGAACGAGATGCTGGAGGAGAAATTGCGGCCGTTATACACTCAAAACATTGACAAGACTGTCCATTCTTAGCCTATTTTAATGCAACAGCAGAGCTAGAATCAGAAGGTTTTTGGATCTTCCTTTGCACCATTTGATCTTTTTTAAAGTACTTGAGGACGTGGCTTGCGAGTTCGCCATGATCTCATGTAAGGCATCAATACTATATACACACTTTTTAATATATAATTGGATACATAGAAAGTGTGCCATCTATTATGAGATATTATTTCATTTTTAATTTAAATTTATTTACTCATATAATAACATATAATCTATATACTTAATTATATAATTAAAAGTGTGTATACATAATTTTATCAGATCAATAAATACTTAGTTGCATCTAACATAGTGAAATTACCATGGGTGACCTTCTGTTACTCTTTTAATAACCCTTGCGGTCAATCAACAATTTCAAACTTGATCTACCTGGTTTTTTATGTGGATATATTCCTTAAAACAAGCTTCAACTGGTTCTTTATGTGTTTAGCCCTATGAAAGCAATTCTATTATTACTTCATTTATTTTTAATTAGTAAAACTCTCAATTCCCCAAGTTGTTCCTGTCAGACAATTCAGGCTCCCCTCTACTGTTCACACTTTGTTAATTTTTTTGAGGCGGTTAGAAATCTTGAGTCCTTTTCTTGCAATACAGGTTTTTGTGTTACAATATGCAGCACATACATTGCAACCTGGAAATATTCATATTCCTTGTTTTTGGGATTCTTGTCAATCTCCTTGGCATGATAAATATCATTATAAGAACCTGAAAGTCTAGGTTTAAAAAAATAACAATTTTCTCTCATGATTAAACTTTAAAATCTTACATTCCCCTCCCCTAGAATTTATCCCTCCCCTTTTCCGTGTTAGAACTGGTGACTTTGCTTTCCTTCCCTTTTCTGGTGCATCTTCGATGTGTTCCCTCTACAGTGACTCTTCTTCATCCACTCTTCATCACTGGACAAAGACGATTCGCCTTCATCCGAGTACAAAGACGAGTCACTGTGGGGAGAACACGTTGGAGATGCGTTGAAAAAGATAAGGGACGGTGAAGCTGTTAGTTTTGGCGTCGGAATAGAAAGGGAGAAAAACCCTAAACCTTAGAGGAGAAATGTAAGTTTAAAAGTTTAATTTTGTGAAAAAATTATTCGCTTTCTAAACTTATGGGGAAATAGATAATATTTTATTATTTTTAATATATTGTTAGTTAAATAACAATTTTACTTTTAAAATTAACTATTTTTATTATTTTTAATAGTCTATGTGTGAAAGTTTAGATTTTTGATAGATAACATGTGGGAGGTTGGGTTTGTATCAAACCTTGGGTGGGAATATGTCTTTTGGCCATTATTTAATTACAATCCAAATGTGTACAAAAGTGGTTTCGGTGAGGGGATGATAACAAACATAATTCTTGGAGCTTGAGAATTGTACAATCAAACATAAGAGAATAAAATAGTGAAAAACAACATGCCTTTGTTTCAGGTGTGGTCTATAAAGTGAGCTAGGAGCCTAGAGATTGACAATGATGCCATTGAAGACTCAGACAATAACCGGTTGAATAAGATGAGGAGACATAGTTATATAATATTTCTACGCACTGGGTTGCCATTTACATTTAATGTGTAACCAAATCATCAACACTATATATTATTTCTTTAAATCCTGTGGACAAATAAGACAAACGCCAAGGTATTCAAGAAATTTCATAGCACGTCTTTGAAGATCAGTTAACAAAGTCATATTTATATTACTCCTCCTGTGCTTACTCTTCCTGCTCTTTAAAACCACGCTCTGTTCACTTCATCGAGTCGGATCTTCTGCTAGTCATCGTGTTGCTATGGAAGGAGCTTTTATGTTTGAATGGTGAATATGGGAGTGGCTGCTGTAATTGTGATTCTTCTGATTTTTGCTAACTTAGGAGCTGTTGCGGGTAGTCAAGGGTTTTCTAATTTCGCTGAGTTTAATTCTTCTTGCAATGGCGCTTCTTGCGATGTCTCTCTTGATGACAAGAGAGGGGTGCCAACAGGATCTAATCCTCTGCATAACAGGTAGTTTGATTTTTTCTTTCCAGTAGTATAGTTTTTCCCTTGATTAATCGAAATCTTTTTGGCTTCAGGTTTAGCTAAAAGATGTGTAATTTTTTTCCTTTTTTTTGTTGTTTTTGCATTCAATTCGGTATAGAAAGATGATTGGATTTATCATATATTAATGAAGGTCTGACATGTTAGTGCATGAGTTGTCTCTACTTTGTTTGGTATATTTAATTTGCATGCTCTATTATGGCATCAAAAGCATGCATGCCTCACTTTTATTATAAATATATATATCACCTCGTCCGCAGATGGCAGCCACAAAAGGTCACCTGTGGCATGCAGAGCCATTATATTCCTCTAATATAAACAAACGATTTTGAAACAACATTATGGCATGCAACCAACCAACTCTTCTAATTAATTAGTTTAATAATAATATACATACATATATATAATATAAATAAACATAGAGATCATGCACGCGTGATTCATGTAAGTAAGATAAGGCTTTCTAATGATAACGAGAATTGAGCGGTGTTGGCTCGTTGCTATGGATGCTTCTATGCTTGTACATTTCATACTAGGGCTTCTGCAATTGTTGTCTTTCAATGTCTCTTTTGCTTGTAATTTTTTGTCTGTTGCCTGCGGGAGAACATGATTATATATATATATATATATATATATATAGAGGAACCTAATTGAAACAAAAAATGTGCTCTCGAATTTTACTTTGTCAAAGGTAGACAATCTCTACCATCTCAGTTTTTTACATAAGAGTTTTTCTAAGCTCCTTAGATTTTTTTTGGGTCCCCATCTGTTTAATCCTTTACTTTTATGACCAAAAGGAAAGTCACATTCTTATACGTTATATTTAAATTTATTTTTCAAATGTAAATTTTTTTATTTAATCTAGAAATATAATAATTATATAATCTGATTTGATAGAAAGTTATTGTTTATTTACATAAACATAAGATATATATATAAAGGAATGTAGTTTGACAAACCGTTACCCCTAATTGTTGTCCTTATAACTTGCTATTTTAGAGTGGTTCGTTACCTTTTGGGTATTATTCTATAAATTTTGTAAAAATGAAATTTTACCATGTAACAAATAAATAAATATATATATTTGTTATTTTAATTAGAAAATAATTATATATATTGAAATTAAATTTTCAATATTTACAAATAAAAATTCATTTTATTGAAATAATGTAAACATTTATCGTCTAAAAAAAATACCCTATGCGTTTAGATGTAATAACATTATTAGCCTTAGAAGTGGACAAATACGGACTGTACTGAACTTGACCCAAGTTTTCAGGGCATAGGCACTTGGAGATAGAACCCCACCCAAGCCTTATCTCCAAATGTAGGGCCTAGACCGGTCCTGGGATTAGCCTTATGGGGGACCCTGGTAGGGCAGGTCGAGGCCGAGGCTTTTTGACCTATTTTCAAAATTATTTTTTACAAACTTACAATTATAAATTTTATTATATTTGTTATACTTTAATTTTATTAATTTTATCATACTGTCGTATCATTTAATTTAAATTTTTTACTGTAAAAAACAATAATTTAAACTTTAAAAATAATTATAAGTAATAAATATGATTAAGAAAAATTATAACTAAATAATGCATACGTATGATTGAAACGTGCAAATTACAAATTTCAAATTATAAGTAAATAAAATAATAATTGAAACTCTTATAAACTAAGGATCATCATCTTAATCATTGTTATCTAAATTAATGTCTCTAAAGAGATTGAATAGTTTGGGATCTTTAGGATTATATTGTAGTATTCAATTTTTATATATTTAATCGTGCAAACATGTAATGACTTCAACCATCTCATCAGTAAAAAAAAAAAAATCTCATATTCTCAACAATGCAACTATTAATTGAAAGAGCAATGCTATGTGTACTCATTTTTTATACATAATTCATATACACAGTGATGTGTCATCATGTAATTAAGTGATTTTAAAACATGTGTCATCATATGGTAAAGAAAACATTCAATCACATTATAATACCTCATCTGTGTACATAAATTATGTATCAAAAATGGGTATACATAGTTTTATTGTAATTGAAAACATTGACTTAGATGTAATCATAGATATTGGCACAAATAAAGTGTCACGTTGTCAAAGTACATGCTCTAAAGCAAATCATTCTACTTGTTTGTATTCATATTTATCATTCTTATATATCAATAAAATAACATTCTTCATCTATTTGTGTATATGTATGTTATGTGTTAAGATAAATAACTTTTAGAATAGTAAAACATGACGAGGGGATCAAATGTGTCATAATTGTGAGATCCTTATAAGCACATTAGGTGGGCATTCTAAAACATTTGTAACCTTAATATCATTATGACAAAAGCACAAATGTTATGATAGAACTATATTGAGCATTAGTGACAAATCTTACATGTCAAGGTTATTTGTTAAAATCCTGGTCTACACATAGATGTTTGTTGATTGCAAGTTCATTAAACTATATCCTTAAAGGATTCTATATAGATGGTAATCTTAATGTTTATTGAATTAATTTTCTAATGAATGATGATACATGCGATTCTTAGACTTGAAATCACTAAAACACCTTGTGTATCAATCGATACAATTTGATGCTACTTAACATAGTCCTTAAGTTAGGGCCATTATAACGACAGTTATTAAGTTGTGTTGAGAAGTGCAGCAAGGTTATGGTAGATCAACTTATGATTCATCATTCTTAAGTACAGAAAAAGATATCTTAACATCATTTGGTCGATGACAATGACCACTTAAATTTGTAACCATAGTAAGATTGAGTTGTCATTTAGTTTAATACTTTCTTATCATTGTTTTTGAAATCATAAAATGTAATTTAAAGGATGTTCTAAGGTAGACATTACTTTTGCACCCTTGTCTTAATGGGATATTGATTGATGAAAGGATTTGATTATATGATAACTAGATCGTTGATGTATTCATGTCTTCTGTTAACTCTCTCTCATATATAATAGCTATGATGTATTGATAAAGATCAATCTTAGTCTATGAATAGAGAAATTAGTGATTGTAGATCAGTCATGATCCCGTTTTGCCCCAACATGATGGAGTGAACCTATGGGTTACACTCAATAAGGAGTTGGTCACAAGATTAGAAATTTTGGGTTTGTATAGAGTGAATCACATTTGATTTTTAGAATGGTGATTTGATCTTTATGAGGTTGTTGGACCTAAGTGAGATAAATGCTTACTTATGGGCTAAATTGGTATAAGCTAATATAAGAAAGCCTAGGTTGATATTGTGAGAGTTGACTAGTTTTGACCTAGAGTGAAAATGATGTTAGAAAAAAATTTATCCAATTTTTTATGAAAGTTTCTCAAATAAGAGGTGTAGTCATATCTTAAATATATAGATGATTATATGAGTAACTATGGCTTAAAATACAATTAATCTAAAACTTAAGATCTAAAACACAACATCTAACAAATATTTACAATATTTTTCTTTCATATCCAGAAAATTTTTACATAAGTCTACATCATCTCTATATTTATAAATTTTTTTACAAATTTAAAGTAAAATATACAATGTTAAGTTAGTAGTAGGATAACAACTATCGCTAAATAGATTAGTAGAATTATTAAAATTTTTGAGAGATAAGTGTAATGTTTGGAAAACTCTCCAATTGAAATCTTCAACAACTACATCCAAAAAATTCTTCCAATTGACAAAGTTCATAACTTGGCATGTAGTTAGAAGAGTATTTTCCAATATTAAGTAGGTTGATTTTAATTTGACAACCATTTCGCAACACAATTTCAAAAATGGTTCAATGAGTGGACTTGTTTTCAATATTTTATCCTCAAACTTGACAAGCAAATCCTCTAACATACTCATTTCATCTTATATTGCTACCATCAATGAATTTGATAGTTGTGTGCACCTTTTAATGTGGCAAACATATCTCTAATGGAAAATTTTGTCCTCACAAAGCGGATTCAATTTGAAAAAAAAGAATTGTTGTTGTGTAGTGACTGCATTATCTAGCGTTAGTATAACAACTCTCACAATTATTAAATAATAATGTAAAACTTCAATAATTGTAAATTAAATAGCTTCATCACTATGTTTAAAATACAATGGTTTAAAACATATAAGTTATTGTTGCAAGCAATAATAATTATCCATGTAATATATTATAACACTCAAAATATTTGTTCTTGATTTGATAACCCAAATATCATATATATATATATATGTGTGTGTGTGTGTTGAAAATTTTCGAATCATTTTTAAGTTTCAAACTTTCTTTATTATATAGTTTCAAAATATATCTTCTAATTGTAGTTCTACTAACATGTCTATATCATGGACAAAATGCAGTTCATGTCAACAAAAAATTCATTTTCAGATAAAGAAATTGGAGAATCCATAGTAAATATGAAAATTTCTACTTCCTTTCTTACAATTTGTGCATTGTATTGTCATGCTGAGAGAATTGAGGAATCCAAGTTTATCGATTGAACTTTGGTCGGATTTGGCATGCTTCTTCTCCAGTGTCACTTCATCATGAAAGTCTTGTTCTTAGTGTCGATCGAGATACTAGAATTTTTTCATATCCCACATGTCTCATCACTTGGCCAATTTTTTTAAGTCCGTTTTGATTATAAATACTATTATACCTAAACAATTTATTCTTATTTGTCGATTTTGTGTTGTTTGTCTTTCATTTTGAAGTTTGTGTTGTGTAGTGTGGACACTAGATTGCACCTATCTTATGCAATTCTAATGACTTTAACGACTGGAATAACACTTTTCTAGATGTAAGTATGAAAGGATTTATTGAATCCAAAAACATATAAACCAATGAAAAATTAAAATTTTGGATCTAAAACCCATGGCCCTTGGAACAAGGGAATTATTATATGTATAATTTTAGCAAAAAAAGTCATATACTTACATTTGAAGGCTCCACCATGTTGACTTCATCCGAAATTTGTTCTCACTTCCTTCATCAAGATAACAAGGCTCTATGATGTCAACTGAGCGTGAAGGTTCTTAGGGAGTCTCATAGGTGCCAACATGTGTGTATAGAATGAATGATGTGTGTATGAAATGCACACAAATAGGGTTGTTAATAATATGTTTTTAAAGTGAATTTTGGTTTATTTTATTGACTTCTTTAAGTTTTATTTCCTTTTTATGGTTTGATCTTATTTTGCATTTTAAATCATGTTTTAAATGTTTTAGAGATGATCGAGCCTTTTTGAAGCGAAAACAAAAATTTAAAGAAGCAAGTAGGAAGAGCTTATAAAAGAATATAGTGGTCAATTATAAACAATCTTGTGGTCATAATTGTGCCCATAATTACTGGATGAAAATAAAATGTAAAAAATAAGAAAATAGGGTTAAGTGGCACATCATATAAAGAAAGCAACATCTTTTCTATTTCCGTATCATTAAAATACAACAGTTTAAAGGATTTTTAAGGAGAGAAAGCTTCAAGAAATAAGGAGAAGATTCAAGATTCAAGATCAAAAAAGGAGGACTTAAGAGAATTAAGATTTGAAGATCTTAGAGTTATTCTTAGGGATATTAAATTAAATGCGCCCCCCCCCCCCCCCCCCCCTCTCAAGGGCATAAGCAAAATACCCTTTTTTAAAGGGTTTAATAAAAAATGCTCTACTTTTTTTTAAATACTAAAAAATGCTAGAGAAAAGTAAAAAAATTACAAAAATGTCTGAGAAAAGCTAAAGTAGTAGAGTAGTTGTTAGAACTCGAGAATTCTTTGAAAATGCCAATAGTGATTTTGGGGGGAAAATGGGTGGGGATTTGATTTGGTGTTGTTTATATATAAGGGCATTTTTATCATTTCATGTTAATAGGACATTTTTGCTTTATTTAAACAAATTTGGGTTATTTTGTTTTGAAACCTAATGTTTAGGGCAATTAATTTAATTTCCCTTTTTCTTATCTCTCTTAATATATTCTTTTATTGATTAAAATATGTAACATCCGAATTCAGGTGTGTCAGTAAACTCCACTTCCAAAATTACCCCTAGAGTTGATTTTATAACTTGTTGTGTAAAGAAATTGCAAAAGAATCATAGAAAACTACTAAATGAGCAATATTTTTCAAAGGGGGTAAAATGGTCATTTTACAAAGATTCAAGAGATAAAGTGGGAATTAAAATTGAAGGGCACACTTGAAATTATATGGTGGTGCTAAGGGTTTTTGGTAATTGACTAAGGATAAAATAGTAATTTATGGAAAAGGTTAAGGGCAAAATGGTCCAAAAGGCTTATAAATTATATAATCTATTCATCTTCTTTCTTATTGCCGAGAACTCCATGAAATTAAGCTAAAGTTTTTCTCTTAACCAAAATTCGTCCAAAAACCTAGCTAAATCACCTAATTTCCAGAGGCCCCAGTTATAAAAAGTGTAGATCTGTCAATTCTGGTCAGTTCTAAGGTAAGAAATTTAATTTTTAAGATATGTGAAATTTGAGAGTTTGATGGATGATTATATTTTTGGTTGATTAAGGTTGCCAAGAAGAAGAAAAGAAGGTGAATAAGCTTAAATCACCTATTTGGCAAAGAAAAGGTAAGAATTTCATACTTTACATACTTAAAGTAAATTTGAGTTAGGTTATTTAAATAACCTTTACTTATATCAGTATGTAAGGTATTAGAATTAAGGTGATTTATGCTTAAAAGGATAAAGAAATTCATTATGATTCAGGATGTAATTTTTGGCCATAAGGGTAAAAAGGTAATTTTGGTCATAAGGGCAAAAATGTCATTTTATGCGATATAGGTTAATGTTGTTTAATTATGTGCATGTTATGTGAAATAACCCTTATATTAAGCCTATATTGTATAATTGAAATTAATTTGAGACATGATATATATTTATATATAAATGCATGAGAAAATAACATGATGTTTGAGAAGGAATGAAAAGAATAAGGGAAAATAACAAATGCGCATATTTCATAATATGGATATATATGCATAGATGAGGAATCATAACATATGCATGATTTAGAAAAAAAAATAAATAAAGAAAGAGGAAAAATATTTTCTAAGTCATGCATGCTTTCATAATGACTCATATGATACAGGAAAGCAGAAAAACATACTTAAAACCCTTACACGCCAGCTGTACTGTGTGGACAGCAAATAAAATAATCGGTTGTACTGTGTGTACTGTGTGGACAACAAATAAAATAATCTGTACTGTGTGGACAGCAAATAAAATAATCGGTTGTACTGTGTGGACAACCAGCTGTACTGTGTGGACAACAAAAGAAAAATATCAGCTGTACTGTGTGGACAGCAAAAAAAATTATACTGTGTGGAGCTGCTGTACTGTGTGGACAGCAAAGAAAAAAAAAATGCGTGTAAGAGAGAATTATACTTGGTATGGTGACTGCAAGTACTATCATATGTAGTCTAGATCGATCAATGAGAAAGAGAGAGAAACAAATTAGTAAATATTTTATGAAAGTCATTTGCATTAGAATTATGCATACAAGCCTGTGTGGCTGATAAAGAGTTAAGAAAGATGTACGAACAGAAAATAGAAATGTCATGACACTCATACATGCATAAATCATAATGAGTGATTCATATCTGTATAATAAGAAAATGAATAAATGTGTGAAAGAAAAGAATTATGATATGTGTTAAATGCGTGTTCTGTGTCAATTATTTTGTTGTAAATAGTTCAGACACGCTGAGTATGGAAAAAATTATAAAAGATTAATACTGGTATGAAATACTTTAAGTGTTTAGTATGATTTTCTTACTGAGCCATAGTCGCTCACTCCGTTTAATTTAATATTTTACAGGTAAAGAAATGCAGCAAAGATTCCCGGGGAGCACTAATGAGACATGAGGCTAAGGGAGGAAGGCACCATATTTTTATTAATATATATATGTGTTTTGATGTATATGTAATATATATATATATATATGACTAGTTTTGAAAATTGGTTATAAAGTTTCTGTGGGTGATAATTTTTATAATTGTTATTATTATGTATTTATTTTACTAATTGTGGTTAAGTTGATAAAAATCCAGTCAATTGGTAGGACTGGTTTGTGTGAATTACAAATTGGGAGTGTTACAGGGCATAATGAAAAAAGAGAAAAATATTCCCCGGACCCTCTAAAATAGGGGAACTCATGCCGTTTTTCTGTAACACACCCAATGGTTAGGAGAGGTTACATTTTTGGTATCAGAGCGCGATTTTGGGCGCTTAAAGAAAAATATAATATAATGTGTGGTAATATAATACAATATATCTATGGTTTTGCATTCTAGTATTACACAGGTGCCCCTCATGTCTCACAGATCAGCTCCCGAGAATCGACTGCAGTAAGTTATTTTCTTTACCTGTATTCAAATAATAGAATATTATGTAATTACACTTATGCAGTTATTAGATGATGAGTACCACAAGACGAGGACGAGGACGGGGTCGTGGAAGGGGTATTCAGAGAGAGACGGGAGAACCGTCTAACCCTGCCCCGTCAGTTGGTTCAGGATTTGGGCTAGCAGAAATAAGAGATATAGTCCGTCAGGTGTTGACTGAGAGTCAAGATAGACCCACACCTGAAAATATGGCCAGAGATGCCATCCGAGATGAGATTAGAAGTGAGATTCGTGAGGAAGTCATAGAAGAAATCAGAAATGAAATGAGGAATGAAGGGAGAGGAGAAATTAGAGCTCAAAGGCGACTTGAGCCCATTTATTCCTTACCTAATCAGCATACCCCTCCTGAATTCAAAGGTACTAAAGATCCTTTAGTAGCTGATGAATGGATCAAGCAAGTGGAAAGTACTATGGATTTATTTTCTATGACTGATAGAGAAAAAGTTTGGTATGCCAGTTTCTTGATGAGGGGAGAGGCCCGCGTATGGTGGGACCTAGTTAAAGAAACCAGAAATGTGGATCTGATGACCTGGAAAGACTTTAGAAGGGTATTTGAGGCCCAATACAGAACAGCTGATGTGGTAGCAGTCAAAGTTCAAGAGTTCATTTCTTTACAGCAGGGAGAGGGTTCAGTAAAGGATTACTCTACCCGTTTTGATGTCTTAGCCAGTTTTGCTCCAGGTATGGTGAGTACCCCTAGTCTCCGGCTAGACAGATTTCTTCAGGGCCTTAGACCGGAGATAGCCTTGCATGTGTTAGCTGGACCACAACCTCCTCAAACTTATGAAGAGGTATTGGAGAGAACATTAAGGTTGGAGGTATATGTTAATAAGCTACCCAGGAATGCACCTTCCATGTCAACACCTCCATCATTGACAGTACCCCAAACAGTGATGCCAAGTCAGTCAGCTTTACCTGCTTCATTGACTATTTCTGCACCAGTTACAACATCATGGGGTAGTTCAATTGGCTCCAGTTTCAGAAACAATAGGGGAAAAAGAAAATTCCAGTCAAAAGCAAGTAGAAAAGGCTGGAAGAGTGACAAGAAGCCTAGAAAAGAAAATATTCCCCAATGTCAGATTTGTGGGAGACGTCATAGTGGGGAATGTTGGTACCAGCAGAAACCGGTGATTTGTTATAGATGCCGACAACCAGGGCATATAGCAAAAGATTGCCAAAGTACCGAAGTGCTAGTTCAGATACAACCACCACAAAGCCTAATTCCACCAGTGCAACCAGGGAGAGGTACTAATGCACGGGTTTATACAGCTACCCATAGTCAGGCGGAGGCTAGTCCATCTGCAGTTACTGGTCAGCTCTTTTTCCACTATGTTTCTTTGTATGCATTGATTGATTCAGGAGCTACACACTCCTTTATTGCACCAGGGGTTATTGAAAGGGTAGGTTTAGTGCCTGTTAGATCTACCCATTCCATTAGAATTGAGATGCCAGATGGTGGGAGTGTGATTACAGATAAAATGCTAAAAGACCAGAAGGTAGTGATACATGGGAGAGAGTTAAAGGTGGACTTGATTGTCTTTGATATGCCCGATTTTGATGTTATCTTAGGCATGGATTTCTTAGAAAGATATGGAGTCGAGATTGACTGTAGAAAGAAAAAGGCTCGATTCCAACTCGATAATGGAGATCACTTTAATTTCGGAGAGGGCCATCAGCCTAGTATGATGATCAATAGTGTAAAGGCACAAAAATTATTAAAAAAGGGGTGTACGGGATATTTAGCTCATGTGGTACACGAGCATGATGTTCAAAGATTGGGCGTTCAGGATGTCCCAATAGTACAAGATTTCCCAGATGTCTTTCCTGATGAGCTACCAGGTTTACCTCCAGAGAGAGAGTTGGAGTTTAGTATCGAGTTAGAACCTGGCTCAGCCCCAATTTCAAAAGCCTCTTACCGAATGGCTCCAGCTGAATTACAAGAATTAAAGAAACAGTTGCAAGAACTTTTAGATAAGGGTTTTATTAGACCTAGCCACTCTCCTTGGGGAGCACCCATACTATTTGTCAAAAAGAAAGATGGGTCGCTTCGTATGTGCATTGATTACAGGGAGTTGAATAAATTAACAGTAAAGAATAAATATCCGTTGCCTCGAATTGATGATTTATTTGATCAATTGAAATGAGCTTCTGTGTTCTCCAAAATTGACTTGAGGTTGGGTTATCACCAGGTGAGGATTGCAGAGTAAGATATTCCAAAAACAGCTTTTCGGACTCGCTACGGGCACTACGAGTTTGTGGTAATGCCCTTTGGATTGACTAATGCTCCAGCAATCTTTATGGATTTAATGAATCGAGTATTTCATGATTGCCTTGACGAATTCCTGGTGGTATTTATTGATGATATCTTGATATACTCCAGATCAGAAGAAGAACATGCCGAACACTTGAGATTTGTGCTACAAAGATTGAGAGAAAAGAAATTGTATGCCAAATTCTCTAAGTGTGAATTCTGGTTGGATCGAGTAGTATTTTTGGGACACGTAGTTACTAAGGAAGGTATAACTGTAGACCCCAGTAAAGTGGAAACAATACTTGAATGGGTGAGGCCAAAGACTGTGAAAGAGATCAGAAGCTTTTTAGGGCTAGCCGGCTATTACAGAAGATTTGTTCAAGGTTTTGCTCGGTTGGCCAAACCACTTACAGCTCTTACCAGACAAGGAACTCCTTTTCTATGGACTGAAGCTTGTGAGAAGAGTTTCCAAGAGCTAAAAAGACGGTTGACTACAGCTCCTATTTTAGTATTGCCAGAGGAAGGTGTAGATTATGATATTTATTGTGATGCCTCGCATAATGGCTTGGGAGCCGTGCTGATGCAAAGGGATAAGGTGATAGCGTATGCCTCTCGGCAGTTAAAAGATTATGAAACACGCTACCCTACCCATGATTTAGAGTTAGCAGCAGTGGTTTTTGCTTTAAAAATTTGGAGGCATTATTTATATGGAGTTAAATGTAATATCTACACCGACCATAAAAGTCTAAAATATTTCTTCACTCAGAAAGACTTGAATATGAGACAAAGGAGATGGTTGGAGCTAGTCAAAGATTATGAATGTGCTATTAAATATCAGCCGGGTAAAGCAAATGTGGTAGCCGATGCCTTGAGTAGAAAGATTGCCATAGCTCACCTCACCATTCAGATAGAGTTACAAAAAGAGTTTCAGAGGGAACAGATTGAGGTGATAAGAAGTCAAGTGGCCAGATTGGAAATTCAACCTAATCTCTTCAATGAAATAAAAGAGAAGCAAGTAGAAGATTTGTGGTGCCAGAAAATAAGTCAACAGATATGTGAAGGAAAAGCAACTGAGTTTCAAATGATAGATGAAGTGCTCAAGTTCAGAAACAGGGTATGTATTCCCCAAGATCTGGAATTGAGAAAGAAAATCCTAAGTGAAGCACATGATACACTTTACACTGCTCATCCTGGGGGAGTAAAGATGTATCAGGATATAAAGAAAACTTATTGGTGGATAGGTATGAAGAAAGATATTGGTGACTATGTAGCTAAATGCTTGGTATGTCAACAGGTCAAGGCCGAGCATCAGAGACCTTCAGGTTTGCTTCACCCACTTAGTATTCCTGAATGGAAATGGGAAGATATTTCAATGGATTTCATCATTGGCCTACCTCGAGTACAAAAAGGCTATAATGCATTATGGGTGATTGTAGATAGATTGACTAAATCTGCCCATTTTATTCCAGTGAAAGATAGTTTTACTTCAGATCAATTGGCCCAAATTTATATACGGGAGATTGTGAGATTACATGGCGTACCCAAAACTATTGTGTCAGATAGAGACCCCAAATTTGTTTCAGCTTTTTGGGGTAGTTTACAAAGAGCATTGGGTACGAGGTTGGCATTTAGCACAGCATATCATCCTCAAACAGATGACCAAACAGAAAGGGTGAATCAAATACTAGAGGATATGTTGAGGGCTTGTTGCTTAGATTATAAAATGACCTGGCATGAAATGATTCCATTGATTGAATTTGCATATAATAATAGTTACCAGTCCACCATTAAAATGGCCCCATATGAGGCTCTTTATGGAAGAAAGTGTAGATCTCCATTACATTGGGATGATATAGGAGAGCGAGATGATTTGAGTCAAGTTCTTGGGCCTGAGTTAACCCAAAGGATGGTTGACGATATAAAGATTATCAAGACTAGATTGAAGCAAGCTCAGGACAGACAAAAGAGCTATGCAGATTTGAAAAGGAAAGAAGTAGAGTTTCAACCGGGTGATAAAGTTTTTGTGAAAGTAGCCCCTTATAAGCACGTGATGAGATTTGGAAGAAAAGGGAAACTTGCTCCAAGATTTATTGGCCCATTTGAAATTTTAGAAAAAGTGGGCAAGGTGGCTTATAGACTTGCACTTCCACCTAGTATGGATCGAGTTCATAATGTATTTCATATTTCTTTATTGAGAAAGTACATTAGTGATCCTTTACATGTCTTGAAATCAGATGATATAGAATTAAAAGAAAATTTAGCTTATGAGGAGCAACCGGTGCAGATACTGGACAGAAAAATAAAAGAGCTCCGAAATAAGACAATTCCATTAGTGAAAGTATTATGGAAGAATCATAAGGTAGAAGAAGCCACATGAGAGGTTGAGCAGCAAATGAGAGAGAGATTTCCCAACTTATTTGTTTAAATTTCGAGGACGAAATTCTTTTAAGGGGGGAAGAAATGTAACATCCGAATTCAGGTGTGTCAGTAAACTCCACTTCCAAAATTACCCCTAGAATTGATTTTATAACTTGTTGTGTAAAGAAATTGCAAAAGAATCATAGAAAACTACTAAATGAGCAATATTTTTCAAAGGGGGTAAAATGGTCATTTTACAAAGATTCAAGAGATAAAGTGGGAATTAAAATTGAAGGGCACACTTGAAATTATATGGTGGTGCTAAGGGTTTTTGGTAATTGACTAAGGATAAAATAGTAATTTATGGAAAAGGTTAAGGGCAAAATGGTCCAAAAGGCTTATAAATTATATAATCTATTCATCTTCTTTCTTATTGCCGAGAACTCCATGAAATTAAGCTAAAGTTTTTCTCTTAACCAAAATTCGTCCAAAAACCTAGCTAAATCACCTAATTTCCAGAGGCCCCAGTTATAAAAAGTGTAGATCTGTCAATTCTGGTCAGTTCTAAGGTAAGAAATTTAATTTTTAAGATATGTGAAATTTGAGAGTTTGATGGATGATTATATTTTTGGTTGATTAAGGTTGCCAAGAAGAAGAAAAGAAGGTGAATAAGCTTAAATCACCTATTTGGCAAAGAAAAGGTAAGAATTTCATACTTTACATACTTAAAGTAAATTTGAGTTAGGTTATTTAAATAACCTTTACTTATATCAGTATGTAAGGTATTAGAATTAAGGTGATTTATGCTTAAAAGGATAAAGAAATTCATTATGATTCAGGATGTAATTTTTGGCCATAAGGGTAAAAAGGTAATTTTGGTCATAAGGGCAAAAATGTCATTTTATGCGATATAGGTTAATGTTGTTTAATTATGTGCATGTTATGTGAAATAACCCTTATATTAAGCCTATATTGTATAATTGAAATTAATTTGAGACATGATATATATTTATATATAAATGCATGAGAAAATAACATGATGTTTGAGAAGGAATGAAAAGAATAAGGGAAAATAACAAATGCGCATATTTCATAATATGGATATATATGCATAGATGAGGAATCATAACATATGCATGATTTAGAAAAAAAAATAAATAAAGAAAGAGGAAAAATATTTTCTAAGTCATGCATGCTTTCATAATGACTCATATGATACAGGAAAGCAGAAAAACATACTTAAAACCCTTACACGCCAGCTGTACTGTGTGGACAGCAAATAAAATAATCGGTTGTACTGTGTGGACAACCAGCTGTACTGTGTGGACAGCAAATAAAATAATCGGTTGTACTGTGTGGACAACCAGCTGTACTGTGTGGACAGCAAATAAAATAATCGGTTGTACTGTGTGGACAACCAGCTGTACTGTGTGGACAACAAAAGAAAAATATCAGCTGTACTGTGTGGACAGCAAAAAAAAATATTAGCTGTACTGTGTGGACAGCAAAGAAAAATATTAGCTGTACTGTGTGGACAGCAAAGAAAAAAAAAATGCGTGTAAGAGAGAATTATACTTGGTATGGTGACTGCAAGTACTATCATATGTAGTCTAGATCGATCAATGAGAAAGAGAGAGAAACAAATTAGTAAATATTTTATGAAAGTCATTTGCATTAGAATTATGCATACAAGCCTGTGTGGCTGATAAAGAGTTAAGAAAGATGTACGAACAGAAAATAGAAATGTCATGACACTCATACATGCATAAATCATAATGAGTGATTCATATCTGTATAATAAGGAAATGAATAAATGTGTGAAAGAAAAGAATTATGATATGTGTTAAATGCGTGTTCTGTGTCAATTATTTTGTTGTAAATAGTTCAGACACGCTGAGTATGGAAAAAATTATAAAAGATTAATACTGGTATGAAATACTTTAAGTGTTTAGTATGATTTTCTTACTGAGCCATAGTCGCTCACTCCGTTTAATTTAATATTTTACAGGTAAAGAAATGCAGCAAAGATTCCCGGGGAGCACTAATGAGACATGAGGCTAAGGGAGGAAGGCACCATATTTTTATTAATATATATATGTGTTTTGATGTATATGTAATATATATATATGTATGACTAGTTTTGAAAATTGGTTATAAAGTTTCTGTGGGTGATAATTTTTATAATTGTTATTATTATGTATTTATTTTACTAATTGTGGTTAAGTTGATAAAAATCCAGTCAATTGGTAGGACTGGTTTGTGTGAATTACAAATTGGGAGTGTTACAGGGCATAATGAAAAAAGAGAAAAATATTCCCCGGACCCTCTAAAATAGGGGAACTCATGCCGTTTTTCTGTAACACACCCAATGGTTAGGAGAGGTTACAAAATATCTCTCTTTTCAACTTTATTTTGTAGTTTGAACATGACTGTCATGAATAGCTAACTTCTTTTACTAGGGTTTATGATGAATCTATTAATTTTAAAAAAATATATAATGGGTTTTGATTATTGATCATTGATAAAAAATGTTTGATTTAGTTTTTGTGTTTTTAACCTCTTGTTTGTTGTTAGGGCCTAATATTATGTTTGTTTGTAGATTGAAGTGTGATGTTGAGAAATATATACTCAATTAGTTCATGTATTTGTTAAACCCAATATTTTATTTAGAGATAAATATTAAATTTTTATGGGTAAATGATTATCATAAAAATTAATATGTTTTGATTAACATCATATCACGAAAGTATGTAAACTTTTCATCTTAATACACCTAATTAATCTTGAGAGAGGAATTGAGTAAAATAGAATAATCAACCATCAACAATTTATTTTATTATTAATCTTAATCAGATTCGCTAGTAATTATTTAATAATTGATAGGGAAATCGTAAACCCTAAATGTCTTTATAATAGTATTTTACTTTAATTTTGTTAGGTGCTTATTTATTTTCATCAATTTTGACTAATTAGTTTGCATTTTAATGCAATTACCCTTGATCAACATTTTAGTTCTTTAGCTAATTTAAATTACAAAATAAACTAGTACTTGACAATTAATTCCTATAAGATTGACATTTTTTATATTACTTGATTAACTCATATACTTGCGAGCCATAAATAACAATGAGTAATAAGGAGAGAAAATTTTTTTCTCCTCTTGATAAATTCGGCTAGGGTTATTAGGCTTATGAAATATCTCTATTTATATGAGACATCTTATAACCTTAATTCTTTTTATTTATACTCCACCATTTAATAGTAGGCATTTGCACTTTGGGTCTAAACCTTTAAAATCAATTAATTGGGCCCACCGATGTATCCAATATTTATTCCTTTCGGGATGACCCAAAGTGATTTAATCTTTGTGCATTAGACCTTAACTTTTGATTCATAACCAAAATATCTCTTATAATGTGTGACCCATAGATTCTTTAATAAATTAGTAATGAATAAAATCGTGATTAATTTACAATTATTTATCTCTTTATTCATGGACCATGAACACTCTCTAGTAAGATATCATGATTACCTAATAAATAGAGAATTAGTGTTAATTAATTTAACCTTTTAATGGTATGATTAATGTGCAATCAAATCATTTTTATCATTTTGATATCTCATCAAAGTTGAGACACAAAAATAATGTCTATCTCAGTTCACTTGACTTTCGAGACAACAACCAAGTAATATTAGATTCGGGCATCAACTTTAATCCCCATTATGATTACAAATTTAATTGATTGTAGTTATTTGTTAAATAATATAATGAGATATATTTCTCTATAATCTAGAGTGATAAATCATTTGTTGATCTATCGTAGTCTTATTACTAGGGGTGAACAAAATCGGTTAACCGAACCAGTTAAGGGGTTTTGTAAACCGAACCAAATTTTCGATTTTATAAAAATTACGAACCGAAACCGAACTGTTTTTTACATTAATCGATTTATAACCGAACCAAAATTATTGGATAACCGATCCAGATTTTCGGTTACCCAATTTTGAACCGAATTTTAACAATTAATATTTCAATTAAGTTTTTAATATAAATTGTTTTCTTTTCTAATTTTAGCTTTCACTAAACACTAAAGTTAAGTAAATTTTAAATGATCCATATTTAATATAAATACATACAAATATGATTCAATTGAGTATTAAATTAATTTACAAAATGAGTATAAATTAGGAAATGGAAGAAGTGTAGATCGGTAACATATTTTTTTTGCACTTTACGTCAATATCTTCAACCTGTAGATAATTAATGAATCAAGAAAATAAGTTAAAAAAAACTAGCATTAGAAAACTCTCTTACACCTAAATATAAATTCAATATCATTCATTTCACATATCAAGATGTTGAACATATAGTTAATAAATTTTTTAAACCATAACTATGTAACTAAATGAACAACACACAAAATAAAAAATAAATAGAGAAATAAAAACTTGAGACTAAAGTATGAGATTGAATTGAATAACTCACCACAGAGATGACAAAATGGCATTGAGACTAGAGAGATTGTATCAATCATCCTTCAAATGAATAGTGGTAGTTTCCATTAGCGAGGGTGAAAATTCTTCAAAAAATAAAAAAACAAATAATACATAAGATATAAATAACTCATTTCATGATTATATCATTTAATATAACTATTTTTAAATCACAATCAATCATAATATTTACAACATGTATCATAAACAATTTACAAATTATATATGCATGTTTGTGAATAATTTTACTTTTTACCTGATTCAATGTTTGCTATCTCTTGCAAGCTTTCTTCAATTATAAATGGTTCACGTGATCCTCAGATCCAATCTTGTGCACAAATAAGAGCCTCTACCATCTTAGGAGTAAGAGAGCTACGAAACGGATCTAATACACGACCCCCAGTACTAAAAGCTGACTCAGATGCAACAGTTGAAACAGGCATAGCCAAAACATCTCGTGCTACCAAAGAGAGAATTTGATATCTTGGTGAGTTCATTTTCCATCAATTCAAGATATCAAACTTCTTGTCTCTATCATCATCAATGTCTTCGGCTAGATATTTATCCAACTCAGATTTAGGTTGCATAGCTTGTTGTCCAACCTTTTCTTCATTATACATAACCATCATGAAATCTTCAGGATCAAGATTTACATCACCAATATCAACATTGCTCATACCTTGAGATTCCTCAGTTGATTGCATACCATGAGAAATATTAAGCAAATTGTATTCTTCATATAAAACATACAAAGTCTCTTTTACTTTTGTTTTCAACTTATCAACATCAACAACATCATATGAATGATTAATAACCCAATTCACATACTCTAACTTGTACCTAGGATCCAATACCACTGCAATGAATAACATTAGGTTAATATTATCAATATTCCCCCAATATTTGTCATGTTTTCCCTTCATCTTTTTAGCCATTTGACATAATTTATGATCACTGTTTTTACACCATGTCGAAATCTTCAACCCAATGCCATATATTTCTCTCATATATGCATTACCTGTAACATAAAGAGAACCAGACACACGTAGAGTTGCATCATAAAAAATTTTTAGAAAAGGCAACAAATAACGGGCATATTCCCAATCAGTAGGCGTAGGAACACCCTTATACTTATCCCCATTAAGCTCCGCTCGATACTTACTATCTTGAAGCTCTAACAAGTCAAATGCTCTCTGAAATTTTATAGCCACATCCAACATCAAATAAGTTGAGTTCTATCTTGTTTCAACATCAAGAGCCAACAAACCTTTACTTTCAATTTTTTCTTGTTCTACACAATCTTTAAACTTTTTCAATCTCATTGGAGAAGACCTTACATACCTTACGGCGGAACGAATTCTAAAAATAGAGTCATCCATATATTTTAACCCTTCTTTTATAGTTAGACTCAATATATGCGCACAACATCTCATATGAAGATAGTCACCATTCAATACACTACTATTCCAACGTTCTAACCTTTGTTTAAGATAATTTAGTCTTGTATCATTAGAGCTTGCATTATCAATAGTTATGGTGAGTATCTTAGAAATTTTCCATTGAAGCAAACAACTCTCAATTGCCTTGCCAATAGTTAAACCTTTATGACTCGAAATAGGACAAAAATTTAGAATTTTTTTGTTTAGTTTCCAATCCTCATCAATAAAATAAGCTGTAAGACACATGTAATTGAGGTTCTGACAAGATGTCCATGTATCAGTTGTGAGACAAACTCTATGAGGGAACTTAACAAAGAAATTCTTCAACTTCTCTTTCTCCTCAACAAAAATTTTAAAACAATCTCTAGCCACAGTAATACGTGAGGGAACTTGAAATCTTGGTTTTGCCACACTCATCATTTCACGAAACCCTTCTCGCTCCACAAACCTAAAAGGTAACTCATCTCTAATGATCATTTTTGCTATAGCATGTCTAATTAAATCTTGATCAAACTTCCAAGAGTAAAGTGAAGGATGTGTGGATGTAGCCTCAACACCACTTGAGAGATCATGTGTGTGTTTTTGAAATATTAAAATCTTTTGTCTCTTTTCCTCCACATTCAAAGGATATTTTTTACATCTACTTAAATAATTGTGTAAAGAACTAGTACCACTTTTGCTAGGACATGCAAGGATAACCCCACAATAATTACATGAAGTTGTAACATCATCTTTATTTTCACAATCATTTTTTGTAAAATGATCCCACATATCAGAAGCATTTTTCCTAGTTTTTATAGAACTTACACGTTTGAGGTCTTTAGTTGGTAATGGAGCTATAGAATTCCCACTGTTATCACCGATGGACGACATCTATAATAATAATAAATTATTATGTTAATAGGCATTAATAATCACTCAATCATCAAACATATGAACTGTGGGTTAAAGAAAAACTAGAACTAACAAATCACTCAATTATTATGTTAATAGACATTAATAATCACTCAATCATTAACCCTAATCAATCATCAAACAACTAACAAATCTCATCCCAGTAGATAGAAAAGCTAACAAAAGCATTTAAAAAAAGTATGAACTGTGGGTTAAAGAAAAACAAAATAATCCAAATTCTGATGATATCACGTTTGCAAAAATTGAAGGAGCTACATAAACCCCTCATTTTCTGCTAGTAACAGAATAACTTAAATATCTTTCACTATTTACAAAATCAACTCATTTTTATTGCACATCTTGGTGTTCACATAATTATTTTGAAAGAGTTTTTTAAAAACAGTGATTAATTAGGCATTATATGTATTTCACTCCACATCTTGACGATTGGTGAGAAGGAATAATAAGTATGCTACTCATGATAAATATTTTAGGCCACAAAGGCTTTATATAGAGGAGATTCTAAGCCTTGCCTCGCTTACTCACTCAGTTGGTCCTTTATGTGACTATTCTTAGTCCATGCATGTGTTTAGCATCACTGACACTGTTCTTTTATGTTAATATAGTGATCGTGAATAACAAATTCAACGAGCTCTCAATCAAGTTTTATGCCCACAAACTATTTAACCAACTACTATTCTCAATAAATGATGGTAGAAATATATATTATATTATTAATTATATAGAAGCCAATGAGAATAGATAGAATTGGAAATTAATTAGTTTTAAACCACTGATGGTGCAATTTTTCATCATCAATTATAAATTTGCCTGGAAAACTAACTGAAAATTGGGAACATCTCTCATAACAAGACATGTCCATATACTACCATAAAAGAAAACAAAACAACACAAGAACCCTAATCAATCAATTTTCAGTCACTAACAAATCACAAACCCAATAGATACTCTTATGAGTCATAGGCCAGAGTTACTAACAAATCTCATCCCAGTAGATATAAATCTACATAAACATATAGGCAATAATCTAAGAAAACCAAATTTTCATGCTTTTAATAAGAACTTTACAATTGAATACTCACCTTTAAGAGCTGTGGTGGTTTGTGGTGGGTTTCAATATCTTTTTGCAAGCCCAAAATCAATGATAAAAATATGCTGCAAGAATAGAGAAGAGAAAAAAATATGGCAGTGAAGATTGTTGCAATGCAAGCAAGAATGAAGAAGAGAAAATGAAAAAGAAGAGAAAAGGAGATGAGACGTGTTGAGCCTTGGTTGCTTGCTTCTTGGATAGCTCTGCAATTGCAACAATTCTGCACACTAGCTGGCTAGGTGGCTGGAGATAGACAAAGAAGGAAAAATTACAGAAAAGGCCGGAAGTAAAGGAAAAGATAAAAACTTTTTTCTGTAAATAAACTTTTGACATTTTATGTTAATAAAAAAGGGTAAGTTTCAATTCTTAGGATAAATTTTTTATTATTTTTTAAATTTGAAAATTGAACCGGTTATCGGTTAACCGATTTTTTAATTTGAGTAAACCGAAAACCAAATCGAATTTTCGGTTTTTGTAATATTTTGACCCGGTAACCGAACCGATTTTATGGGTAACCTATTTTTCGGTTCGAATACCAGTTCAGTTACTATTTTGGTTCGGTTATTGAAAATTTTTGAACACCCCTACTTATTACACTTCTTGATATAACTAAAAACTATCTTTTTGATAAATCTTCAAAAAAGGATATGTTAGGCTAATGTCAAACTAGACCAATTAGTGCATGAACATTCTGGTGATCCCAAGTTTAAGGATTATATGCACCAACATTTATTAGAGGATCTATTTATAGATATTAGGGTTACCATTTATGTGAAATCCTCTTGATAGGTTTCCGATAGATATGCAGTCAACATATACCTATGTGTTATATTAAGTTGACACCAGTAACCTCAATACGTGAGATACGTTGTTATCTTTCGATACATCATTCAATAGTATGATAACTTTATCATATTATTTATGCCTTTGATCATAATAAAACTTAAGCTATGGAAATTTCTAGATCACCATATGTACTCTAAGGGGTCTCATGATTAAGAGCCAATATAATAACATTTATCATACATACATAAATATATATGCACCAATAGATGAATAAATACCAATTTTATTAATAATAAAATACGATACAATGTTTGGATGAAATTACATAAATAATGTAAGATGATTAACTTTAGAGCACTTACTCAAACAAATTAGTTTAATTTACATTGTAAAAGTGTGACTTGGCTAAAATCGCATTACATAGGGTGCGATATAATAGATCACACCTTGGATGTAATTTCAATCATTGAATCACATTAAATGAGATGAGATATGATGAGATCAAAAGTTTCTGATGTGATTCTAATTGTCGGATCTAGCTAGATTGGCAACGACCTTCTTTAGGGGTAATACGATAATTTACAAAAGTGAAATAGTTAGTGGTAATATAATAATTTAAATCAAGACCTTTTTATCTTATTAAGTATCAAATAGGTTTTGTATATTTTTTGCACTTCATCCATCAACCAATAGGTGTAAAGTACAAAGTCATATGTTCCTAAAAGAACTCCAATCATTTCAAGAAATTTTGCCATAAGTGATGCTAAATCGAAAGTTTAATTTTTTTAAAATTATATTAGTTCATATCTGCAAGTTTAAGAATAACAACCAATCTTTAAGTGAATCATTGTACAGAGAAGAGAAAGATGAGAATTTAAAAAATTATATATGAATTTTACAAAACAAAAAAATTCCATGGAGAAGTGAAAAGTGATTATTATAATTTTTTAAAAGCAATGCAAAAAGATAAATTATGAGTTTTAAATGTTGCTTAAAGAAAGCATAAAAGAAAACTATAAAAAACAAAAAGTAACAGTAAACTTAAAATTTATGTTTTATTAAAATGAAAATGAGCAAATAAAATTTTCCCACCAAAAGTTTGACTCAAAAACATTTTTCCACTTTTGATATTATAAATAACACCTTTTTTAAACCCAAAATCAAACTAGTTAACAAAAATTTATTTGCAAACACTATAATTACCTAATTATCCATTATTCTTCCTTCTCATTCTCTTTTTTCTTCTTTTCTTTCTTTTGTTCTCATTTTCGCTCTTCCTCATCATAACCCCAATGGGAAAAAAATTTTGATTTTTCACTACCTTCTCTATTGTTGTCTTCATCACCACCTTTATATTTATCATCACCACCACTTTCTTTATCAACATCTCCACCTTCATCACCTTTATGCATCTTCATTGCCATAATCATCATCATTACCTTCTCTATCACGAGATTCACGACCACAATCATCTTTGTCGTATTCATTCTTTCCACTATCAATAACAACTTTGATCTAGCTTGGCCAAACACCACCAAAAAACTATGTTTATTGAAAACCTTCAGTGGGTTGAACTATTATGATCTTTGCCATTCCCATCCTCTCTTCTATTTGTGACAACTTAGCTTGACTAGATAATGTTAGCCCTTGTTTCTTACCAACTTTTTAGGGGTTCAAGATTAGTGTGTTATAAGAATTAAAATCACGCCATTCACATGCTTCAAACTAGTGCTATTTACACAACCTAAGCCATCACTAAAAAGTAAATTAGTAATGAAAATGTGAAATGAGCATGTGTCGACACATTGTAGGAAGATCTTAAATATTCGAATACTCATTTGTTGAAATTGGGTGATGACAAATCATCAATTTCACCACATTCTTCATCACTCCACCACTTTCTTCATCAGTATCTCCACCTCCATCATCTTCATCTTCGCCACCACTATAATCATCACCACTGCCCTCATCACGACCACAATTGTCTTTGTTATCTTCATCCCCTCCACCATCAACAAAAACTTTTATTAAACTTGGCTAGATTGTTAACAAATCGTGTTTGTTGGCAACTTTCTAGTGGATTCAACCACAATCATCTTTGCTATCTCCATACTCTCTATCGCCAAAAACAACTTTAATCTAGCTTTGATAAATGTTGTAAAAAAATGTGTTTGTTGGTAGCTTTCTGGTGGGTTTAAGATTTATAATGTTATAGCTGGTGGGTTCAAGCTTAATAAGTTACAAGAATTGAAATTGTAGAAATTTTGACTAAATTGATGGGATTGAGAACAACATGATTAGAGAATGTTGGATATGACCAGTAAAAGAAATTTTTTTTAGTTTTTTCAAATCCTTATTATTTTAAATAAAAAAGTGTGATTTATGTATTCAAAACGTAAAAAAGGTATTTTTAAGTAAAACCTTGGGTGAGAAAATGTTAACCTCTCCAAAAAAAAAAAAAAAAAAACAACAAGAACAACAAAAACAAAAACGATAATAAGGGTTCTGATAATAAAAGGGTGGGGGCTAAAATATTACTCCTAAATTGTTACCCTCAAAAATAAATCCACAAGGTTCAGCCGAAATTACTTTTTCATGGGCCGAGCAAGTGAGACCATCTTTCAAATCCGACCCACTTGCCATTCTAGCGTGGCTGCGTGAGACTGAGATTTTGGCAGCGATTGTTGACCGGGGTATCTTTCAATATGAAAAACATTCGTCCGCCCTGTTAATTTCTGACTTCATTTCCTCAAATCAAATGGTACGCTCTAATGTTATACATGCTTGCTTTGCATTGGTTTAAATTTTTTTGTTTAGGTCGCTCAATGCTTTCTGTTTTTGTGCCTTCATTTTACTTTCAGGAATGTATTGAACAGAACAGATTCAGAGCTTTGGCCAATTCCTCGGAATTTAGTCGCGCGGTATACTCAGAGGTGACTTTAACCGTCATTACTCCGTTTTACTCTTAAAACAAATAAAAGATTTTATATGTATGCAATTTTTAATTCATTGTGCAAGTAATGGTGCCGAATTTCAAGGATTTTTGGCATGAATTGATGTCAATTAGTTTATTTTTATTTTGCACTACAGATAGAAGAGGTTGGGTGGGAGCATCTGGTGAGGCTGAGTGAAGACCTAAAGTTTCTTAGCTTTCGTGTTTTGTAAGATTCTTTTGCTTCAATCCTTTCTGTTATAATCATTTTTGTGGAAATAAGTAAATGTGTTTGTTGAGATTGAAAAAAAAAAAAAGAAATGAACTCCAGAGAATCACTTTAGTGTTTCTTTTGGAATTTAAGGAAAAAGATCTCTTAAAATGTCTCTTTAGAAAAACACCTTGGCTTGATTTTGCAATGATCTAGATTCTTGAAATTGGGTGAGACTAAGTAATTAAGCATGCTTCTTTTATGACTTAGTTTTGGGATAACATTTTTCAGAATAATTTTGTGTGTTAGTGTATTGCACTACAGCTTTTCTTCTGGAACAATGACCATGGCTGTTTGTTCCCTGAATATTTTGTTATTAGCATGCCAAAGTTAAAGAGAGAGAGGGGAGGGGGGGGGGGGGGTGTGGGGGTGGTGTGGTGTGGTGTGTGGAACCTAAATTTGTTGACTTGCAACTAAGGAAAATGATAAAAATTCCAAATATTTTTGCATAGAACTTGTAGAACACCAGTTATAAACTAGGTATCTAATATGTGTTTTACATCCAAATTTATGCATTACATGGTATGTTAAAAGTTATAATTTCTTGAGTTTTTTGGTGTATTTTAAAGGGAAGCTGTTTTTCTTTATGCTGATCTGTCTTACTATTAGTTACTTTTCACTGTTTACATAATCTTCTATTCCATGTAGGATATGTAGAGTAATGTACACATGCATTTCTTTGGACTTGCAAATGGAAGATGTTGAGTCTTAAACATGATTGGCATAAATGAACTTGCAGTTATCTTTCTGCTGTACAATATTTATTTAATGCTGCAAAAGATAATAGATGTATCTCTCAAAGTTCTATGATAGTGTGTTGCAACCTACTGCTATGTTGGTGGCAGTTTCCATGTCAATTGTTTGTATTACTGTTTTGTGCCATTATTTCCTTGTCATTGCGATTGCTAGAGATAAAAAGGGGAGAGTGCACCATATGGAAATTCAATTGGATAAAAGCTATCCCAAAAGCCCACCTTCGATTTCAGTGGTTGGTATCATATTATTTTTGTATCTTTCAATTTTTCCATTGCAGTTCTTATGCCTTTTGAACCCCTTCCTCAGGATGTGCCATGTGTATTTAATTTGAAATGGTCCAAAAATTCAAGATTGAAAGATTTGCTGCTGCAGTTCCGAGAGGTAATTGTTAAGATATCTTAGAATTAATTTCATTTCCTATACATGCTACTAATTACTGATTGAGGGCGCTATATGTCTCATCAATATGCCATCCATGTGAGTTATTTTACTAAAAAGTGCTGATCATTCTTTTTTACCTAGCATCTGGAGAAACTTCAGGAAATTTGGTCTATTTTGGATGAGATTGATAAATCTCTTTGGGTTGTCAACTTGAACCAGCTTTCTCATGCTAATACTTGTCGACAAATTAATTTGGGTAACATTTGTTGTGTATGCTTGAATTTATAGCTCAGTTCTCGATTTAGTCTGTTATCATTCTAACTCATTTGGGTTTATAATTCTTGCCTTCCAACTTCAGGTAATGATTGCTTCATCATGTTGCGTATACATCCCAATGATCCTAAGTCTTTGCCTGAGTAAGTCTTCATCACCAACTACATACTCCCCTGCGTTCCTAACTTTTGCTTTTCATTTAGTAATTATTTTTTAACTTTCCTTAGATGTCGCTTTATGGGTTCTGGTCAAGCCTTGAATTCCTCAAGGAAAACCTGGCAAAGAAACAGCAAGAGATGGTGAGCTTTCATTCTCTTCTTCAGACAGATTTTTATGGATACTGGTTAAGTAGAAAGTAATACATTTGCTACCATAGGAGCATCCCTTTATAGGAAGTACTTTGCTTCTCTGCAAGTTCTTAATTATCTTTCGTTTTTTCAATAGTCCAGCTATGTTTAAATAATATCTTGAAGTTTTCCAAGAAGATTGAGATTAAAAGATTAGGAGAACTGAAATAGATTGGGTATTGTTTTAGTGATGTAATCTTTTGAAGCTTTTTGGATGTTGGTAAAAAGAAAAAGCGGAAACACCTCTCTGCATTTTCTCCTTCCCCAAAATACATTGGGCATGTGTTTATATTACTATTGGGTCTCTTGCATGAGCCAATAATTTCTTTCCTACCCCAATTTATTTTCTTTTTTTCTGAAAATATTTTTCCTTGATCTGCCAATGTTTTATAAATGATTGATATGGTTTATACATTTATTTAAAGGAACAAGGACAAGCCATTTCTGGAAAATGTTGCAAATCTTTTAGATGCTGAACTGCCTAGACCCCCAGATTACCAGAATGGTGATCAGCATGTGGAATGTGGGATTTGCTATGCTCAATATCTACCTGTTGGTATTGCGTCATACCTATGATTAGATGTTTACAAGTGTATACTACATTAGTGATCCTTGACATTGTAATGTTTTTGTAGATGATGAGCTGGGACCTAAGAGTGGAAGTGGAACTGATTATAAATGTGATAACACCAGTTGCAGTAGGGCTTTTCATTCTGTCTGTCTTGCAGACTGGTTGCGCTCCATTACAACAACACGGCGGTATGTTGAGTTTTCCAACCTTTTAGGGTTTTTCTTATGTATCTTTTCATAGGATACTAGGATTCGAAGCTTTTCATTTGGTACATAAAGGAGAACAACATATATTTTCACTTGTGTGTATGACAACAAAAATGGTAAGTTGAGATTGTGAAATTTCTCGCTGTTCTGCCATAAACCATATTAGTGTTCCTTGTTTTTTTGTTTCTGTGTTATCTAGAATTTGCTTATGCAAACATGCAGAAGCCACAGTCGAATTTCCCTTAGTTCTTGCAACTTTACATGAGAAGTTAAATTAATCGTCTTCTAGTGGATTGGAAGGTGCAATTTTTCCATTACAGATTGAATTTCAATCTATAATGGAATTGTGCACCTTCCAATCAGCAAGACAATTGATTTAACTTCTCATGTAAAGTTTGTTAGGATTTGTATATTTGGCCAATGGATAAGTTTTTCTTTCTTACAATGCTCTGAGATCATAGCATGGGTAAACTTAGTCTAATCCCATTGTAGTTTTAAATCTGACCTCATCAGTGCTTTTTCCTATGGCTACACATTATGCTTGTGTTGCTTCCGAGCACATACCCATAATTATCATGACTCAGTCATTACGACAATTTGTCTACAAGATTACTTTGGATGAAGTAAATGTTTTAGTGTGTATCGGTGGGTGAAGTGAATATCCGGGTAATAATGTATCACATGTGATATTAATTGCAGATATCTTAGATGCTCTAGTCCTTCCATCTTGGTTGCTTGTTTTATCTTTGAGTCGATGCTTGTGTTGCAGGTCATATGATGTTCTGTTTGGCAATTGTCCATACTGTTCAGACCCAGTTGCTGTAAAAATCGACAATCCAAAATCATAATTCAACATCATTTCATTCTCATCAAAGATGAATCCTGTTTCTTGCCCTTATCGGTTGAAGACAAGCAGCAAGTTCCTCAGTCACAAATTGCAATTATTAAATTAAATATATTAAATAGTGTAATTATGTGGATTTTCAAACCTCTTATGCAAATGCAGCTGCAAAGAACTTGTCTTTTTAAAGATTTAAAAATTGATGTCAATGACATTAATAATGCATGCACATAGTTTGCCTACTCATAGCACTCTACTGTTTCATTAACTGGGACCTATGATATAACTATGATGTGTCCCTTTCTGTCCATAACTTTTGTTTATAATCTTATCCGTTGGCCTGGTGTCTTGATTATAGGTTTCTGCATGTGATAGGGACCTGCCAAAGAGATATGGATTACTACAACTCCATGATTTGTAAGTGATTTCCTGCTGATGCATATATATATATATATATATATATATATATATATATATATATATATATATATATTTGGCCGCATGTGATCTGCTTTGAAATTTTCCAATGTGACTGTTCGGTTGGGACACTGTGGTTGTTTGTAGCTCGCACTTTTTGCTATTACTTATATTTTTCAGTCATTTAAGTTATTTTAAGGAAAATTAAAATTTGGGAAATGCTAATCGGGGTGTGGTAAAGAAAACAAACCCCACGAGTTTCAACATTGGTGAGAAATCTTCTAGAGAGTCTTATAAATGATAGTAAATCTTTGTTGACATGTTGTCATAGATTTTCTATAAATCACAGTCAGGGTTTCTTCTTTAAAATGTATAATATCGGAGGAATCTATGAAGTTTAAAGACCAATCCTGTAAAAATTGTGGATTAAAATTTTATTTTATTTTTATCAATCTTGTTGGTATTTTAATGCTTGGTGGATATATATTTAAAAAAGGAGAAGATGTTAGTGATGACAAACATATGGCTCGCCAAAGCTTTCACAAGATGGTCCCCTTGCTTCTAAATGTGCCTCAAGTCAAAGAATTAGGGTTGGGGGTCTGTAATCAAACCTCTTGCTAATCGCGTTTAATCAACCACTTATTACTTTGATGTCTCTGGTGGTAATTATATTTTCAATTTCAGAGGTTGTAACATTTGTCGTATTTGTAAGTAATTGAGGCTAACAGGAGTGAGCTTGTTAGAATTTTCTTTCGATATCTCTTTCATAGGTTTTGATATGATATTAAAAAGAATGAATAATCACATAATAATATATTCTTTTTTATGTATAAAAATTGCACATATAATTTAATTATAATATTTATTATGATTGAGTATAAGATTCCAATGAAATGTTGGATATCGACCTAAATAAAATTAATAATTTTAAATAAGGTGGGCAATTAATAAGAACCTAGAGCCATGCTCACAAGCAATAAATATTAAAAAAAAAAAAAAGAAAGGTAAGGTTGGCAGATTTTTCTTTTTTTTTTTAAAGGCTTTGGCAAATTTATGGTTTCAAGCCAAATCATTCTTAGCATTAAATTGAATAAAATCGAATTATAGTTAGGATTATAAATTTGATAATAACAATAATGAAAGATAAATTATTTAAATAATAAAATATTATAATAAGTCAAATATTTTATTAATTGATAAATTAAATAAATTAAAAAGAGTAATAAGCCCAAGCTCAAAGTGAGGATCTAGTTTATCGTAATTTATTATTGTTATTCAGGTCAAATTGTAACAATTTGTACATTTAGTTTGGTGTAATCTTTTGTTTATTCTGTTAATTTAATTTTTATTATTGTTATTATTTTGTTTGATTTATCAAATAATAAAAGATTTTATAGCATAATGATATGATATGTAATATAAGAAATAATTTGATTATTATATTCACTTTAAGTATGAAAGAATTACTAAGATAATTTTAGTTATTTTATTATTTTACCTTTACTTATTAAATTCTTAAGTCAAAAATATCCTAAATTTTAAATAAAAATGAATAATGTGAAAAATATTTTAAAAATACACAAAGTAAAAATTTTAATCTTAGTTTAACCATACAAAATATTAATATATGGTATTTTTTAAGACATTTAAATAATATAATATATTAATTTTAATACTTGACATATTTATAATATTTTATTAAATTGAAAAAATAATTACCATTTGATCTGGGGTCATGCCCATCAAAATTGCAAACCAAAATATAAACACATTTTCTCGTTTTTTTCAATTATAACTAAACTATTTTTCAACTCAAATCGAATTAAATAATAATTTTCGAATGATTTGGTCCTGTTTGGATTGTTTGTGCATTCCCCTTCCATTGATGGTCTACTTGGTTTAAGCTTAACCAAGTATAAATCAATTTTGTTTCATTTGAACGGATCTAAATGTCATAGGTAATGGGTAATGAAGTAGAAATCACAATAGAATCCATAACACACTCAAGAGTAATAATTCAAATCTTGGAAGGTAATTGCTGTTTCGTTGTTTCCACTAATTTTTCATCTATTTGGATGTACCTTAAAGGACAACCTTTTCCTTAGATACATCAACATCATTACTCAAAGGGATTGTTTGATTACACTAATAAAAATTGTTTTAGTAATTATTTTTATTATTCATATTATTTTATTTAATTTATCAGTAACAAAAAAATTATAGTAATATTTTATTATCAATGATAATATGATAGATAATATAAATAATAATTTGATTATTATTTTTATTTTAAGTATTAAAAAATTATCAAAGTAATATTGATTTTATTATAATTATATTCTTATTTATTAATTTTTAGGACAAAAATAAACTCATTTTCAATTAAAATAACAAGTAATATAAAAAATATTTTAAAATAATTAGACTCAAAGACATTTAAGTAAAATATTTTACTAATATTCTTTTATTATTTATAAATAAATATAATAATTATTTTTATCTACTTATTTTTATCAAATTTATCAAATATAATAATTATTTATATTAAATAATTTATTTTTAAGATAATTTTTAATTTTATTAATAAAACATTATCGACCCAAACAGTTGAAATTAAGAACAGCAAGATGACTTTTTTCTTCTTCACTTTTGAAAACTGGGTATGTAAATTAAAGTTGGCCGACTCCTTTTTCACAACAAAAGACTGGCATATTGGCACGGAATGCTGCACAATAGATACAGACAAATATTGTACAAAGTATGGAAAGTGACTTAATTCCCTAGAATCCCAGATTTACTCTTACATGCACCAAGAGTTTACTCTATTCTCCTTTTTACCCATGGCTATTATACCACAAAATAGTATGCAAGGACAGGATGAACTATGTATGAACGTGTATGTTGCAACTGATTGATTTGTTTCAGTAGAATTATATGCCGACTATGCATTCGGCTGGGGCAACTGGGTATCTTGATTTATCGGTGCAGTAATCATAAATCATGTGGTTCATACGAACCCATCTGTATTTTCTTGCTTCAATGGCGTTGAGGGCTTGATAACTTGTTGCTTCCCACCAGTTTCTGGGGTTTGAGGCACAGTTTGTTGGTCCTGGAACCGGGCACCCTTCAATGTCAAAGTCTCTGTAGAATGTATAAAATGGAGCCTTGCTCCAATCAATTTTCTCCAGGCCTCCTCTTGTTGCCCAATCGTCGGCTTCCCACAGTGTTGAGTACACTCCCATCGGTTGGTTCGTGGGAAATGGGACCCTGCCGCTGTTCTTGTAAACCCTTATTGGCACATCATCCACATAGAACCTGCATGTGTCCCCATCCAAAACAAAAACAAGGTTCAAGTTTTGCACAAAAATACATGCTGATACGAGAAACGATTATATGATTTGATTATGGTTAATATAACATTTTTGGTCTAATATATTGTCCGATTTGCTTAGGAGGACAACCTTGGTCTAATACTCCAAAACATGGTCAAAATATTGTCCATTACGGTTTTACAACTTAAAACATGTATTAATAATTTAAGAAGATGATATACTGTTTAAACAATTTTATCTTTAACATCTCAAATAAGATACATATACAAACCCAGCATCTCAAAGGTCGTTAAGGGTGTTCCTGTTAATTAACTTACACTATATGGTGATGGTTCCAGAGAATAGAGTAAGTGTGGAAATCAGCTGCTGGATTAAACCAGAGGTTGACTCTTTGTTCCCTGTCACCTTTCCCATGAGCATAGATATTGGTTTGAACTGTGTATGGCTGACCAGTTCGATTCCCCAAGAACTCAAAATCCAACTCGTCTCTTACGGTATCCGTGTCAGAATTCAACTATCAAAACATCGAAAAATTAGAAATATATATTCGTTTCATGATATTTTACAAGGAAAATAAAGTGTCTTTAACAAAAATAATGCTAACTTACATAAAATGCTGTGACAGTTCCAGCTGAGTCTCCAGTTATAAGTTTGATCTTCATGCTTACACGCCCAAACAAATACTGCCTTTTGGAAGCAAACCCACATCCTGTAAATGCATGTTTTTTTTTTTGTGTCAATGAACATAACAAATTCAATCATGATTCAAATAAAAAGGTATTAATTTATTAAAAATAATAAGAAATCGACCTCACCTGAGTCTTGGTCCAGAACCAGTTGGATGGCCATCCCTGCATCACTTAGCCTGATATGGGACTCGGACCATGTGACTTTAAAGTCTTGAAGAAAGGTAGCTGGTCGTCCTGAAACTGAGAGGCAAAATGCAAGACTGTAGAAGCAAAGGAACACAAGAGAAATTCTTAAAGAACCCATAAGTTTGGAGTAGTGATAAGAAAATTAGATAAGGATAGATGATTATTGTGAGTATGGTTTAGAAATTTATGCTGGTATGTAGTTATATAGACGGGACGATTAATGAGAACGAATTGATGCAGACTGCTGCGTTCAAATTAATAGAAAGGGCCATCACTGATTTAGCTTTCCGTCCAGCTAATCACAAGCCGTCTTTAGGCCTACCCAACCCACCCCATCTCTGCTTATTATTCATTCTCTATCAAAGAATTCTTCTGATCTTTTTCTCTAACCTTAATTTCAAAAAAACAAAAAAAGGACAAATAGAAAAAATTAAAATTAAGCTGTATTATTGTGAAAGGATGTAAGGCTACCTAACTTAATCATTCTCATTACATTCCAAGTTGCAACAGTAAAAATGGATTGAGGTTTCACATTGAAACTATCCATAAGCAAATAATAAAAACAAAGGAATTCACTTTCGTGCTATTATCTCTCCTGATTAAAACACACTCTTGATGTGTAATTAAACTTTGGTAAACTATTCTAGAGTAGAAAGCCACAGCAATCCACCCTGTCAGTATTCACACTATATCTGTTGACAGCCGAGAGAGGGGGACTGATATGGATAGTCTATTGGCGTTTACCACCCCATCAATTTTGAGAGGGCCATGTTTAGATGCTTTCACGCATAAGATTGCGTAAATATACGAATGCAGCAGCGTAGGGAAAAATAAATTTGTGAAAGAAATCGATCGAAAGCTAAACTAAAAGAAACGAAGCACCTTTTTTGGTTAAAAAGGACAATCCCTCAATGTGCCAATTAATAAATGCCACGTAGAATCTTAAGTTGAAAGAAGGAACTGGGCACGTTTTTATTTGGTTCGAGTACCCAAGTGGGGGACTGCACTGGATGCATAAATTTTGGGCAGGGGAAGGATGACTCTGCTCAGTTTGCAGTGGGTGTGGGACTTGAATTGATGAATTGGCCGGACAGCGCCTGATGCATTGTATACACGTGGCATTACTTGATTTATTTATTTTGTTATAAAATAAATCTTTTTTTTCTTACTGTTGAAGTGGTCCAACCCTACATTTCAATCTACAGTCACTGGCATCAGCAATATTTCAAGAAATATTGAAATATCGGTATTTTGAGGGGTATTAATTAAATAAGATAAAAAGGATTTATGCGTAAATCTTTTTAGATAAATTTTTAATGAATTTATTATTGTAAGTCAATTTAATATTTATTTTAATGATCTCTTTACTTTTCGATAATTATTTTTTTTAATCATGTTTTTTTTTTCAAGTATTTTTTGCAACAACATATTTTAGTATAATCATATTAATTATGAGTTTCATAATTGAAATAAGTCAATTTTTGATTCGATTATTGATATATCCAGATTAAAACAAAAAACACAAACAAATACGAATAAAGTGTAAGTGCGAATGCGAGTGTGAGTGAAAACTCAAAAGATATGAATGTTAATTAAAACTTATTATTTCACATAATATTAATTGAAACTTAGTGCGAGTGAGTTTGTGCTATGTATAGTATAATAAGGTTTGGAAACCTTAGTGCGAGTGAGTTTGTACGATGTATAGTGTAATGTATGATATATTCCAATAATACCATGTTTGTATTATTATGGAGTAAATTAAAACTTATTGTTTCATAGCAAAATCTAAAAATAATAATGGAGACATCTTCAAACCATGTGGAAGTGAGTGCACTCACACTTTATTTGCATTTGTTTCTGCTTTTCTTTTTTATCTGCACGTATCAACAATCAAACAAAAAATAAACTTATTTTAGGATAAGTTTATAAATGTTTCAATTTATAAATTATTAAACTTATAATCAATATGATGATGTTGAAATATGTTGCTAAAGAAAACACTGTCAAAGAAAAATACTATCAAAGAAAAAACATAACTGAAGAAGGGTAATTAATTATCGAGAGTAAGGGTATTATTAGAATAAATATTAAATTTATTTAAAAAAATAAATTCATTAAAAGTTTGTACAAAAAAAATTAGACGTAAATTTTTTATCTATTTTAATTAATATCTAATATTTTAATGACTAGAAAACAAATAAGTGTGTGTGTGTGTATATATATATATATATATATATATATAAAAATTGTTTTTATATATATTATTAATTAAAATTTATTTAATTTTATTTAGATAAATTATTATTAGTACTTACATTAATATTTATTATAAATACACGTAATTTTAATGGTTAAAATAAAATGAGGACAAATCTAAATGCATGCCCCGAAGGCTTATATGTTGGCTAAAAACATGGTAAGATATTTTTGGAATAATTCAGAAATAACTTTACTCCTTGTTGAGTGATTGAAAAAGAAAAAAAAAAAATAGATGTGAGAGATAATGTGTATGAGTTCCCTAATTGTTATAAGATATTCTTTAATCTACTTCTCTTGGAGGAATCCTGCTTAAACAACCATAACCAGTGACCAATTGTTAAACTTTAGCTGCAAAGGATATAAGTAAACATTCCATCTTAGGGTAACAAGAAGACTTTCGCTTGGTAACAAATCATCTCAAGATCTTTTATAAGCATTTTTTTTATTTTTTGTTGTGACTACCCAGGAAAGTTCTCTTTGTCTTTCCAATTGGGATAATTTTGATTGTCTATCATAGCCTTAGAACATATGTTAGTCATCCAATTTACACATTCATAACGTAATTGACAGAACTCTTTGGTATCCTAAATGATAGTTAACTTACATATTATATTGTGTATTAAAATTTTAATTTTATATGTCGTATATCGAGTATTACATGTATTATAGGATACAACTTAAAAAAAAAATTTTAATTATTATATCATCATCTTAGAAAATATTCAAACACTCCTTAACATTATGAAATTTCTTAGATACACTTTTATCACATCATTATTTCTCTGTAACACTATAAAATATTTTAGATACTCCCCCACTATATCATTATTTCTCTAAAAAGGTGTATTGATCTATATCAATAAAATATCTCATATTATACGATACATCCATTCTATCTTACTAATTTTGATATACCTTAGCATACATATAATTTTTCATTGTTATCGTAACATATCATATAATTTGTATCGTATATTATGTATCGTAGAATACTAATAATTATGGTTTTAATAATTAAGATTGGTGTCTGACATCAATAGACGTTGCTATAATTAATGTGTATAGACAACGTTATCATAATAAATGTATCTCAACATTTGTGTTAACCCAGGCAAGGGGAGATATAGATCATTGGAAACTAATCTTGATGTGATAAATTCCAAGGGGAGATAAAAATCTTTGGAAATTAATGTAATACCTTTTTTTCAAATACATACTCTTACCTGAAATATAGATATGAAGAAATATATCAACTTAAAACTTTTCCGCCAATCACAATAGTGGATAATTTAAGTATGATCAAACTCACATAATGTGTGAAAAGATGTAACACATGAACATAAATAAGCATGCCCACTAATATTAATTTATAATTATTTAATTATATTATGATGTATTATTATTAATATTAAAATTGATTACCATTATAAATATACCTAATTTTATTGATTAAAATAAAATGAGATTAAATCCAAATGCATACCCCGAGCTTATATGCTTGCTGCTGACACAGTAAGTTATTTTTGGAGTAATTGAGTAAGTAACTTTAGTTGCTGTTGAGTGCTTGAAAAAAGAAAAAGAGAATAGATTTGAGAGAAAATGTGTATGAGTTTTGAAATTGTTGTATGACATTCTTTAGTCTACTTCTCTTCGAGAATCATACTGAAGTGACCACAACCAGCGACCAATCATAAGACTTGAGTTGGAAAGGACATAGATAGATATTCCATCATTCCCTTAACCAAATGATAGTTAAATTATGTATCATATTGTATATAAAAAACTAAATTTTTTATATTATGTATCACATATTATATCATATTATAAGAGATAAATTTAAAAAAATTAATAAAATAATAAAAAATTCTAATTACCACATCATCATCTTGAAAAATATTGTAAACATCTTTTAATTCTCATAATACTATATTAAAGAAAATAAAGTACCACAATCTTGACATTATCTTTATTATTGCCCTCCTAGGCTCTGTCTCAAAAATTGAATATAGATTTTTATAAATAACTGAATTGTATTTAGGACTTCAATCGATTAATTCTTGAGACTGATATATATGACTAAATATCGATATAGTAATATAACCTCAATCTTGAAACTAAAACTCCACTTAGGGGTCTCCAAGATTAATTTCCAAAGGAGCACCAAATAGATGAACACAATATTAAACCTATGCTCCTTTGCATTAATAAAATGTGCGTGGTAAGTCTCCCAAAAAGCTTTCTAGAACGTGTGGACTGTTAATTTCACCACAAAGTGATAATGCGTGGAACCTATGTGCCCTGTTTCGTGAGTAATAGAACATGTGGACCCTTTAGTTTTTCTCCTCTTAATGCTTATCTTTGCAATAAAACAATTTATATTAAAAAATTTGTAAAAGTTTATTATATATTTGTACCCCTGATGGAATATATAATTTCCCCCCCTAGTAGGCATGCTTGAAAAAATATCAGTTTGACCACTACTAAGGGTAATATCTATCAATTTAACCCATGTGTGTGATGAACAGTAGGTTGGGGTGATTCACCCAATCATGTCCATCAATGGAAAAATCATCCATTATCTATCTAAATTCACCATTTCACTCCGCAAATCAAACTATAAAGTGACCACGAATGAATTTTCATCAAGTAATAATCAATTTCAACTGAAAACATGTTATATTTCTAATCAAAATTATAAAATTTAACCTTAAACTCTAAATTTTTTACCGATGAAAACTCTATCATATTCTAATAAAGTCTATAGTTTCAATACACAAATCACACCATAGTCTAACTAATAGCCAATAATCAATTTTTATTGATGAACAATTAATTTTAAACTCACAATATGATATTCATTACAAAAATTTGAAATTCCAGATAAAAATTATAAAAATAATCGATAAAACAAATGATCAAATCAATTAAAACTAACTTTTGGCAACCCATTTTGGAGATGAATGCAACTAAAAAATGGACCAAAAAAAATCAAAAATTCGCAAGACGAGATTTTGGTAAGTGAGATCACCGAAATTCAAATGAGTAAACAATAGTCAAACCTCATTTATATACTTAGATAATTTTGACAAATCTCATTTTCATAACTGTGATAGTATAATCCCTAAAATTATAGTTGACATTATTTGTCCTCTACAGCGAGTTATTTTAATTAATTACCCCTTGATTAATATGTGAAGGTATAAAGAAAGACTTTGAAATTGAATATTGCCTGAAAAAAACGAAACAATTAAAATTAATGAGGCTGTGAAGGAAGCAGAAGACGAGTGATCCAGAGCCATAAACTCATACGGGTCCCAAACCGAAGTGTCGGCACTGGGGTTACAGATCCGTACTAATTTGGACGTGGGTTTATTATGGAGAGAAGCTACAGATACCATTTTCGCCCACATTCATCTGTTCTTTTATTCTAAAATGAAGGGCAAAGCATGTCCCACCCAAGGTTTGGTCAGATGACAAGTTGTATCCTCTATGTTTGGAAGGTTAATTTTTTCATTTATAATCCATTTATGTTAATAAATTCATTTGATTTCAGTATAAATTACAGTTGCATCCATTATTGATATAATGACGATAATGTCTTAATTATTTAATACAAATTTTAATTATTAACATGTTTTTGATTTTATTAAATTTGTAAAAATACCTCAATCAAAAATAAAAATTTAATTGATTAATTTATCCTTCAATGATATATAATTTATCAATTTATCTTTCAACAAGCATTGTCTTCCATCAAACATCAACTATGTTTCTCTTTCAGTCATCTTCACCACGGACATCGTTGACCATATTTTTTCTTTCAATCATTTTTACTATTAATAATCTTTTTCATCTAATTATCTTTATCAACATTCTTCTATTTTTCAATTTTCTGTATTTATTTTTCAAATAACGCTATATTTACATTTATTTTATTTGAAAAAAAAAAAGGATACGAGTGAGAAGAGGAAAAGATAGATTTGTGTTAATTGAAAATCAATGATTGAGATAAGAGGAAAGAGAGTACAGTGAAGAATGACGAGAGAAAGAGAGAGAGTGGTATTTAGTGAAAATGCATGTGTGAGAAAAAAAAAGGGGAAAATTATAATGGAAAATAAGTGAGAAAAGAAGAGAAAGGGAGTGGGAATGAAGGAAGATGTCCATATTCTTGAATTATCTAAATATATATTTTGGGATTTGATTTTGTAATTTGAAGTTAACTTTCACCTAATCTTTAATAAATATGATTATCTCGATCATGTTATGGTGTAAGTTCAATCGCTTATCATTTAACATGCAACCATCTATACTAAAAATAGATTCTGATGTTATAGTGAATACCGGAGAGGTTAGTGGATCTTGTGCTATGGTGGAAAGCATAAGAAAACTTTCTTGATTTGCTTTCCACCATGACAAAGCATCTAATTTGTCATTGTCACCATATCGTTTCATAATTTATGGATAATGATCAATATTAATATAATCATAAAACTTACCCAAATTTGAACTCTAACTCACAAGTTGTTTACTTTTGCGTAAAAACGATTATATACGCAACTTTCTTATACTTGAACTTACCTCAAGTTCAAAAGTTTGCGTTCTCCTTCCATATTTATTTTCATAAATATTATATATTTCCAATAAAAATTCTTGAACATCGTTTATTTTATTACCTCTGGGAAGTAATAAATTTTTATTAATAGCATCTAAACAATTTTTCATTCCTAATAATTTTGTCCTAGGATCTAAAATAGTGGCAACAACATAAAGTAAAAGTACTTGGTTTCAATATTTTTAAAATTTTTCTTTCATTTGTCTGGACATATTTTGAAAAGTTTTATGATACCTATATTCTTTAAAAATATCACTAATTTCTAATATATTATATAAAATTAAACATGTGGTTGGATAGTTACACTTGAGCATTGGTCTGTGGTTATCTTCAAGGGCTCTAATATATTAATTATAGTCGTGACAATCTCGTAATCATAATCTGTGGAAAAATAAAAAAGGAATTTTCCAAATTTTTTGGTTGGGTATTGAAGAAGCATATTATAATTTTTTTTGTTAATTTAGAAGCGTGTTATAGTTACTGTATATCTTTCGCATGCTTTCAACATAAGTTATGTTGAATTCTATCTAATTCTAATGTCTATTTTAAATATTTTTAGTCTTAACCCCATTTACTTATAAAATTCATTATATGCTTGAATCTATGATGAGATGATGAAATGCAAACAATAACATATCTAATTATTGATATATGATCTTTAGCTAAACTTAAACCATCTTGAGCCATTAAATTAATAATATGACATACATACCTAATAGTAAATAATTTTCTATTAAATGGAATAGATATATAATTTATCATAAATTCAATTACTCTATCATTATTTTTTGCATTATCAAAAGTAATTATAAATATACAACTGTTAGTTTTATATTCATTAAAAGTTATTAACTAATGTCTCATAAATTGTAACACCGTTATGTGGATATTTTAATAACCTAAATGCAATTATCTTTTTACACCACTACCAATCAAAATCAATGTAATGGGCAGTTGCGTATATGTATCCTATGTCTTTATTTGTTGCAGTCCACAAGTCAAAAGCAATTGAAATAATACCATTAAAATTACTAAGTTTTCTTATAATTTTTAATTTCATTAATTCATAATTTTCAATGATGTTTGCCTTAAGGGTAGATCTAGAAATTCTTTTAAAGGTGGGTTGAACACTATTTTACATAATTTATTCTCAAATTTCATCTTCAGCATAAGAAAAAGTTTCATCAGAAGCTACAACATATCTAGCTATGTAGTATGGTATTTTAGTTTGATCAAAGATGAAATTAGACATTTCTCCAATGTGCCTAGAATTGCTTAGACCTCCTGCTATATGGTGCCACCAATAGATCATGATTTGGTGAAGACAATTTGTTGTTGTCCTCTTATCTCGTATGAAATTTTTTTACAATATTTCATAATATGTCACTGAAGATGAGCCATCTGAATTGGCACATGTTAAACATAAACTGTAATGTTTGCACATTGTTTATTGAATTAATCTCCTTTCGATTGTTTCCTATATTTCATCGAAGTGACCCTATGCTATAGATTTTTGCTTCTTTTTTTTTTTTTTTTGCAAAGCCAACGGTTGTCCCACTTTCACATGTTGTTGCTCCTGTTCCATATGCATCATAAATGTCATAGTATTTAAATGGATTGAACTCATTTGAACTTGAATTCATTTGTAATATTTTGACGAATGAAAAATAATGATTGGTTGACAATCTAGTAACAAAAATGGAAACTACATTTTACAAACAAAGAAGTATTAATTGCAAATGTAGGGAGTTTGAGAAGGAGGAACTAATGAAAGAATGTGAAATTGAGAAGAATAAGAGATTGGGAGAATCAGTGTATGAATTTTGGGAGAAAAAGAGAGGGGGGGGGGGGGGGGGGGGGTTATATAGACGAATTTTGAAGAAAAATTAAAAAATTAAAGTTGCCCAGGCCAATCACTATTGGTTTGGCCAAATGGCTTGCAGGTGTAGAAACCATTCTGCATTTGTAGAACCTTTTTTTTTCAAAATTTTACTTTTTTTTTTATATGGCTATAGTGTCATGTTGGGTTGGGCTGACTTGTAAGCTTGCAGTACAACCCAAACTTCTTGCAAGCTTGAAGCCCAAACTCGTGATATGGCCTAAATAGCTTGTGGGTCTGAAGCCCAGACTTGTGGCATGAGCCAGACAACTTTGGGCCTAGACAACCTGCGAGCCTAGCATAACCCACTATAGTAACGATCTATGTCCACTTGTGTCGAGACAAAAAGAAAGGGCATAGGTTGTGCCTTAGGCTTGCCCGAGCCCTTTGCCATGTCTATGTTGAACATTAAGTTTTGTTTCTTAAAATAATAATTCATAATTAATTGGTAAGGAAAAGGAGTTTAGGGGAACAATTTGACATTAGTGAATTAATTGTAAAAAGACTTAATTGTGTTAAAAAAATACAACTTGATATTCTTTAATCGCGAAATTATTAACAAAGAAAGAGATATTAATTAAAATAGACAAATATTTTTCCGTGTATACCTTTTTAAGTAAACTTTTGTAATATTTACTTTTCTAAGCGAATCCATAATTTTTTACCAATAATACCCTTTCCACTTTATTTGAACTTCTTCACCATTATTGCTTTTCGACACATCCACTGACAACACACTCTAGTAGTGCTCTTAATTTATATTTATATAAATCGAAACCTTCGTTCAAAACTTGCTATGAAATCTTTAATTGATAAAAAAGTTCAAGCTTTGAATGTTGATTCTTGGAAGAGGTAGTTATTATGTTCTTATTTTGTTTGTTGGTAGTTAAAAATAATTTCATTACTTGTAGATAGTCAATACCTGTTGTATTATGCTTATTTTTATTGATCACTTATGTTGTCCACTTAAATCATAACCAAATGTGTATTAGACTTATCTTTATTAATAACTTAAACCCATTTGTATACTGACATTGGACTACTCAATTGTTTGATTTTATTAAACCCAAACCATAATTAATGTTAGCCCATATCAAAAAATTTCTAACAAAGAGAACTTACGAAAACTCATCCAAGAAAGGAAAAAGAGTAAATCTCGGGTCAAGTTTTTTTGTTCTTTAGTTGGCACTTTAATATGATTACCATCAAGAAAAGGAAAATATGAGGTAGTGTAATGAAAATAGGACTACAATTAAGAAATCTTAAAACGAGATATCATAGAATACAAACATAACTATATGGTTCAATTAAAATTAATTATTGTTTTGATTTACCAGTTATCAATTATTGAATTTTAAATTGAATAGCTAACTACTAGTGTTTCAAGGGGTGAAGAAGTCTAAAATTTAAGAGTGTCATTCGTGAAACTAAAGATTTTGAGGTAGGGTCACAAAACTAGAGAAAAATGTGATTTGTGAATAGCCAACTCATTTTTGTTGATTCAAAGGATCAAAACGATATTGTTTTGTTATTTGACAAAACGACATCGCTTTGTCCCAAAGAATTAAACAAAAAAGATTTATGATTTGGTGTGTTTTCAAAACCACCCAATCCACTAACTATATCATAAATGATTTTTTTAAAATTTTTCTTAACCCAAACGAAACCAAATCACAAAATTAGAATGATTAATCCAACTTAACAATTTGAACCACTTTTCTCCAACTTTCCTCACTTTTATGTTCTTTTTCTACTTTCTGTTTCTTTTAATTTTGTCTAACTCTAATCAATCTCTTCTTTTATATCTTTTCTTCTTCTTTCCATTTCCCATCTCAAATCAAACTCTAGAATACCAAGAAATCTTAGCTCAAATCAAACACCAAAATATAAACAAACGAACCAATATTTATTCTGTCTTTTGCATCATAAATTGAAACCCACAAACTTTATTCATAAGAGAAAAAAAAAAGCCACAAGACTTGGTCATTAAGTACAATAACATTTGGCCATGAAATAAGGTTTTCAAGAGGCCCTATAGACCACATAATTGACCACTATGTGGCCACCATAGAGACTTGATTTTTGTTTTCTTACGACTTACTATTTAGATCTGTAAAGGGTAAGACAGGTCAGTCTTGCATTTGGAAGGAGGGGAAGATGCGATATGATTTTCTTAGTAAAATGAGAGTGAAAAAGATTTTAAAAAATTGTAGAGGAAAAAGAGATCACGTTACAGCCCACGTTGGAACTTTGGCCTCAACCTTGTCCATAGGACCTAACAGTTCGAGTGTGAGCTATTTTTAATTTAAAGGAGAGTGAACCAGACTATTTAATAACGCAAATGTAAAGATTAATTTTATTTTTTATTCAAAGAAATGAGACTCTATTTATAGCTACAACAACTAAAACATATCCTCCAAACTATTTAAGACCTATTTAGCAAGAATGACTAAAAATTTGACAGAAATAACTAATAGCTAACTCCACTTATTAAGAGATTAACATAAGAATAAGTCAAAGAAGGCTTAACAATGTTGGACTAATTCAATGTGTACATGGTCTAGTTCAAGGAAGAAATTACACTATTACATGGCTTATTACATGACTTGTCTTACATGGTTGTAACAATGCATCCCCTCTAAGAGAATCCTTGTCCTCAAGTGGCTTTAGAGTTGGTAACCCCTAACCACTTAACAAGAAATTCTTAGTTGTTTCCTAATTAATGAATCAATTTGATTGTTTTGAGCTATCTCAAAATTTTAGAAATTTGTATCACGTAGCTCAGGTGGTGTTGGGATCACCTGGACTTTTTCACCAAGTTTTTCTTTAGGAATGAGACATTGAAAACTGGATGAACTTGACTTGTACTAGGCAATTTTAACTTATAGGCAACTTTTTCCAACCCTTTGTATTATCTTATAAGGCCTATAAAAGTGAATAACAAGTTTTTAAGATAATAATGTGTACATAAAATTCTATCAATAATGTTGAAGTTTCAAGTAAACCTAATTGCCTTCCACAACTCTCATTCTAAGTGTTTTTTTATCATTTATTTGCTTCATTTTGTTTTGATTGTCTTGGAGGCGACATTGAAACTTTTAAAAAACTTTATCTTATTGTAGAAAGGAATCTTTGACTACTTGAACTTTGGTTGTACCTAGCACATATGAGAAAAGAGTTGGAAGTGGTCTTCCATATACAATTACGAAAGGGGTCTTGTGAGTGGATGAATAGAAGATAGTATTATAACAACATTTGTCCTAAAAGATCCATTTACTACACTTTGTAGGTTTGAAACTTGTGAAACAGTGAAGAAAAATTTCAATTGTTTGACTTACCACTTTGGTAGGGCCATTTGTTTGATAGGAGAAACTAAAATTAAAGTGAGTCCTTTGTAAATTGAAAAGTTCTTTCTAGAATGCATTGGTAAAGGCATGGTCTTTATCACAAATGATAGATTAGGGCATTTTATAGTGCTTGAAGACATGCTCAAATAATATTTGAGTAATTAAAAAATATTATATAAATGAGATATTGGAAGGAAGTGAGCATATTTTGAGACAATCTACCACTATAAAAATAGTAGTCTTGCCTTTAGAAGATTGGAGACCATCTGAAGTCATTGCCCAGAAGTTTAAGGAGCCAATTTTGTTATGTTTCTATGTTCCTACTAATATTTAAGGTTGTTAGACCCCTAGGTATTTTGATGATGATAAAAATGTAAGTTAGAATTGCTAACATGTATAAAGAATGTATTAAAATATTTTAAAATAGATAAAGTTTTAAAAATCCAAGGAACGAACATAATGAATGACCAAAAGTGAAAAATGAACAATTGTCACTAGACGAAAACTGACCTATTCATCAAGTTATTTGTAAGTCATTCCTATACTTACTCATGCTTTTGGAATTTTGAACAAATCAGATAAGATAATGAATGATCTTTCACCGAAATGTGATGCTTATTTTAAGAGAAAACTGTCATTTTCAAAAGTCAACGAAGGGTTTTCTTAATCCAATGACTTTATCAAGTCTTCTAATATATTTGTCTATAAATTGAGTACATTTGAAGTGGGAAAAGGTTAGACATTGCATTGATAAAATCTTAAGCTCAATTCTTTATTGAACTCAAGCACTTTCTCTTTTATTAAGTTTAAACTTTATTCTTTGAGAGAACCATTGTACTCAACTTGTGTAATAAGTCTTTGACAAACAGTTGTACACCAAAATTCTTGTATTCAAACCTTTGAGGGAAAAATCTCGTATCAACTATTGTATTGGATGAAATTTTAAACAAACTAGTGTAAAAGTTAAAATGCATTAAAGAAATTCAAGCTAACTGTTAAAGGAAGTGGACCTAGGAGGCTAGCAAGAGAAAACTCTAAATTATTATAAATATTGAGCATTTTCTTTCCTTTAACTTTTTAATTTTTGCTCAAATTTATTTTTGTGTTGATTTTTAAATTTATGCATTATTTTTTAAAGATTCTATGCATCTCTTTTTTGGATTGTAGCATTCACATGTATGTCTAGTGGTAATTTTGTCTTTTTCCTCTTAACGTATGTTGATTATTTTGTGAATCTATGATTTTTTTGGTTGCACGATCATGTGGGGAGGCCATATGCCTATGTATATGTTGGCGAAGGTAAAATGGTTAATTTCATATGATGAATGAAAATTGGCAAGTCTAGATAACACACATGCCTATGTATGTTGTGGTGTAAGCTCATGTGTGGTCAATGTATCTGAATTTTGGATAAGGGATAAATTTTGTGATGATTTTGAAAATTTCCATTATTAGGTAATGTCATACATGCTTGTATATATAATCTCCACAATCGTGTATCGTGCGTTACAATGAAAATAAAAAGAATTTAGACGTGTTTTGACTTATTATTCTTATATATTCTTTTAGCCAAATAAAGAGAGTTAAGTGAGATTTTGTGACTTTGGGAACTTTAGATGTAAAGAGAATTATTGGAGGTCATTTTTGCCATGGGAAGATCAACTTAAAGTTAGAGGAAAGGTAAGTACAGTGATTTCTCTTTTTAATATTGATTATGGATGAACTTTGATGCATGTGCATGATTTTATGGGGTTGAAACAATGAGTTAAATAGTTGTAATGTAGGAGTATTCTTCTAGTTAATAATGGATGACATAATGATGAAATATTATTTTTTTATGACATGATATACTGTGATGCTAATTTAAGTACTTGTTGATGCATGCGATTTAGAGAGTGTTCAATCCAATATAGTTAAGTTTATGGTGATTGAATTGATGGATGATGATTATATAATTAGTAGAAGTGTATTGGATATTAAGTGGCATGTAATATTAAATTGGTGAATGCTTTTGAGATTAGTGTGATGTGCAATATTGAGTATAAACATGGTATAGGTAATTGGAAATGTTGAGGGATGATTTTGGAACTGTGTAATGTAACTGGATGGTCAAAGAACGTAGAAATTGTAATTCTGAATTCTGAAACACAATAGTGTATAATTTGGCATAAATAGTCCCTGTACTAAATTAATTCACAGACATGTTAATTTGGGATTAGACACACGTTCATCTAGCATGAGACATATGATCGTGTATCCTATCCTAAGTTGCATGCTCAGGTATTATTTAAACATTCTTGTGTATAGCTAATCAAGTACACCTCGTGTATGTTTGGGAAATTTTAGATTAAATATTTGTGAGGTTAGCAATGTTTATACATAATTGTAAAAATAACTATTTTGAGCTTATTGGTGACGAATATGGGGAATAAAGATAACAAAGAGCCAATGAAGGTGAAATGAAATAGAATCAAGTTATTGTGCATCACTGTGTGTTTGATGACACAAGAGAGATTTGTGGGTGTCCGATTGTGTGATGACACAAACCCTGACCAGAGTGATTTTGAATTGAAAATTAAGATTAATGCATTATTTTATTTTATGAAAACTTTAGGTCTAGTCTATGTGATTTTGATACCCATTTGATTATCATATACCGATGCTAGGTACCTTAACAGCTGGTATGCTTGTGCACGCATAGAAATTGTACGTCTTAATAATTAGGGTGCTTATGTGATATTAAGAGAGGCTTAGGGTCTTAATCCTCTTGTGATATGTGGTATCTATAGCCCAAAGTCTGACAGACAAATGTACTAGGTACACTTTATGATTAACATCTATGATGTCTTATGCTTTCACTAGGTATCCGAGATGCCAATGTATATTGTTTGACATTAGTCATTTAGGATCACATTTCCATTATAGGTTAGGCATTGGACTCAACAATAGTTCAGATTGGCATTTGGGATGCTGGAGAAACATTTAATATATCATAATATGATTGAATATAAAACACCAATATGGATAATAAGAATTATTATTGTTGTGTTTGGTGCCAAGATGTCACTTACTTATTGAGTGTGTTTCACTTATCGTGTTTTTTTTGTGATTTTGCAAATAAGATTATGAAGCAACAAGACAATAGAGGAGCCAATGGATCAGCTTGGGATGTTGCATAAGTGAAGGGTATTTCTATCATTTGCATTTGTAAACTTCATTTATGTTTATTTGTGTACTAGTTTGGATTTTAGATTATTATATACTTGATACTATGTATTTGGTTTTCAGACACACTGTATGGATTGGAACTATTTTATGATATTTTATTAAATGTACTTTTTGGGATTGTGGGATTTGAAATTAATACCATGTATTAATTATATTACTGTGCTTGCTTTTGGAAGAGTTTTGAGTTGACATGTTTCTTCGAGTGTATATTCTATGTAAGGTTATGCATCTGGAGAGGGGTGTTACAATGATTATTTTAGCCATCTAAAGGTTTTTCAATTGGTATCAGAATCAAAACTCTAGTTTTATTGAAGTCTAATAATTTTTAGAGTAAAAATTCATATTAGAATGGCTATCACTTCTATATCGGTATTTAGTGAAGGATAATGCACAACTAGGCCACGTTTGTTTTGTGGTATTAATCATAACCAATGGAAAATTGGAATGAGATTGCATGTTAGGTCTAAAGATTTCAAACTATTGAAGATTATTAAACATGTAGTCCTATTTCTTAGAGACCTTAGGATTAATAAGCCAAAACATGAATTGGACTTAAATAAAGATGACGAAAAAAATAATAAGTTTGAATGCTAAAGCTATTACCATTTTATTTTGTGCTCTTGATGCAATAGAATTTAATAGAGTCTTGGCTAATTAATCAACAAAGGAAGTATAGACTATAGTTTAAACTACATATAAGGGTACAAGCCAAGTAAAGAAGTTTAAGATTGAACTTTTGTTTTATGAGGAGGAGCTTTTTAAGATGAAATCTGAAGAAACAATCACAAACATGTACAAGCAATTTTCAAACCTAGTAAATGATCTAAACTGCTTGGAAAGAGGTTTGAAACCATTGAACTTTTCAAAAAGATTCTAAGATCATTGCTTGATGCATGAAGCATAAAGGTGATGATGATTGAGGAATTAAAGCATTTGAGCAAGATCATTATAGATAAACTCATAAAATGCTTTTTGACCTATGAGATGAAGATGAAACCTAAAGAAAAGGAAATCAAGGCTAAGAGGGATATAACCTTAAAGTAGTAGATGAGAAGGAAAAAGAAGAGTGATCAATGGATGAGAAGGATGTGAGTCTCCTAGCAAGAAAATTCAACAACTTTCTCTTAAGGTTTAAGAGGAACAAAGGAAAGAATTTTTCAAGACCTAGAAGTAAAGAGGATGATGACAAGGGCAACAATGAAGTGATTTGTTATGAATGCAAAAATTTGGGTCATATCTAACAAGATTGTCCCATAAGCAGAAAAAAGAAAGAAGAAAGAAAAGAAAGAGAAAAAGCATAAAAAGAGGGTCCTTGTGGCTACATAGAGTGGACATGATGACAGTGAGTTGGAGGAGGAGAGAGCAAACATATGCTTTTTGGCAAACAATGACTTAGAGGATGAGGTAAATAATTCTAACTTCTACTCCTTTAATGAACTTCAAGAAGCATTTAAATCTTTGTTGGAAGAATACGAATTCATGGAAACTAAGCGTAAATCAATAAAGATACAATTGGCATGCAGGGATTTGAGACACTTGCACATAATCATAATGTCACAAAGAAAGAATTGGAGGTGATATGAAATGAAAAAGAATTAAGCTAAAAGGAACAAGATACATTAAAAAGGAAAATGAAGAGTTAAAGAGAAAGGTATCTAGTTCTAATGAAATATTAGAAAAATTCAAAATAGGTTCTAAAAGGTTAGATGAGATGTTTTCATCTCAAATGAGTAGTCTTAACAAAGAAGATTTAGACTATAATGTAGGTAAGCCCTTCATTAAAAATTATAAGCCTTTGACGAAAGCACATACATTACATGTGAAATATAAAATTTGTGCATTCATTGGGCATACCATTGGACAATATCCAATTAAGAATGACAAATCATTCAAGATTAAGAAAGTTTGAGTTCATAAAAGGATAGTCAAAACTAACCCAATTGGACCCAAAATAGTTTGGGTACCAAAATGTAAATAAATGAATTTCTCTTGTAAGCTTGTCTTGAATAAAAAGAAAATCCTGTAATAAGTGATACTTAGACAGTGGATGTTTAAGACACACGATGGCGGATAGGAGTTTATTCTCCACGTTGAAGGCCAAGGATGGAGAAAATGTCAACATTGGTGACAACTCCAAAAGAAGGGTAATCGACATTGACATAATAGGTAACTCTTTTATCCAAATAAATGATGTTTTATTAGTTGAAAGCCTAAAAAATAATTTATTTAGTATAAATCAATTATGTGACAAAAGCTTTAAAATTAGTTTTTATTCTCTTTGTTGTGAGATCATTAATGCTTACACAAATGTCATTGCATTCATAGGTCATAGGTATTCCAATGTATACATCATAGACTTACATGACATTGCATTTAAAGACCTATGCCTCATGTCAACTAAGGAAAAAGACATATGACTATGACATAGAAGGTTAGGACATGAAAACATTGATGTTTTGGAAAAACTTTCAAAAAGAAATTTAGTAAAAAAGGTTTACCAAAGCTTTTTTTCAATAAGGATCATATGTGTCATGCTTGCATGAAAGGAAACAAGCAAAAGTTTGCTTCAAACCTAAAAATCGTGTTTTAACTTCTAGACCCTTGTAACTTTTACATATAGATTTGTATGGACCATTTAAATCTACAAGTCTAAGTGGAAAACAATATTGCTTTGTAATAATTGATAATTTTTCAAGATTTACTTGGAATTTACTTCTTGCACACAAAAATGATGCATTTAAAGTTTTTGTTCTATTAATTAGAAAATTACAAAACCAAGTAAGTTATGCAATTACAAGCATTAGAAGTGACCATGTAAAAGAATTTGAAATTTTTGATTTTGAATCATATTGTGATAAACATAACATTGAGCACAATTTTTTGGTACCTCTGGCTCTTTAACAAAATGGTGTTATTGAAAGGAGAAATAGAGAACTAATAGAAATTGCTAGGATCATGTTTTGTGAGCATGATTTTCCTAAATATTTTTTGTGTGATGACATAAACATATTATGTTACATCATAAATAGGGTCATAATTAGACTAATCCTAAAGAAAACTCTTTACGAGTTATTTAAAGGGGAAAAAAGGCCTGACATTTCATATTTTCATCTAAATGAAAGCAAATGCTTTGTGTTCAATAATGGGAAGGATAACTTAGAAAAATTTGATGCCAAGTTAGATGAGGCAATTGTCTTTTGTTATTCTTCCACCTCCAAAGCATTTACTCTTCAATAACAAAACTTTCTTAATTGAAGAATCTATACAAGTGGTATTTGATGAGTCTTCTAAGTGACAGATAATAGAAATGAGAAGGAATTCATAGAGCTCATGAAAGATCTTAAAATCAAAGACTCTTCTCAACTAAAAAAAGAATATCATCAAAATAAGGTTAAAGGCCAAAGAGATCAATAAATGTAACCTCAAGAGCCATAAAAGAAAACCAAATATCCATGGGTGAGGGATGAGGTAAAAGAAGACAAAATCATTAGGGATCCTACATAAAGAGTTAGAACAAGAGATTCCATAAGAAACAAATGTGAATTTATGTCATTTTTATTACAAATTAAGCCAAAGAAGGTGAAAAAAGCTTTTGAAGATGTGAGTTGGCTGTTGGTTATGCAAGACGAGTTGAGCCTTTTTGAGACGAACAAGGTATAAGAGCTAGTTCCAAGGCCAACACATCATCACATCATCAACACAAAATGGGTATACCAAAACAAGGTGGATGAAGTCGACATTGTTGTAAGAAATTGGGCTAGACTAGTTGCCTAAGGCTATTCTCAATAGGAATGTATCTATTATGATGAAACTTATTCCCTCATAGCTAGATTAGAAACAATTAGAATATTACTTGCTTATGTGTACTATTTAGATTTTAAACTATTTCAAATAGATGTTAAAAATGCTTTTCTAATTGATTTTATTCAAGAAGAGGTGTATGTTGAACAACCTCTTAGTTTCAAAAATCATGAATTTTGAAATCATGTGTTTAAACTTACTAAAACTTTTTATGGTTTAAAACAAGCTCCTAAAGCTTGGTATAAAAGACTTAGTACATTTTTAATTGAAAATGGTTTTACAAAAGGTAAGGTGGATACCACCATATTTATAATAAGGTATAAACATGATTTTTTAATTGTGCAAAATTTTTTTCATGACATCATCTTTGGTGCCACTAATAAATCTCTATGTAGAAAGTTTTCTAAGATGATGTAGGGGAAATTTGAGATGAGTATGATGAGAAAACTTAACTATTTTCTTTGAGTCCAAATCAAACAACTCAAGAAAAAAAGTTTGCTCAGTTAATCCAAATACATTAAAGACCTCCTTAAATGGTTCGACATGAGTGAAACAAAAGAGCAACCAACCCTAATGAGCTCATCAATCAATTAGATATGGATGAAGAAGGTAAAAGTGTTGACACAAAAAACATATAGAAACGTGATAGATATATTATTATATTTAACTACATCTAGGCCCGACATAATGTTTAATGTATTCATGTGTGCAAGATTTCAAGCCAATCTCAAGGAATTGCATTTGAATGTCGTAAAAAGAATTTTTAAATACATTAAGGGCATCCTAAACATTGGTTTGTGATATCCTAAGGGGTCATCATTTTAATGAATGGCATTTTCAGATCCCAATTTCGGTAGTTGTAAGATAGATATAAAGAGTACAAGTGACATTTGTGAATTTTTAGGAAATATGTTAGTCTTATGGTTTTTTAAAAAACAAAATTTGGCGGCAACATCTATTATGGAAGCCGAATACGTTTTCATGGCTAATTGTTGTGCACAAATTTTATGAATGAGACAACAATTGATGAATTTTGTTTTTCAAATGTTTCAATTTTTTTGTAATAATACAAATATCATTCAACTTTCTAAAAATCCAATTTTGCTTTCTAGGACTAAGCATATAGACATTAAGTATCACTTTTTGTGTGATCATGTTAGTAAGGGATATATTAAAATTGAATTTATTGACACAACTTACTTGCTGATATTTTTACTAAGCCTCTCGATAATGTTTTAGCTTTATTCTAGAATGATCTACACAAACCAAGTACATAATGATTTTAATGTCATGAAATGTAATTGAAATGGCCTTTTGTGATAAGATGAATGATTATGGATTGTACTTGTTTGATATGTCTTATAGCATATAAATTGTTTGAAGATGAGTTGCCTAATATATCATTCAATGCATAAACATATAACGCTTAATATGGATTTGAGTTGAATCAATTCAAACTTGTGTTCAAAGTTGATTGAAATTTGAATCATATTAATTGTCCTAAAAAAAGGTCAAAATATCCAAGATCTGTGTCTTGAAGTGTTTTGGTCCTTGCAAAAATGCATAAAATTTTCAAAAATCTATATTTTAGGTCATGAACAAACTTTATTTTTTATGAATGCTCATTCATGTATTCGATCAACCGAATTTCACATTTTGTCAACCATTTTGCATAAAATAACAATCGTTTATGTTGTTAGAATGTTCGTTCGCTTTTGATTTAAAATTAAAAAAAAAAGGACAAATAAACGAATGTTCATCATTTGAAGGTGCATTCATAATTGGGGATTTTATTTTGAAAAATATGGATGAACAAATGTTTATCCCTAAAATGAACGTTTGTTCACACGATAGTATAAATTAAAAATTATACTTTTTTCTGTCACTTTTTTGTGAACGAAACACTAACTCTATTGTTCTTCCTGTTGTCATTGACCTTTTTTTGACCAAAATCATCACCTTTCACGATTTTCTTGCATAAAAACATCTTCGAAATAACTAAAATCATGTTTTAAAGTCTCGATTCATCCTTATTTTTTCATTTCATCAAAGTCCAAAGCCAAATCCAAGAGTTCAATGGAACCAAGGAAGAATTTCGTTGACTTTGACATTGTGATTCATGATGAAGAATAAGAGGAATGTTTGGAAACAATTTGTCATAGAAGTATAGTTATTGGATGTTGCTTTTACATGCCGATTTTGAATGATCTTGGAATTGGAAATGATTTATTAGAAATCATTAAGAGGATAAGATAGGAGAAACTATTTTTAATGAGATTAGATGTTCATAAGAATTTGGTTTAAGAGTTTCATAGCTTGTTAAGATTGAAAATTGATGGAAGGGTAACATTTTATATTATATAATGGAATTTCAAATGCATATACAAGAGTTTGTAGTAACTCCTCAATAGCTTGGTTGCTGGTTGATTGTGACAGTAAAGGTATTCTAAATGCCCTTGCATCATTCACTTTCGGTGGATCTTGGCATGACTTATGAGGGAAAGCAATGTATAATTGTCACACTTCAAAATCTACTAAATTGGAAAATCCTATTCTAAAAATGTTCCATAAAATTATGACTTTCACCTTGAATGACTGAAAGAACAACATTTGTGTCAACATAGCCTACTGGTTGATATGCAAATTATACAACATTAAATGAGATGAGTTTGAGATCCATTTTAGCATGTTGTTGTTGTTCATTACTCAAATTTGGTTATAAATTTGGGAGATGAAGAAACTACAGATAAAAGGCCTTTTAAAGACAATTTCTTATTCACAAGTTAGTTATTAATGAAATGTAAATGATAGAAAAGGATGGTTATGGTGGATATTGATTTGTTGAAGATAAGTTAGCTCTAAGGCAAGCACAGAATGAACAACCACTAGTACCTCTAGTAGAAGAACCAATAGCTCTTGAAGATGCTCTTGAAGTCCTTCCATTTTCTTAAGGTCTAATTATTAAGCCTTTTATCTACAATTGGAAGGCATGCATGAGAGAATTTATAGGGTGGAAAAGAGAATGGGTGGTTTTAGTGACATCATCATAGCTTTGGATGTTTGACAATATCACTTGAACCAAGAGTTTACGGGAGTTCGAGACTACATAGAGAGACACCCTTGAGCATGCATTTCATTCATGTTTTCACTCATTTACATTGCATTTACATGGTTACTTTGAGGCATATTCTTCATCATGTTGACTAGCTTTACTTATTATTCATTTTGCTTATTGTTAGATGGTATTACCTTGTTAGTTTTTGATAATTTTGGTTTTTAGGCATTATTTTTGCTTACTTGTACAAATGCCATATTCAATTGCTAATGGAGGAATGTTTATGTTGCTATGAAGAAATGTATCTGTTGCTTATTTTGCATATTTGTGTTGATTGAAATTAGTTACAATATATTGAAATGTTACTATGATCAAAATGGCTTGAAGTTGACTTAGTTGTGTTGATTATAATAGATTGAAGATATGGTTGAATGATATTGGAAGTTTAGGATGAAGTTGATCGAATAATATTGAAATGTCTTTTAAATGTTATTGTTTGATGACAAGAAAGGGGGAGAAAGAAATGACTAAGATCATTTTATCAATTTGTATCATTCTAAGAGTCACTTTATCTATGATAAAGTTTTTATAAAATTTGTGGTAGGTCAAATACCTCACATTTCGTTAATTTTGGAATAACATCAAAGTGGTGGATTTTCTATTGTGCATTACTCAGCGTCGCTCTTTGGCAAGTTGTAATGTATTCACTCAATCCCAAAAGTTTTCAAATTCTTGTCCCGAACATAATCATTGATTACAAGGCTCATATTCATGCACAAATATTATTAGATTATGTACTATCTCTTTCCAGCTAAGAGAGTATGACAGATTATATATACTCTCAACATGCACCATTAGATTATGAGATAATTACATCTTATAACACAATGTGATGGTCATTAGTTAACAATATTGTATGAATTAGAAACATGCGTTTTTGAAACACTAGTATGTGTTTTTGGGAGTTGAAATGAGGTATTACATGTCTTACATGTTGTAAGACCCGTGGAATACATCTCAAATATAGATCTGAACATCACACAACTGTTGAGATCTGAAAAATGGTTTCACATGCTAGAACAAGTCGGAAAAAGGTCATCATGCACTGTCATGCACCAAAACATGGTCCCACACACATTCACACATTGAGTCGATGTCATACATGCTTCCACGTATCGAAATAGAGCTTGCATGCACTTTTACCAGTCGAGATTAGGTCACACGTGCTGCCATACATCAAAAACAGATTCTTACGTGCCTCCACGTGTCGATCAACAATGATAGTCAACCTTTGAACATTGATCTGTTAACTGACCAGAGTGGGCATTGACCAATTCGGGTTACCCTGGTTGATTATGCAAGTTGACCAACAAGTCAAGTAATCGGGTTTTTTCAACCCGATTTTGATCTAAATTCATGCAATGAACCCTAGAAATTTTGTCATTGAATTCACGACCTTCTAACCATTTTCTGATGATAGGACCATAGGGCTTTTATAGCCTACTGGTTGGAGGTGCTTCTCATACCAATGGTGACCTCAGATGTTGCCATATTCCAGTGATATAGTGGCTTGAAGAACATGCTTTTTGGTCTCAATTTTGGCTCCATTTTTATCGATTCTGGTATTAATTCAACGTGATTTTAATTTCAGTGGATACAAAACAATTCCAATCAACCATCCAACATATTTCCCATTACCAAATTCATGCAATTTTGACCGAATTTAATTTGTGCCCAAAACGAATTTTTAATCAAACTATCAATCTAAAATCAAAATCTAGATTCTAAATTTCTACAGAATACATAATTTCATTCATAGAAAACATAACATATTCGTAACTTATGTTCTGATATCAATGTTGAGAATAATTAAACATGTCAAATTAAATTTTGTGAAATTATGTAAACATTAAATTGGGTGTATCCAGATTCAAGTTTGTGATGAAGCCCATTCGAATATGATACGAGGTGTTAACATCAGCCGTTTCCACAACACTATTTGCCCACATACTGCTTTCCTTTGGAGACTTTATTTTTTTGTAAATTTTTGTTTCTAGTTCTATGTTTTTGGGTTTCCAAAAGAAGAAGCATTATTTTTCTTCTGTTAAAAATAACATATGTAATTGGGGAGGCAGTTTGGATATTTAAATAGAGGTCCAACTGTCAATAACCCCTACACTAATTGCCCTTGACAGTTTAAAATAGATAGATTGGGTCGACTCATCATAGATGGATCTAAACGAAATATATGACTTTGTTGAAACATAGATTAACCTAAATAAAAAATTCAATCAATCTATTATAAATGAGCCAAAATGTTAATCCAAATAGAATGCATACCTTAAATTAATTTTGATGTTATCGTCTCTTGTTTATGAAGATGGAGTGATTAATGCTAACAATGCAGAAGATAGGCTTTTATTTGAGGATGTGAATAAAACTTATTTAGATTTAAAGGTATTTTTCTAAAGTGTACAATCGATAGTATCTTAGGCTGGGAGAAAAAATGGAATGTCTGTTATCCGTAGTGTTATCGAATGTAAATCTTCTTTTATTGACAATTTTATTAAGAAAATGATTTTTTTTTATGGTATTGGAATGAGATTTTTCTTTTTAAAATCTTGTTACTGTGGAATAAAGAATTACCTATGGTGTTATTATGACCAATAAAATTACATTTATCAATTTTTAATATAAAAATAAATACATATTTAATATATATTAGTAATTGATTAATGATTTTAAAAATAATATTTAATTATATAATAACATATATAAGTGTATATTTAATTATGTATTTAAAATAACTACACGTGACATTGTTTTACTGTAAAAGAGTAGAATGGACATTCAATTAAATTTTTGGACGGAGCCTAAAATCTAACTAATGGCAGGGAATTTTTTCATACTTCCCAAATCGGGGTGTGTCGTGTGCCGGATGCCGAGTTTAGGATGTCACATTTCACCTCTTGTCACGTAGGCTTGCACGGGTTTGATTTTAAGCTTCCCGGCATGAAAATTTTACCCAAAACACATCTTTAAGATTTAAGAGCAGAAATTTGTGATATGTCGCTCATGTTTCTGCCTAAAAGTAAAGAGACCGTAACTGTTGAGCATAACATCAGGTTAAAACAAACAAACAAACAAAAAAAGGCTTCACCAACAACTTGCGTATGACTACTTTGTTTCACCTTTCAGGGTTACTATTAATTCAAACATCATTAACTTGTTGAAATGTCAGTTATCAGAAGAATTATAGCCACGTGATCATGTTTGGGAATCTTTGCCAGTAAAGTGGAGGGAGTGAGAAACATACATATATGTATATAAAGATAAAGATAGGATTATAATGACATGTTTGTGAGCATTATATACTTGATAATTCAAGAAATAGCATAATAAAGATGGAAGATGAAGAATGTCAACAATTTGCAGTTGAAAATTATTTATGATAATCATTATTATGTCGGTCCTGTATTCTACTGATTCGTCTTTACGATTTTAACATAGCACACAAACAAGTTGAGCACATCCCTACAGAAATAGCTTTCGAAAAACACTGTCAATTACATCTATTGCTCTCCTGAATTTTAGAGAAATCTGCTAAATAAAAATTCGTAGAATAACTAGGATAGTTTAACGAACAAAAGATGACGATTCCTTCTCCCATACTTGCAATTTACAGACTTTTGTTCATTGTTAATTCAGACCTTTTATTTGTCATAATAAAAGTTCATCATAGGCTCAAACGAAGCTCTCAGATAATATTAATATAACTCAAAACTATAATGGAAAAATAATCTAGTTGTAAAACATAGATAAAGAAGCATAAAAAAGAGGTTACTAAATATTAAGGACTGAAATAAATCTCAAACAGAGATTATCCAATAGGCCTATGAGCACAGTAGTCTACCCTTCTGCAAGCTTTTACAATAAAGAGTTCAGTCACAAATACGTAGTGAAGAAACAAAATGACAAAAAGAAATGGGGATAACTATTTACAAGTAACAGACTTGTTTTGTGCTTGTACAAGCTGATAAGGCAGTGCAGCCTTAAGGTTGGCTCAACTGGCAGGATCAGTTAGGGAGAAAACATTCAGTTACTGTCTTCTAATAAAGGAGGTTTATGATAAAATCTGGAAAAAAAGGAAAAAAGAAAGATAGGTATGTTTGGATAATTTCAAAAGAGGTTCCAGCGAAATATTGGAAATTTGAAATTCTGGTCAAAATTGTAGATATATTAAGGCAGGGTAGCCTTGTAGACTGACTGTGATAGAGGTACCTGGGGTGTTATGGTTTGCCGAAATAGCCTTCACAATCACCCTGCTACCAGTGTTCCACACTACACCTCACTTCCAGGATATTTCTTCCTGCTGTCAATGTATTTCTTAGCCAAACACAATCACACAAATCCAACATAAGGATAATCGGAAATGGTAATTCTAATAATATAGCCAAATGAAAGCAATCTCAGTACACTGGAGTGCAAATACAACTCATCAAAAGTTTATTGAAACAGTCATGTGAAAAAAGGTTCCAATATTATAACAGTTTTTACATCCAGATTCAATGGTTGCTGGGCACTTGAGAGGCTGGCAGTCTCCTTCAGTTCTCTCTCTACTTTTTGCCAATTCTCAGCTCCTTTCTCCTCTCTTTCTCGTCCACTTTTGTGCTCCATAACAACGAAGTCTCCTGATGGAATGCCACGTAACCTCTCCAAGTTTTTTGGCTCAGGTTCATCTGCAAATGTTATCTGTTCTCCCCCTAGGCTGTCACTTGCCCTTGAGACATTTCCCTCCCTTTGATTCTTCTTTTTGCTGGAGATATAGACAAGAGTTCTAACATTAGCCCTCCTATCCAAAGGCTCCTTGTTCTCAATGTGAAAAGGAGAAAAAAGACGTTTCAAGGTTGTGAACTGATACGCGCCTGGGTTTCTCATTTCCTGCAGAATCTCACTCCAGCCTCCTATGTGGTTCAATCTCCCTTCCACTACCTGCTGCGTCTCCACTACAACTTAAGCAGCCACAAACAACTTCAACACAAGCAATACCAGCAAGCAACAATCACCAAAGCAAAACGTAACAATAGAACCTTATAATTTGTGGAAATATATTTCTTGTATTGGATTTCTGTAATAACAAGAAGTTGATAATTAGTTTCAATACATTTTTGTTTGTATCACTGGGTACTAGAATTTCATCAAATTACATGAACAATGTAACCAAAACGCAAGGCAATTCGATAGGCGTGCAACTCTCCCCTATTTCTTCCCAAAATATGCTGCAAATGTCTGATGCCCTCCTTTAAGCTCTCCACTCTCCTTTTGTTCCATCATAGCTTCCTTCTCCTTTTGCTCCATCATAGCTTCCTTCTCCTTTTGCTTGCCACGTATAGATTCTTGCCACTTGCTCCTTTCCCTGGCTATCAAGTGTCATGGGATTGGTTTTCTTCGTTTGATTCTTCCTCTTATTGCGTTAAACATAAATATTAGTTTTAACATTACATCTCCTATGGAGAGACACCTTGTTCTTAAGGTGAAAATAAGGAAAATGTCGCCTGAATGTTGTGAAAATCTCCCATAAATTTTCAAAACAGGGCAAGTTTCTCCACTTGACAAGAACCTTGGACTCTCCTTTGGCAGAATAACGGTAGTCTAGCACCTCCAAGTGCTCTGCTTCTAACTCATTATCTTCACTTAGACATTTCGGTAATGGCTAACGAACAACTGATGTACACATTTCAAATGGCTCAGGCCGACCCATAGCCTGGCTCGCCTAGCCTCGCCTTGCACACTGTTCACTTTGAATTAAAAAAAAAATTATAAGATTTATTGGGCCTGCAAGGTTGCAGCAACAGCCAGGGCCAACTATTGGGAGATTTGAATTTTTTTTTTATTATTTTTTCTTATACAAGTCCACCTTTTCCCACTATCTAAACCAGCACGTTCAACCCAATTTCTCATTCTCTCTTTATATTCTTTTTTTTTTTTTCAATCCTTTTTATCTTCAATATTTTTTTTATTCAATTTCAATCTCAATTTCTCTCTATATTTTATTCATTCAATTTTTTTATTAATTTTTTTATCTTTGGTTTAAAAAGATTTTTAAAAATAAATATTTAAATTTATTATATATGTTTTATTCCAAATTAATACAACTGATGATTGTAAATTACAAATCGATCCTTTAAATCATATTTTATTGATATAAAATTATATTATATTACTAATAATCGTATATAATTAAATTTTTTTTTTTAATTTATCGATGCACCATGATGTATTTGTTTTTTATAACTACATTTTTGTGGCTTATCATACACTTGAGTCAAAACAACTATATTTCATATGCTCTGTCAGTAAGAAGAATCGACTAACTTATGTGTTTGGCCTTCAGTCAGTGTTACTTGTAATTTTTATTATATCTGTTATTGTTATCATTCTCTTAATGTTTGTTAAAAACATAATTTTTTTTTTGTTTTTATAATTTTGTTAATTATTATTATTCTTTAAAGTATTATCATAATGAATAAACTTCATCTACTCTAAACAAAAAAAGGTGTGAAAGAGATCGAAACAACTTAACTTTTGTGGACTCAATTGATCGGGAATGAATACATTATAAACACTATAATATAACTGTGTAAGGTTTATGTTACATGGTCTCAGTTATAGTATTTACATTATACCTATTCCTAATTAATTGATTCTACAAAAATAAAATTGTCTTAATCATTTGAATACCTTTAACATATTAAATATTTTAATTATCAAAATATTTTAAAGAAGGATAAGAATTAACAAAATTATGAAAGCAAAGTAGAAATTAAATTGTTAATAGACATTAATAGAATTGTGACAGTAGCACATATTAAAAAAATGTGAGAGACACTATCGGACAACCATTCACGTAAGTTATTCGGTTTTTTTTTTTATTGTTGAGCATATGAAAAATAATTATCTCGACTCAACTGTTTGATAAGTTGAGAAGACATAGTTAAAGAAAATAAGTCCGTTATGACGCTACCAATAAAATAAAGAGTTTTTTCTAATTAAATAGGACAATTAGTAATGCAAAATTGATTTTAAATCATTTGAAAATATAAACAAAATGTGATTTAGGAATCAATTTACAATTTACAATCCTCGATTGTATTAATTTGGAAGAAAATTTCTATTAGTAAATTTAAATTTTTTAAAATTAATATATAAATAGGTCGGTTCATTTAAGGCCTAACCTTGTAAACATAGGCCTTATATATATTAATATGATCGGCTCAATCCGAAGGCTCATAACTATGTGGGCTTAGGGCCCGATAGAACCCCTAGGCCTGGTGGGTCACATTAGAGCCGGTTTAACCAAACTCACTATCGTCTCTAAACTGATGGACCAACTTGCTTATTCAATTAGGATATAAGAAAAATATGATGGATTTGTGTTGTTGAGGGAAGGGACACTTGTAAGCCACTGATTCAACTTTTTCAAGAATTTCATATGGTCCATAATAACATGGGCTGAGATTTTCATTAAATCGTGTGGGCAAAAATTCAAAGCAATAAGGTTGAAACTTCAAAAACACTGAATCCCCAACTTTAAATTGCACCTCCCTTCTTCGCTTTTTCATCATTTTCTTCACTCGTTCTTGAGCCTTGTGAAGATTATCTTTAAGTTCATCAAGTACCTCATTTCTCATATGAATCATCAGATGGACTTCTTTCACTTTTGATTCTGTCTCTACTAACTTTAATAATACTTTTGGATCCCTTCCATATAAAACTTTGAAATGAGTCATCCTCGCAGAGTCATGGTAGGTCATGTTATACTAATATTCAACCCAATTAAGCCATTTTGGCCATTGTCATGGCTGCTTGAGACAAAAACACCATAAGTACGTCTCTGAGTTTCTATTTACTATCTCTATTTGCCTGTCGCTTTGAGGATGATATGTCGAACTGAATTTAAGAGTAGTGTCTATTGCTTTAAACATTTCACTCTAAAACTAGCCAAAAGACAACCTATCTTGATTTGATACGATAAGCTTGGGAAGCCATGCAATTTACCATTTTGCGAATAAACAAACTAACCACCTTTTTTGTTGTATAAGGGTGTTTCAAAGTGAAAAAGTGATTGTATTTTGTCAATCTATCGACCACAATGAAGATAGTGTCTAATCCAACTTCTTTAGGCAAACCCACTACAAAGTCCATGGATATATCTTCCCACACTTTATCAGGTACTAGAAGGGGCTAGAGTAGTCCCGAAGATGAGGCAGCCTCATATTTCTTGCATTGGCATATCTTACACTTCACTATGAATCTTTTAATATTAGTCTTCATTTCATCCCAATACAACAAAAATATTATCGAAAGAAACCCAAATACCTTCTATATGGTGACAAATAAAGTTTAACGAAAAATTTTGGAATATAAGCTGAAGATTTTTGGTAAGACTACCATTTCTTTATATAGTAGTATGTCTTTCCTTAATTTACACCCTTTGTGTGCCATTGGATCACCTAACATAATCTTGAATTATGCCATGAAGTCTTTTGTCCTTACTGATTTCTTAATTTGTTCCTTCCATTCTTGCTAATCTAGTAGTTGTCACCACCCTCAGTTCTTCCTAATAGTTGGGATTTCAGGATAAGGTATCGACAACTTTGTTTTCACACCTTGGTCTAATAGGATTTCAAAGTCATAACCAAACATCTTTATAGCCCATTTCGGTGGATTCCTTACAAGGACCATTTGATCTGTTAAAAATCTCAAACTCTTTTGATTCGTCCTAACCATGAAATGATAGAGAGAGTTTTTCTTATGAAAACTAATATTATAACCATGTTTCTAATAGAGAGATTTTTGCTTATAAAAGTGATTAGGCACCCGTCTGGCATTAAAACAACTCATAAATCAAATCCCAAGGCATTTGTTTATATTACAAACTCTTTAGAAAAGTCTGACATTGCAAGTATTAGTATTGATGAAATGCTAGCTTGAATGCCTTAAGTGCTCTTATGGTCCCTTTATCCCATATGAAAACATTCTTCTTTAGTAATCTAATAAGCAACTTGACAATCCTTCCATACTGCCTCATAAACCTTTGATAGTAGTTTATTAACCCTAAAAATCCCTTTAAATCCCTCAAATATTTTAGCCTAGGCCATTCTTGTAAGCTTCCTAAATAGGTCACCAAATGGATTGAGTGATCATGGGTTCTTTTAGGAGGAAAACCTATAGGCTCCCTAAATAGATCATCATATTCTTTCAAAATTTTCTCCAATCTTGGTTTTAGTGAGTGCTTAAGGAAATCCCCATTCTCATTTAACTTTCTTAATTCAACCTAATACCCATCTCCATTAATTTTCAATAAACTCATTACCAATTTTAGAGAGGACTCCAACCTAGATAGTGAAATATCTCCCCTCACTTTTGCTTACCTGTCTTTCTACATCGTTTGAGCTCTCTAATTCACTTTAATCATCTCCCCTAACTTACACAAACATTCCATGCCTAAAATTGCATCAACACTATCCATTTCAAATAGAAAGAAATTTTGAGTCACAGTGATACCTTGGAATTGTAGTTCCACTTAGTCATGTCTACCCATTCCTTTAGACCCTTCTCTTATCCCCCAAGGTGAATACAAAACAATTTGTGGACATTGACAATTTCATTTCCTCACTAGTCTTTTGAAAATTAAGTTATGGGTAGCCTTGCTATCAAAAGAACCAATACCTCTTTCTCTTTCACAATGTTGACAAATTTCATAGTCTTAGGTGTGTTCAAAGGCAACTCCATTTTCCTTTCTTCTTCGATCATCTCTCCATCAACCTTTTCCTTCACTTTTTCCTCTTTATTGTCATCAAATGCAATTATCAACCTAAACTGCCATAATCAGTATTTATGACTTGGGGTGTATTTTTTGCCATACTTATATTTCTTTTCTCTAACTTTGAGTGAACCGCTTTATCAGAAAATCACTAATAATTTCTCTTTTTTTATGGTTATGACACGAAGGTGCCAAAATTGCTCGCTCTTCTACTTATTTACTTATTGATTAATAAAACACATTGTCGATTTAGGTGTTAGACATGTTTTAGGTGTTAGGTTGCAAATGAATTGAGCTAGGTTGAGTTATGTTATTCAGGTTTGGATAAAGCTTGTGAGTTTGTTGGGTGGGTTATGTATTTTGGTTGGTGGATTAGGTTGGCAAAAATAAGTGATGGACAATTAGGCCTAGGATAATAGCTATGTGGATTTATGTGTTAGACTCATAGTTTGGGTTTTTGAGTATAGACACTTTGAATAAGATTCAGGTTTTGTGTCTATAGCCTGGTTCTTCTCTTTAACTTCCATCACTTTGGTCATGGTGTCACATAGAAATGTTGGATGAAAAAGTTTAGCCTCTGCTTTTACCTCTTTCCTCTGTTTATTTATAAAGACTACTAATAAAATCTCTTCTAAAACATCTCCCATGGGTGCTAAAATTAACTCAAATTGGCTTGGTACTCCTTTGTTGTATCAATCTACCACAAAGACATAAGCTCTTCATGGGGAGAGCCATATTGTGTTGGCCAAAAACAAAACATTAACTCTTTTTCTCAATTCGTTCCATCCTATCTGGATTTTATCTATTGAAGCCAGTTCAACACTTTATAGTCTATATATATTGTCATCGCTATTTTCTCTTACTTTAATAGGTTGTTGACGGAGAAATATCTCTTTACTCTAAACGCCCATCCTAGTAGGTCTTCTCCCACAAACATTGGTAGCTTTAATTTTTAATGAACAATGTCTTAACGATTTCCTCCTGTGTCATCTCCGATAACTTTAAGTTGTTCCTATACTTCATTATTGTTTTCTAGTTCTTTAGTAATGATCGGTGGAGGAGTTGTCATCTCCCTCATCACTGATAATTGGGACAATAATGCTTGAGGTTCAATCGGTGTTTTCCCTTTGTCTATCATCCTACCTTCTTTGATCCTTAATATTTTCCTCACCTCACTTAAATAACCTTTCATTGCCTTCATACCTTTCTCAACTCCTTTTAGTCAGCCATGGACACTTTCCATTTTTCCATTCATATCTCTCATCTTCTTTTCAAGTCCATCCAACCTTCCCTTCATGGCTTTCATTTCCTTCTCTATCCCATCCACCTTAGCCTTCATTCATGTCACTTGCTCTAATACTAAATTTAATATGCATCTGAGATCTTATTTCTTGTAAAATCTTATACTAGTTTCCTTTGTGTTTCAATCTTCTTTTCATTATATCTCCACTATAACTTAAGCAACTACAAACAACTTCAACACAAGTAATACCAACAAGTAACAATTATCAAAACAACTAAAGAAGATTTTAAGTAGAAGAACAAATAGAATTGTAGCAATAGATTAGTTATAATTTTTGGAAATATATTTCTTGTATTAGATTTTTTATAATAACAAATTGATAATAAGTTTCAAATTACATAAACTAAGCAAAACAAAGGCAATTTGAGACACTTGTAACTTTCCCATGATTTTTCCTAAAATTTGTTGCAAATGTTTGATGCCTTCTTTTATGCTATTCACTCTTTATTTGTTCCATCACAACTTTTTTCTCTTTTTGCTTGCCATGTATGGATTATGTTTTTGGTGGTCCAAGCAAATGAAGATTTGCCACCTAATAATGTCTCTAGCTGCCAAGTGTCATAGGGTTTGTTCTCTATTTTTGATTCTTTTTTTTTTCTTGCATGAAACATAAATATTAGTTCTAACATGAACACTTCCCATGAATTTTGATAACTCGAGAAGTCTTGCCATTGAATAAGGATTGCTAATTCCCTTCGAGAAGAGTAATGGTAATCAAATACTTCTAAGGGTTAGATCTCAAGTGTATTCTCTTTGGTTAAACACTATTGTATATGTTAACTAACAAGAGTTAGACTAATTTGTCTCTTCAATTGGGATACAAGGAAAATGAGATGGATATTCATTGTTAAAGGTATAGACAACTTAGTAAGTGTTATTGCAGTGATATTCTACCTAAGCTAACTATTTTGGCCATTGTCAAGGCTACCAAAAATAAAAAGCAGGGAAGGGATGTTTTTTTTTTTTCCATACAAGGTTCTAAAGGGGGTCGTCCTCATAAAAAAGATACCAATTTTCTACCTAAGTTAACCATTGTGGCCACTGTCGAGGTTGCCAAAAATATTAACATCACTGGTACATTTCCAAACTCTTATTTACAACTTTTGTTTGGCTATCAATTTGGGATGTTACATGAAACTAAATTTTAGTGTGGTTCTTACTGCTTAAAAAATTTTAAACCTAAAATTGGCTCAAAAATAGTTTGTCTAAGTCTGAAACTATTGAGCATGAGTAGTCGTGTAGGCGTACCATCTTATTAACGAAAACTCAAGCCATATCTCTGGCCATTAAAAGGTGTCGTAGTCCCAAAAGTGATTGTATTTGGTTAACTTATCAACAACAGCCAAGATGGTTAACATATACCTTCGAGAAGAGTAGTGGTAATCAAATACTTCTAAGGGTTGGATCTCAAGTGTATTCTCTTTGGTTAAACACTCTTGTATATGTTAACTAACAAGAGTTAGACTAATTTGTTTCTTCAATTGGGATACAAGGAAAACGAGATGGATATTCATTGTTAAAGGTATAGACAACTTAATAAGTGTTATTGCAGTGATATTCTACCCAAGCTAACTATTTTGGCCATTGTCAAGGCTACCGAAAATAAAAAGCAGGGAGGGGATGTTTTTTTTTTTTTTTCCATACAAGGCTCTAAAGGGGGTCATCCTCATAGAAAAGATACCAATTTTCTACCTAAGTTAACCATTGTGGCCACTGCTGAGGTTGCCAAAAATATAAACATCATTGGTACATTTCCAAACTTTTATTTACAACTTTTGTTTGGCTATCAATTTGGGATGTTACAGGAAACTAAATTTTAGTGTGGTTCTTACTGCTTAAAAAATTTTAAACCTGAAATTGACTCAAAAATAGTTTGTCTGAGTCTGAAACTATTAAGCATGAGTAGTCGTGTAGGCGTACCATCTTATTAACGAAAACTCAAGCCATATCTCTAGCCATTAAAAGGTGTCGTAGTGCCAAAAGTGATTGCATTTGGTTAACTTATCAACAACCAAAATGGTCTCCATTCCTACTGCCCTAGATAGTCCAACTATGAAACCCAATCAAATGTCTTCCAAAATTATGGATAATATAGAAAGAGGTTGTAATAACCAATCTAGTGAAGTGACCTCATATTTAACTTTGACATGTCTCACAATTAGTGAAGTGACCTCATATTTAACTTTGACATGTCTCACAATTAGTTCTTTTCATATCTTCTTTCCCAATAAAATACTGATGTTATCCTTTTATAAGTTAAGAAAAACCTCAAATGCCTCCCATATAAAGATGAGTATAATTCAGCCAAAAATTGAGGAATGTGGTCATAAGAATTAATTCTCCAAAAAATATAAAAATCAGGGGGGACATCAAAGAAGAATCAATAATCATCCTTATAGTTTATGGAATTCTACTGTTAGGATCATTAAGGTACAATAACACAAAAAAGAAAGTAAGGAAAAAAGACAAGGACCAACAATAAACAAATTAGGACCATTGTGGAAAATGTAAACACATGGCAAGAGGAATCAAAGGTGGTTAAAGGAAAAAGTTGTATAGAAAGAGAAGAAAAAAGGGTGAGAGGCAAAGAGAAATTTTTGGTAAAAATTAGGGCAACTTTAGTTGAATTGGAAGAGTCCTCAGCCTCTCGAAATCTAGGCCATTTAGGAGATATTTTCAACATCTCAAAAACTAGGAGTGTTCCAACAAAATTTTTAGGTTATGTGTAAGAGTTTTCTAGATTATTATGTCATTTTCTTGGTTTTCTTATACGAATAGAGTAGTGAGAAATAGAGTTTGATATAAAAATTATTTCATTAATATTGCAGTAATATAATCAACATAAACTTCTTTATTGTTACATTGGATTATTGGTTACAATAAATTATAACTATTACAATACTTATTCACATCTCTTGATCTTAAAAAATAATACATATTTCAAGTAGATTTACTAGTAAGTGCATACTCAATAAGCAATAGGCAGACTGGTCGCTAATAATTTCCAGGTCTTCAGCAAATCAAATCCAACTATCTTTACATACCTATCAATATGGCATCAGAACACTTTTCTAGGATAGGTTCGAAACTGAGAAAACTAAAATTAAAAAAAGGAAGCATAGGAAATGAAAGTATAGACATCAATAAAAATTAGACAAGATTTTTAAAGAAGCTTTCTTCTTTCTACAAATAAATTGCAAGAGCATTTCAGAAAGTTTAGGCCACCAATGATGGTCCAAAAAGAGGAACCTAATAGGCAAACAGAAAGGAAGAAAGACTATTCAATTGAGATTGAAGATTTCAACAAGGGAGCATCAATATCCGATGATGACGAAGCAATTTTTGGTGAGGTTAAGGTCGATTTGGTTGAGATAACACATTTTAGTGGATATTTGATAAATTTTGATAAAGCCTAACCACTATAATTTGTTCAATCATCTTCCTATCATGGTTTCCTATTAAAAGAGACAAAGAAGATTAAGTCCAAGGAATAAGACGAAGGGCTTGTAGGAAATAAAAAAGAAAAAGTTAGTGTTGATAACCCTACCCAAATTTCACCCAACCTAAAAACCTAACCCAACCCAAAAATCATATCATATAATCCTAATCCAAACCCAAACCAATTTCAAATAAAACCCAATCTTAGTTTCCAAAAAGCAAACCCAGCCCACAAAAACCAAAAACTTCTCAAAACCCATCCTAATCTCCATTTTTTATTAACTATCCCACTGGCTCAAACAAAATCTATGACCCAGGCCCAAATCTTGAGCTATCTAAATGTCTCACCCAACCCAATCAAACACTAACCCATTTATTTAACCCATAATGAATTCATTAAACTAAAAACCTTTTCAATTAAACTCAACCCCTAATATTATACCCTCATACAATTACTTACCAGTCCACTCATTTTCAACTACTTATCCTCCTAAATAACCCAAAAATTCAACTAAATAAAACCCACTTAGCCTAACTCACACCCCAAACTATCCAGACCATTTTCATAAATAAATCAAATCCACATTACTTAAATCACACTTAACCCAATTACAAAAATAACTCAAAATCACATTTACCTATTCAAACCCAACTCACACATGAACCTACCCAGGTCCACTCCATAAACAAATTCAACTGATTCCTTGAATCACAACCAACCCACTTACAAATTTATTTTTACATTCACCTCAAATAATTCCTATCCAAAACCCCAATATCATCCAATTAATTTAACCCAACCCAATCAAACACCTCAAGTCTCTCCAACTGAAATTCTCTTTTGTATTATCAATTCTTTTCTTCTCCAAATCAACAAGTTTTCTTTCTATAACCTACCCAGCCGCTCATCTTCATCTCCCACTTCAATCAAGTCTTGAAAATCCCACAAACTTACCACCTCCCTTCTATTATACTTGCCCAAACGAACATGTACCTTCTCCTCATTGTCCACAATCAAAATGGTTCCCAAAATCTCATTTTAACCCTAGTAACAATCCCAATGAATCAATCCGCAATGGTGGAAGGTCTCATGCGATGAAAAGTCATACGTAACCATCTCAGCATAATTGTCACCATCGCACATGTCAATTAGCTAGATTTTACTATATCTAAGAAGGAAGTATTTTTTTTAGTTAGGTAAAATATGTTATTTATTATGGTAACCATGGAATAGATGTGCAGTTCATTGGAATTACTTTTTTGGAATCTTTGGTATTTGAATTTTCTTCGACTACTTCAAATGCATTATGAGCTTTCCAAGGGAGTTTCATGAGCAATGTCAAATGTCATTCTAGCTAGACTATCTAAAGAAATTTTACCATTGGGCACAAGATGCTACTACCAAGTGTTACAAAAGTAATAATTGAATCTAATGTTGCGATATTTGAAGTCACAATTTATATTATTGCATTGCATCTCTTGCTTCAAATTATGAATTGGGACTTGTAGTATCACACCAGTGGTACAAAAACGAGTATAAATGCTCTTTCAGTTGGATACAGGCAAGATAGTGCTCCCTAACTGGAACAATATTTTCTTCTAATAAAGGCAAAATGCTAGAGCATCAAAGAATTTGTTTTTTGGACACTTTGGAAGCAGATAAACATCTTGCTGTCATTATTTCTTGCTTAATTATAAAATTTGCTGAGTAATATTTAGATCTAGAGATGAGATAATCAGTTTTTATTCCTCGACTTACATAGGCTGATTTGCCTAATGATGTCATGATATTAAGGACAATTGTGATAATTATGGGATTGTAAGCCAAGTTTTTTGAGTCAGCATCTTTCTTCGAGTGTTTGACAAGGAAACATGAAGTTTGTTGAGGATGTCCTGACCAACGTAAAGAATCATTCAAACATTCTTACTTTGGATATCCTTGTTAGAAGCACTAATGACAATTCTAGCGGAAATGAAATGATAACATTTCTTCACAGAGTTATCTTGTTTTGTTCAATTGCTCTTCTCTCTTGAAAATTTTGTGGATGTGCCCACTCATCTGTTAGATGATTTTTCTTTTCTTCATTATGAATATCTTCGGCTTGTTGATTGTCCCTTCCGTTAATTTGACTTTTGATAACATAAAGTTTTGTATATTTTTGTGAACTTTTTGCTACAACCATCAAAAACTTCATATCATCATCGTCTACAATCTCCATTGAACCCACATTACCTAAGGTAAATACGCGCACATTTGACTTACTTCAATCGAGTCTTAGACGATAGCTGATTCTTGTAATGAATCCTTCAAAATCAACACTTGTGTCAATACACATCCCTCTCTCATTCCCACCAACATAACTTGCCACATTATCATCACCTTCAATCCACTGGCCTCCATAGCAAATCTTAAATACAACTTTTTCCATCGTGACTAAAAATAAACCTAAAAACACAAAAACTCCAAATTGCACTATTTTATAATTTTTTTCAAATTAAGCCTCAAATGCAATACCAATGCAACCAAACTTCATACGTACGTATTTACAACATATTAAACTATCATATCATCAAGTGATGTACAAATATTGATCAAGGTAAGACAATAAAAAACGGAAGAAAATGACAGTGGTAGTTCTGTAATTTTTTATGCAACTCTCTGCCAAGACAGAGAAAAACAATACACACATGAGCACCAAATTGGAATAAACAAGCATAAAAATTAAGGAATTGAGTGCAATGCAAGAAAACATAAAAAAATAAATAAATTCAATGGGGCCCGGGGGGTTGACGTTAACACCAACTTGCTCTTCATGTGCTGAATTTTGGTTTTTTATAACCATTAATACAATATTAAACAATATTATAACAACTTTAAACAGTAGAAATAATATGAAATAATAGTAGTAAACAATCTAATAATATGAAATTACAACAAAATTAAATTTTACATGAAGTTATGAACATGAATCTACCATACTTATTTCATTTTCAATTGTTCATAAAGAAAACACATAATAAACGGGCTTAAGTCAAGACTGACCTGAATGTGGATGATTTTGCTGTGAAATCTTTACAGAAGATGTTAATTCTCTAAATAAATTTAACAATTTTCGTCTCTCCCTCCCTTGTGTCCAAGTTGAATATTTTATAATGGTTTTCTCACGGGTTTTATTGTTCAATCACGTGTCTTCTTTAACGAAATTTTTTTTTTTCATGCTGTGAGGATTCCTTCCTCATTTGAAAGCTGAGGAAGAAGAGAGAAAAAGAGAGAATCTCTGCATGAGTCATGTCAAGAAGGGTATTTTGAGAGAATAGATTACCGTTATGGTATATTTGATTAAGTTATAAGATGGGTGGCATGTATGTATACACAGATTAAAATAAGGGTAAAAATTTTAATTTCCCAATAAAAGTGTGAGAAGATATCTTGTTGGACTTCATAGGTGGCAGGCAAAAGATGTGGCCAAGGATTAGACTTCATGGTTATCGTCAATCAATTATAATCGATCAAGACCATGTCTTTATGAGCCAATTTTGGGTAGAGTTACTTCGTAATGTGGGCACAAGACTCAAATTTAGTAGTGTTTACCCCCTACAAACAGGTGACCAAATTGAAGGAGTTAATTGGAGTTCACAAATTTATTTGCAATGCTTCTATGTACGAAAACCCAGAGATTAGGCTCCACGGGTTGCTTAGGTTGAATATCAGTACAACACCACTTTATACAGTGCAACCACAATATGAACTTGCTGATGTGGTATTTTTGAAGTGGAATCCTTAAAAGTAAAAGAACTTAGACAAAAGGCCAAACGGGAAATTGAGTTCTAGTATTTATGGCCATTACAAAATCCCGGAGGATTTTGGAGAAAATTGGTGTTGTTGCGTATAGAATAGACCTGCCTCCTAGTTCCACAGTATATCATCCTGTTTTTCATTTTTCCCAACTCAAGAAGATGATAGGGACCGATATTGAACCACAACCCTTTCCTTTGTGCTTAACAAGTGACCTTGAATTGCACTTACAACCTGAAAGCATGTTGAGCACCAAATTTTCTTCTGATGGGCAGACTTGACGTTTTACTCAAATGGAAACCTTTGCCTAACTGTGAGAATACTTGGGAAGATTACTTTGAAGCAAATTATCACTTTCTTGAATTCCACCTTGAGGACAAGGTGAGACTCATTGGAAGGGGGGTGTATTGATAGAACCCTCTTTACGAAAGTACATTCTTGCAAGCACAAAAAGGGGAGAAGTGTGCAACCAGTCAGTAGAGCAAGAGGGGAACAAGATGATTCCAATAACCAACTGGAGTGACCGCATGGTTGTTTTGGATTTGTGGATCTAAGCAAGTTTGTTAGAGAAAAAGGAATCAAAATGGCAGGGCGTGGGAAGTGTGGGGTACGCAGAAATTGGAATTGATATTTGGTTTTGGACGTCACTGACCTCTCAAATTACCAGGGATTTGAGTTTCCCTTTGTTATGTCCTTTTTTTGCTTTTCTTATCTATTGAAGAAATCCAACAGTGTAAGTCTGAGTTGGAGTCTATAAATTCCTCGATTGATTAATGAAGGCACTTTCACAATGCATTATTTAGTCAATTCTCTCTTGATTTTTGCATTTATTTCATCAAGTTAATTGACCAAATTCTGAAATTTGTTTTGAATTTCTGGGTTTGCATAAAAAAGAAGAAAATAAAATTACGAGTGGACAAATGAACTTTTCAAGCATAAAAATGGTAAATCATCATTTCATCAAAGTTCAGTTGGAAAATAGTCATTTGACCTATTTAAGCATCACATTTGGAAGATTGATTAAGTGGAAAACCAAAAAAGTATGGAAACCTGGAACTAGGAAATTAATATTCACTCTCGTGCTGGAAAGGTATAGAACACACAAAACTTTACATATGCCATCCAATAGGATAACATGCAAATGTAATTTACATCAGATTATTATTTTTTTTATAAGTTTCATTTATAAATCCCAAAGAACCAAAGCACCAAAAAGTTAAATTTTAGTGAGATGTTCCTAAAATTAATTTACAACATTCAAGCTTTTAACACCAACAACCACCCCTAATAGTTTTCCAGTAGAACATGAAAAGGACAATAGTACATCAAATCACATTTGTAGAAACACTATGCTAATTCATAAATCCTACTGTATATAGGACAGTGGTATTACTAAGTAAATGGAGAAGTTCAAAGAAAAAAATAATTACTCTGTGTATTATCATGAATCAAGGTGAAGTCTACCTATTAATTATTCAATTTTAGTCTCCACGTACAAGTTCTCCAGATTCCAGGAAAGATGCGGGCTTTGCCCAATTTGTTACCTATGCCTTTCATCCTGCTTCTGATTGTGAGGAGGCTTTTACTTCCTCTCTAGGGTCTCCCTCTTTTTTTTTGCGAGTTATATCTTTCCTATGTGGTACCTAACCCAACACACATCTGCTTTTTAATAAATTATGTTTTTAATTTCAAATCTGAAATATTTCAGCTCAAAAAGACTTTCACGGGCATATTTTTGTTTCATCATTATGGTAAATGTAGTTATTTCTTTAATACAATAATGTAGTTATATTACACAAGTTTATAATACACAATTATAATAATAAAAACTATGTAGACACACTTTGAGTATACAAAATAGATACACAAATGATTTATCATCATGAGATTGATTGATTTTGAATTAAAGATAAAATAACAACAAATTTTATAATAACACATTATTTGTGTATTCAAAGTGTATACATATAATATTGCTTCAATTATGATATGTACAATAAATAGTTAAACTATATGCCAATTAGATAAAAATGACAGATGAAAATAATAATAACAATACACTAAACTAATAAGAAAATCCAAATAATTAGTTTAAACTTTAGAATCCCAATCAATGAAATATGAGGCAATCTAAGCATGCAAGATTAAAAATAAAAAATAATCATTTGATGTTAATAAAGACATTTTGATCATGCAACGCATTAAATAACCTATACCAAGAAGTGCAAATCACAATAAAATTCTATAGTTAGAGATTTCACCCAACTATACATCATCATTTAAAGACTTAAGATATTGAATTGAAATGAGTGTGTTAACAAAAACAAGATGAAAGAATCACATTGAAATAAGGGAGGGCATAACCTATAGATATTAAAAGCTTTTTAGCATTGAGGGTAGGTCAAGACGTAGCCTCAAAGGGGCTGGTTCCACACTTGCATGGACGATGAAACTAGAATAACTGTTGCATTACTACACATTATTTCAAAATCAACCCCAAAAGTCTGGTGCCTACGAGTCCCGCTGAGTAAGGGAATGGGGTTTCGGCAAGATCAATTCCATTTTCAGATTCGATCGACTTCTATCTATATCTAGCTTCAAATCACAGAAAATGGAAAGAAGAGCAGGATTTAGATCAAAAGGAAAGCGAAAGTAAGACAACGTGCTGATTCTCCAAGTAGAAGTACATGAAACTTTCAGGTTCTTGTACGTACCTTCTTCTGCCATATAAGGGCAAAGAGCTTTTTTACTTAAACAGTCTATTCCAATAGTGCCACGGCCCTCTGTTTCCTCTCTCTGCGGTTAATCCAATAGTTTCATTTCAAAATCAACATGAACATACCTGTTAATGCCCGTGGGTCAGCATGGCTAGTAAAAAAAACATGACCCCTAGAGTTGCGGGTTGTGCCAGGGTTGAAAAGGCGTATGAGATAAAAAATAATAATAAAAAAGGAAAGCATAATGTTTTTTCTCTTCCAACCATGACACTCGCCAATGGTTAAGAAGTCGTTGGTTGTTTCCGACAATCATCGGTCTTTTACATCTCCATTATTGGTGGTTCTATGAGCTTTGTCATGGATTAACCAAAATCTAGAAGTATGCTTCAATATCTAGTACAAGTTCTTTATGATCCTCTAATGCATTCAAACAAGTGATCATATGTAGCAAATAGGAAGATGCTCAGCATCAAATTTATGCTATTCATCCTCCCATTGTTCCTCATCAACCATAATTATACTCTAAAAATAAACAAAATCCATCAATAGTTAATACCCTAGAAAAATTTATGAACATTGATTATAACTGTAATTAAACATTATTTTTGACAAATGAAAACGTAATAATTGAATGTTAAAAAAAATTGAAATTGAAATATCCATTAGCAATAGAGAAATGTTATGAATACCCAATTTTGAGTATTTAATTAGGTATTTATAAGATTTATCATCGTGTGATTAGATATTACTTTATCTTTAATTTATAATCATTTAAATATATGATGATACATTATCTGAATATCCAATTAACTAATCAATATTAAGTACATTAGCAATTATGGTAACTACAAATTTTTCTAACTTTAGACGATTGACTTGACATAAACAAAATTTAAAAAAAAAATGTATGATATGATCACAATGTTTTGATGAGTAAAAGAGAAGATAATGTGATAGTACAATAGTCGTTGAAACCTATGTAAATATCATGGCTCGTGAATGATCAATAAACACATATTTAGAAACATAAATTCTTACATCAACAAGTGTATACACATGTATATCAGCTTGTCTCAGGTTTTAATTGTTCTAATTTGAAGATGATATCGTTATCATCAAAATATGCATTTGATCCTTATGCAAAAATTATTTAAAGGGTAACTTATAGGTTTATTTATATCTATAAGACTGGATACAAATTTATATATGCTTTATCTGTATAAATCAACCAATTTTTTATCCATATCTATTATAACCTGCATTGTACCTAGCCTAACTCACTCATTTGTTAAGTCTAGTTTTAGAAAACAAAAGATCAAGTTTCCACCAAAATATTGTTGAAAGTAATAGGTGTATGAAGTAGTGAGTGATGATAGATTTCGAGTTGTATAATTTAGTTATTGAAGATATATTTGAAGATTTAAAAAATTTAGATTGGAAAACTAATTGACAAAACTTGTGTATTTATAATGCATATGATATGAATTTATTTATTTTATATACAATTTGTTTTATTTTATTAGTTCAATTTTTCCATCACATAAAGTTTTTTAATAAAATTTTAGGGGTGTTATCCTTGCTCACTTTAGAAAAATAATAAAATTATAATAATGTAAAAGTTAATATAATATTATCAGGCAGCAGACTGGTGCAGAGAGCATGTAGGTCGGCCGCAGAAAGGCCCATAGAATTTTTTGTGAGAGAGAGACATGGAAGAACTTCAATTAAAAACAAAAGATAAATCAGTAATTAATTTATTGTTATGAACCACATTAATTACCCCTGCATTAAGTTAGACACCTTAAGTCTCTACATTCCGCAAATAGTAACAAAAATGGCTACACTGGAAACACCAGAATTTTTGTTCAGGCTGGCTTAGAAATTCATTTTTAAAATTCGATGTGTTTTCCATTTATGCTTTGGTCTTTCCCACGGATACTGTATCAGAATCAACACTTTAGTATCTGGAGGTAAAAATCACGCCGACACATTTATAAATAGATAGTGAAATACAGTTTCCTTTGCCTTCTCCATCTCCACGTCCATAACTTCCTGCAATACATTAATGAAGTTCTGCAGTTACAGCAACCTTCACCTTCTATTGTAAGTCAAAAGAAAATAAGTGCCAACTTTTTGTAGCATCCAAATGACTTGAAGTAATAATGTTGACCAAACTTCCATGTATGGAAATAAGTGGGAGGGTCATTAATTATTCGTAAGCGCTTCCCCTTCCACAGTGTTTATGACCATAAATACCTCCACACAAACGACACAGTTTTCATGAATACAGTATCCATTTTGAGGATTCAAAAAACAGTTTTTGTTCATGCATAAACTTGCGTTACTCTCCCATCCATCGCAAGAAATGCAGCACTAATTTCTAAACAATTTTCAATTTGCTTTCTGTTGACACGAATCATCAATTGAAAGTGTAAAAACGGAAATGTGTACTAATGATATTACGATAAAATAAAATAAAAATAGCATTATATGTAAAAACACAAATAAGAATATAAATTTATATATAAATATATTATTTATTATTTATTTTTATTTTTAATTTAAAATTATCTAATTATATAATGATATATTATTATTTATATTCTTAATTTTATTATAAATAGTTTCATATTAACTTATAACTAAAAAAATTTGTACATTGTTCTTATTAGAAATGTTTGTTTATCAGGAGGCCACACTGGGGACCGATCTATTTCTCCCAAGCTGTTTGAATAGAAGAAAAAAAATTATAAGCACACTGATTTCAAACCTGGAAAAGAGAAAAACACTTGAATTTCTTGTGAATGACAGGTTACAATACTTAATTAAAGCCCCATGGATGGAACAGAAAATGCTACTTGAAGCCCTCATTTTACACCTGACAAAATAGGTAGGTTATCCAAAGACACCCATTTAAAAACGGGATATAGATTTTAGGTTTTTAGATCTATTCTTGTTGGACTTATACCCATAGATAATAAATTTTTATCGGTAGATAAAGTATACTCTCAAAGATAATGAGTTATTTCTTTCCTACTCATCTTCTTTTTCCTCTTCAATAATAAACTTACCATACAACAAATATGAATTTCTCAATCCTCTCTTTTCTTTACATGAAATAAACTTAAATTTACTTTTAAATTAAATCAATAAAATAAATTCAATTAAAAAATTGCTAGTTTCAATCACTCTAGTATCATAATTGAAACAAATGTTGATTTTCAATTTTCACTACTGTGATTTATTGATTATTCTTCAAATCAAACTATTAATATTATAATAAAATTATGTGTTTATACTTTTAATATATAATAAAATTAATATTATGGGCAAAAAGCACACCACCCACCCTGCCACCACAAAAATAAATTTAAAACAAATTATTATATTCATATAAAGCCGCATTTCATTTGAACTTGATTCACGGTCACATGCTCGTAGGCGACCATTTTACTCTCTGTTTCTTGAGTTTTAGGAGCACTTAAAAGAGAAACTTTGTCATGCTGAAAACAAACTCCAAGAATTTGAGCATTAGATATTTTGTTATGGTTGTTCAGTTCACGTCCAATGATAAATTTATCAAATCTATAAAAAGTATTATTATAAGTTGAGGTAGATTCCATTTGTTTATTGAATAATTATCATCTCTATGGAGTACTTGAAGAGAAAATGTTGAAAGATTATTATTCTTTTTGTACTTCATTGATATACTTAAAAAGATAGAAGTCTGTTATAAAATGATTATATTAAAATGATAAAAACAAATATTAAAATGATAAGAACAAAAGGGAAGTAATTTTCTTTAATGATATAATCAAACTCTTAATTTATTTAATTTAGTGATTATAAGATTGGCTAATAAATTCAAAATTTAATTTATTCGATAAAATTAGTTCTATTTAAAAAAACGATTTAGTTTAAATAAAGTTTTTTGTTATTAAAAAAATAATAAAAAAATGAAAAAAATAATAATAGATAACTCATACTTATGAGATTGTGTACAAATTTTAAAAAATTATTATCCGTATAAATTGACTCATTTGACTCACACCCATTTTCGCTTAGCTTGAACCTAGCCCACCTGCCTATTTGCTACTCACAATTTGTAATACACATACAGTTGTTGATTGTAATGCAGACCATTGTCAGTTATACTACAAGCTATTAGTTAAGTACAAAAAAGCATCAGTTAGCTGTCAGATAACTGCTTGGTTTACAATGTATCATAAGCAGTTATTGAAACGTTGTAAGTTCGTTAATAAAAAATCTCCAGAAGATATTTTCAAAGAGTATTTTTCTTAAAACTTCTAATTCTCACTAGATATTTTAAATGCTATCAGAGTTGTGAAGGCTTGTGCCTTAATCATGGCAACTGTTATGTGGTCACATTTCTCTTTAGCAAAATGTACGAGAATTACACAAAAAAGAAATGACTAACTATATATTTAGTTTACAATGATTAAACATATCATCTATGTGTAGGTCGATTTGAGGTATAGATTAAAGCCTTGAAATCTATAAACAATAAGAAGTCACTTTAAAAATTTTAATTGTTTTAATAATCTTTTGAATATTCTATTATTATATCTTATTATTACAAGATTATATTCTATTTTTATCTTCTATTATTATATGATAACACAAATATATCTTATTTCAATAAGATAACAAAATAATTAGATTTTTTTAGATCTCTTGATTTGATGTATTATAATCTAAATATATCTTTTTATATAATTATACTGATGTTCGATTTTATTTGTTTTATAAATATAAAATTGTACAAACATAAAATGATTAAAAACTATATTTCCATACCATTACTGCCAAATTTTAAGTATAAAATTCAATAATAAAACAGTAGATATAGGCTTCAGGTAGCAAGTTGAACTAATTTTAAAACTTTTGGTTAATTGCGATTTGCTTGCATAAGATCACACACCACTAATCTTGCTTCTCATTGGTGGAATTTTAACCATCAACAATTTGATACTCCCGAAAAGCTATTTCGTTTCCAACACAGATAATTTTCTTTTGTCAAATTGTCAACAAAACACTCTTATTGATGACTCCATGTGGAAGAAGTTTAACCCTGCTTCGTTAGGCTATTAAACACAACCAAAGTGTTTCTCTCGCAAGATGACTTAATCCTTTTATTGAGAACTGTTGAGCCTGGGTCTATCTATGACGGATTAATCTGGCTTATATTACAATAACTACCTATGACTATTGAATGGGAGAGCTGAAAGCAATTGGGCAATTGAGGTGGCAGTTGGACATATATTTCATGTCCCAAAATTGTCACATTAAACAGTCAATGCCAAAAATATAGAAAGCAAAAAAAAACTCTTCCCAAAACCCAAAATACGCTTAACTATTTCACAGAACTCTTGAATCAGATCAACGTAGTACAAAGGCAAAAGCGTATTGTGAAAATTAATTGATTATGCTTCGAATTGCTTTCAATTCGAAACAAGAAACAATCCGAGTATGTGTTTACTATAATTCCAATTAATTTATAGAATTTGTGAGATTCCTTACATTAGTATTAGAGCTTAAGTTTTTATGACTATAATTATGTAGGATTAATAATCTAGAACTCTTTGTTTTGTGTGTTAATAGTTGTTGAAATTCAAATTTTGGGTTCAGATTGATTTGAGCAAAATTACCTGAAATTGAGACATAGAAACATGTTAAGATGATCCTAAATTTGTGTTGCATGAATTGATCATGAAATTGAATCATATTTTGGCTGGAATTGATGAAAAGGGATTGAAACTACAATGAGTTTCATCCCCAATTTTGTCAATTCTTGATGACGTTGACGTTGGAAATTGCATTGAGGTGAACCGCAAATATGCTTTGATCAAAAGCCCTATGGTTTCTAATTGGAATTGACCAATTGAATAGTGACTTTTTAAGGGTTTTTTGGCTTTTGTCATGTTAAAATCAAGTTAGGATAACCCAACCAATTTGGCTAATGGGTAGTCCATACTTGGGGATCAGCAGGTCAACCAATTTGGTTAACTAGGTGATTTAAACTGATCAACACCCACTAGGTTAGTTGACTAGTCAACAGTCAATAGTCTAACCTAATCAGGTAAATAGGTTAGGTGAACTCAAAACCAGACCTGATCTATACCTACTAGCACTTGAGGCATGTTGTTGGTTGTGTTGATGCTTCAGGTGTTATCTCAACGCATAACAACACTTGGGACACTAGTCTAGCATGTGACAGTGTGTAAGGACATTGCTTCAATATATGATGGCATGTGGGTTATTGTTTCAATGCGTGGGAACATGTAAAACCTGTTGTCGGCACATGAAAACATGTTAATGATCAAATCAATGCGTGAACACAAATCTAGTAGGTCATATGGCATATGAAAGCGTGTGTGACCTCATTTTGGCTCATGCAAAGATGTAATAGTGTTTCTTGGCACATGTTTTGACTTATGCAATACAATTTTTTTAATTATGTAATGCTAGATAACATATCACCTTGTTACGCTTGTGTTGTTATGAATATATGATTTATTATTGTCCACAATTTCTTGCATTATCATATAAGGACAAATATCTTGACTAAGGAGCATTACCTAAAATATAAGATAAGACCATTTGGCAGTTTAATGATGCATGTTGAGACTATAAATCATAGATATTTAGACTTAAACGTACGTCGTATATATTTAACCAAAAAAGTAATGATATATGATTTACTTATGCCTATATCTGACTATTCGATTGTTGTGATATATTATCTTGTTCAAGATAAAAATATAAAGAGTTTTTGGGATTATGTGGATGGATTACGACTTATTGAAAAGAGACACATTATAATAAATGTGAGAAAATCCACTACTTTATCATTATTCCTAAATTAACAAAATGTGAGGCATGTAGACTATTGTAAACAATATAAAAATTTTATCATGGATAAAGTGACTCGAATAGTTCTATGTGATAATGAAAAGGTCTTTCTTAATACCGAATAGAGAACAAACAATAAATATAAAGAACAATTGACATATAGAATACCTCATTTCAATAACTATAGGCCTAGAAATAAGAGTTGTAGAAATAAGAGTTGTACTAAAAATAGGCCTAGTCATAGTAAAGTTAAATGTTGTATGTGAAAATTTTGAGATTGATAGGATTTAATGAAATTTTCATTTAGAATTAATATTGGTGCAATTGGATTAAAATTTTTGAAATATCACATTTAAATGATAAAAGATGATTAAGAACATAATAAACTTTTGATTCTGAGTCTTATGCGAGATTTTTTTAAATTTTAATGCACAATTATGACACTTGATGTGTACATAATTGCATTAGCTAATGTTACATTTGATATTTCTTTATAGTCTAGTTAACCATGGCTTTTGAAAATATCATAGCTAATTTGAATAAAGGTGAAAAACTGAATAGAGATAACTATAATATATGACGTCTAAAGATATATTATGTCCTAGATGAGTAAAAGGCCTTAAAGGCCATAAATTAGGTTATGGAAGAGCCACAACTAGTCGAAGGGCAAAACCCAAACAATGCTTAACATAGATGTGATATGGATGCATATGACACATGGAAGAAGAAAAACTCCACTACGTATGGTATCTTAATTAGCTCTATGAATAATGATCTGGTATATGAATACATGTAATACCCTACTACATATACCATGTGGATGGTTCTGAAAGAAAAGTTTGGAGGAACTATTGTCTCCAAACTGAGGTAGTTAACCATCAAATTTGACAAATACAAAAAAGGTCCTTAATAAATCGATGAAACATCTTAAAGATATGTCAAATATTATAGTAGAGCTAAAGTCAAATATGTTAGGGTAAGTGTCCTAAAGTCAATTGTATTTGACATTTGTGAATATAATTTTATATTAATCATTAATACAAGGATTTATTATTATTCTATTCATATGTGTTTAATTATATGATAATGCAATAAAATACCCTTAGATTGGTAGAACTATGTCAAAGGGATCAAACGATTGATCATAGGAACCTTATATGCATATTAAGTGGTCATTCTAGAAATATCTGTGATCTTGACATTGTAATGAATAAGGACACATGTAATGATATTGAAATTATCATAGTATTGAGCAACCTTACTAAAAGTGGTGATAATCTACTAATACTTTATTGTCCAGGTAGTTATGATGTTTTGCTAAAAGCTAATCTTGGTTTGTGTTTAAATTCAATCTGAATATGAATACTATCGACTTGATAGAGAGCTTATGAGCCACATGCATAAAAGAGTTGAATCAAACTTAGAGATGTGAATTGTTTGTTAACAAACTTAGTGTTTAGGGTTAAGAGACAGATTGCAAATAGATTGAGTTTGTCGTTTAGGGTTGAGAGGACCTCGTTAACTATGTCTTGACTGAGTACATAGCTATGCACCTTAATAAATCGATCGTGCACTTGGTAAGATGGTGTCAATGATACATATGCATGATGTCGATCAAAACTATGAAGATAAAGCTATGCTGATCAGCACATCTATATGGTTTCAATAGTGTAAGCTTTTGGCCATATCAGTTGACACAAACATGTGATATCGAATATGCAAATGGTTTGGTAGAATGTCAGCTATGCATTTTACATGCCAATCATGCATTTGTGTTGATGAGTGCTATTTTTGGTTAAAATTCCAATTGTGCTCAAACACTTACACATATAAATTAAGTATGAGTTAGCAATATTGAGACAAACCAAAAACCATAGAACCCTCGTCGTACTCTCTTTATTTCTCTTTTTCTATGAACATATCCATTTAGCCAAAGTGGCCTAGTAACCTCTTCTCTTGCATTTTCTATTTTAGTGTTTGCACTTCGCATGGATACCAAGGTGTCACCTTATGAGGATTGGATAATGTTTTGTCTCAAGCCAAGTGAAGTTTTGAAGGAGCCACCAATGTAGTTATAAAATCTAAAACATCATATGAGTGTTTTTACATGTTTCATGAATATTATGGTTAAAATGGGTATCCTAACTAAGGTTTTCAAGATTGTTTTCAATTTTAAATTTTACTGCACTGCTAGTTATTTGCACTTTGAAAACTTTACAAGATGGGCATGATTTGATAGATGAACAACAAGTTCATGTAATAGTACGATCTTTTCATGATAATTAGGAGCATATGAAGGTGAATATGACTCAAATAAGAACATAAGAACCTTTTCTAACATTGCTTGCAACATTGAGCTAGAGGATAAGTGTTTTGAGGCAACTAGACTAAACATTTATGCACACGTTACAAAGTCTAGTTTAAAGAGGTTTTCTAGTCTCAAATATATGTGACACAAGTATAAGAAAAGGAAAGAGATTGTACAAGGCCCTAAGAACAAGACCAATTCAAATGAAAGAGAGATAAAGGTGTTGGAAAAAACCAAGATGACATGTTACAGTTGTGGCAAGAAAGGTCATTTTGTCCATGAATGCATAGAGCCAAGAAAAGTATTATCTCATTCTACCTTAAGCTATGAAAGTTATGTTTCTATTACTGTCCTATTAACTGAATCTCATCCTATATGGACTGTAAACTTAGGAGCCACAAACCATGTAGCTCATAATAGAGGAGTTTTTGTGAAATTTCATCAAATTTCAAAAGAGATGAGATAGATTTATGTAGGTAATAACACAAAGGTTGTAGTAAAAGGGTTAAACACATACAAATTAGTTTTACGAGATGGTCAAACTTTATATCTGAATGAAGTTTTATATGCTCCAAACATTTGACAAAATTTCATCTTAATTCTTGTTCTTCTTTAACTACGATATAATTTGAATTTCTTTGAGAATATGGTTAAAATTTACAATGGTATTGTTTTTTATGGATTTGGTTATTTAGCAAATGATTTTATGGTGCTAGACAACCTTTATTATGATAATGATGGCAATGTTAGCTTTTCTATATTTGTTACTCCTAAAAGCATGAATGTAAATGTAAATACATGACATACTAGATTAAGACACATTGGCTAAGAAAGAATGAATAGATTGACCTATAAAGGTTTATTAAAACCTATCACAAAACTTGAAATGTCTATATGTGAGCATTGTTTAGTTGGAAAAACTATTAGAAAACTATTTGGCAAAGCTATAACAGTTGAACTTCCTTTGCAATTTATCACTCAAACATATGTGTTCTTATGAATGTTAAGGCAAGATATGATGTTTTATATTTAACTACTTTTATAGATGACTATACTCGATTCAGTCATATCTACTTGATCTCTTATAAATTAGAAGCAATAGATTGTTTTAGACATTATATAAATGAGGTTGAAAATCAATTAAACAAAAAATAAATAAAAGCTTTAAAAACTGACTGAGGTCGTGAATATTTATCTATAGAGTTCAAGGAACTATGTGATAAATAAAGAATAATAAAACAATTAACAATTCTGAGAACTCTGCAATAGAATGGTATAGCGAAAAAGAGAAATAAAACTTTATTGGAAATGGTTAGGTTGATGATGGCGTAAGCAAATCTTCCAATACAATTTTGGGGTGATGCACTATTAATTGCTACCTATATACTTAATTGAACACTTTCTAAATCGGTTACTTCCACTTTTTATAAGTTATAGATAGGTAGAAAACCTAATTTAAATCAATTACAATTTTAGAGGTTAGCTACATTTATCTATAACTCTTCCTATAAGTTTGGAAAATTGGGACCAAGTGGAAAGAAATATATCTTTATAAGATACTCTAAACATTTTAAAGGGTATGTGTTGATTGAGGAGGATTCCAATAGAAAATTAACTAAAATTAAATCAAGAGATATTACATTCATAAAATATGTTTGTCCTAATAAGAGTGATACTAATAAAGGTATTCATCTATATGAGATGGAAAAAGAATGGGGAATATGTACATATCAACAACAAATAAATGAGTCCTATAAGGTAGTACCTTTGCCTGTTTTAGATAGTGGAAACAATGAGAACTTGTTTTATCCATCTTAACCATGTGAGAGCAATAAGATAGAGCTCCATCTTATTTTAAATAGTAGGAGCAATGATCTTTAATTGCATAGGAATGGTTATCCAAAACTACATAAGTAACATTTTAAAATTGAAAATGAGGTTTTTATTATCACTCATCAAGATGTTGAAGCACCTAAAACTATAAAAGAAACTCTCTCATCTCTTGATAAGGAAAAATGGTAAGAGACATTAGAAGGTTGCCCTTTCTTATAGAAGCCCAAATCGAACCATTATAACACTATGATTAGAAACATTACTAATCAAAAACTCTAACATTGTACTTGGCCATATTGTTAACCATGAGGAGCTACAAAATACCCAGTCAAGCTTCCTAAGTATGACATTATCCCTTTGTCGACCATTATGCCAAGTATACCTCAACCTTGCATAAGACACCCTAACTAGCTATGAATCATATACATACCACCCAAAATCATTCATATACGAGTGCAACCTAGTGCCACCCTTTACTATATCAGAAGATTGGAGAATAATATTAAAATCCCCTATAATAAGCCATGGTGGGGACTGAAGCACCTAAAACTGAGTTTGGGGCAAATCACATAATTGTCACTGATTACCCAGGTTAGAAAAACCATAGATAAAAGTGACAGTGAAAAGAGACCTATTAGATAGCTTGGTTACCCCACAAATAATTTGCTATAGAGATATCTAAATGTCGCTAATACTGTATATGGTAAGATCCCAACAAATTAATATTTGATGCACCATAGAGTTTGAAGCATTAGACAAATACCTCCATGAAGGGCATATTGCTAACACCACAAAATCCAGATGCAATAACTTTACGTTAGTCTCCAACAAATGAATCAAACCTTAAAAGAAATTAGAAATCCAATTCTTCACCACTCTCTGTTTTAGGAAGCCATTAAATCCTTTAATATTTTAACTCCCTATCATATTGAAATGGAATAAAGTCAACCATCAAACTATCTTTAGGGCCAAAGCCCAACGCCCCTCTTGCCCTTTCCTCTAGTCCGAGATGCAATAGGAGAATGAGCAATAACCTTAGAACTAAGCATAACATATCAATTAGCTAGCAAGGGATCTCTACTGCTAGTCGCTAACAAGGACATTGATTGGTGTAACACCCAATCACCAATACCTAAAATATGATCTTAATCCTCTTCAATGGCTATTAGAGTGTCAAGGTCTGAGTTAGATGTCCTTTCATTCTTTTGTAAGCCTATACTAACAGTTTTCCTTTTATCCTCTAAAAAGCTAGATGAATCTTTTATAAAGTCCCTATTGGGTTCCTTAGCCATTTCACTTTCTTTAGCTTGGTAATTATGCCAAATACAACATTCTTATCACACCATTTAGGCTTTCATTCATATTCTACCCTCACTTTAATAGGATTTCAAAAAAGCCCATATTATAATTCAAACTCACGAATAAGAATAGTCACATTATCTAATTCAACATAAACCTGAGAATAAGATAAGATAATCTTGTGCACTCATATGTCATCTTGTTGCATAATAAAGGGTAATCCACCATGTTAAAAGTCATGCTTAGGTCCTTAGCTATCCATAAAGAAAAAGGCAAACCATGGAGCCTAATCCATACAAGAACCCTTAAGACATAATTCTAATTGAAAATGAAATGCACATGTTATTGCTAGAGGATGTTTTTGCTACCAAACATCTAAGACCCTTTTCTCTAGGATTAAAAGAACACAATCCTCATCTCGAAACCTAAATATCAAAAAGCCAATATCCGTAGACATTACACCCTCAAGTCCAAGATCTTTCCATGTTTTGGTAGCAATGGATTGAGCTACATAAAAAGGCTTCTTGTAACCAGGAAAAAACTCTATAATGCACCTATTCTAGTCAGTGGTACTATCATCAAACACATCATCCAAAATCTAGAGTCTATTATTTCAAAATTTTGTTTCACTATTTCTAAAATAAACCTTATGCTAGAGTTTGTAACTCTACTCTATTTGCCCATGATCCTCAAGCGAGCATCGAACTCACATTTCCTATAGTTATAGGCATTTTGCCTTTTGTAGTAATGATAGGTGTTTTAGTAAGCTAGATGGCAGCTATGGTGGCAAGTGGCTTAGAGTTTGCCATGGATGATGATGAGGCTGAGTGATGGAAAATAGGTGGCTAGTATGCTGGATGGTTGGCTTGTGGGTAAATGAAAGGGGGTTGAGGTGTATGAGCTGGACAAAATTGATTAATAGTAATTTAGTTTAATGAGCAAAATGGGCAGTGATGGAAGATATGTCAGGCTGTAGGATGAAAGTGTTGTGGAATCGACGGTAAGATGGCACAAAAAAAGCTAGTTACAGAGGTCATGTGCACGCACAATGGAATTTCAGTAACTAGGTGGCATATGGTTACTTCAAGCAAAAGCTTCCGTTCATAGACCAATCCCAAAATTCACCAAACAACACTCCAAAAATCCATAACATTACTCAGAATGACAGCTCCAAACAACAATAAAAAATTTACAATCTTCAATCAACACAAACCACACTTCATACAGATGAAATGGTAGAGAAAGAACAAACTAATGATTGGACATTGAACAATTAGGACAGTGGCAAGGAGGTCAACAATGGAGAAAGGCTAGCGATGGTTAAGATAGTCAACGTGAGCAACGGAGGTGAAAGTCAGTGGAACAAGGAAACCTATGAAAAAAAGGGCAAAACCAATAAAGGTAGATTTTGTTGGGGTGGATTCCGATGGGCACAAGATGGACTGATCAAAGTCATTGACGAACAACGTCCAACAAATGGTTAGAAAATCTGACAAGATAGGTTCTAGTGCATACCATGCCATTTACTCAAAATACCCTTGTCTACCATAACTATTCCACCATGAAGCTATTTACAAATGAAAATGTTACAAACATATAAATAAAGTATGTTAGTATGTTAAAATTAATAAAAAACATAAAAGCAAACATACCTAATTATTTTTTTGTCTATTATTAATAGATCTAGTAAAATTTGATATTGCTTATTAACCCAACATGACATAATATAAAAAAATCGGATTAAGATTATAATATTTGATATGAAAAGTAGTTCGAGTCAGGTTAAGGTTGACCATTAAAAAATCAGATCGAGTTTGAGTTAACACAAAGCCAATTCAAATTAATCCAAAGATTTTGAATAAAATATTGCATAACATGATATCAAGAAAAAAAATCTCAAATATCCTTTATTTTCTTTAATTGACTGAAAAAATTTCAATCTATAGAATCCTTATTCTCTAATTCAAATCAACAAATAAATTGATATTGCATCACTAAACACCAAATCTACATCATTCATGCATGACTTCTTGAAACATTGTACAAGTTAGTTGGATATCTACTTTTTTGGGGTAAATTCTGAATGTCTACTTGGAGGAGCTAGTCTTAGGCCTTTTGATTGAATTTTATCATCTTCTACTAAAAAAATTGATTCTAAATTAATAACTCTTTTCGGTAAATTTGTAAAAAACTATTTGCAGTTTTTTTTTTTTTTTTTTTGGTTTGTTAGAGGTACCACTAAATTGAACTTATTATTTGGTGTGTTATATCCATATTCTTGTTAAGGGTTTTAACATTTATAATAGTCACATTCATTATATGGAATGAAAATTAAATTTCTTAAATATTTGACAAGTAATTATTAATCTTATTAATTGTCAATTACATTATTTTAAAGTTGAAATTATAGACTTATTTGAGTTCTTGATTATGATATTCTATTTTTATCTCTACAATTGATCATACAAAAAAATAATAAATAAACTATTAGTAGTAACTTGAAATAGAGTAATTTTGTTTTGACAAAATGTTGTTTCATGTCAAAATATCTTTTTGTGTATTATTTTATAATAAGTCGTGTTATTCCTTTTCCTTGACATTTGACAAAGTGTGTTATTTTGTAACAAATCATATTGTTACATGTTTTGTTTTGATACGACTTTACTTATTACATAGTTTTGTTAATTCGGATAAATTAGGTCAACCTTAAAATATTTTGGTTCAATTTAGTGTTCAAAATTTTTGACACGACTATATTTTGAGTTGATTTAGGGTCTTCAATTCAAAACCTGAACTGACATGACACAAATGCAACTCGATAACACGAATTATCAAGTCTACTTGTTAATGTGGCCACATCCATTCCAAAGAATCTGACTGCCCGTTTGAACTTGTTAATTTGAGCATCAACTTCAATTCTTATTTTTACATCTAGATACATATTCTCAATGACCTTGTACAATCTAATTTTAACTTCTTTGTCTGAATTGAAGTTTGGATCATAATGGTACCTAAAATTTAATGAAACATAATTAAAATTTTAAGCAATTTTTTTTATGATTTAAAGAAAAAGAATCAACACTTACTTAGGATTAAGATAACATTTAGTGCATGAAATGGCATATGGAGTTGAAAATCACAAGTATTAGTGATCTTCAATATATGTGTATATCGATGCTCAACATGGTTGAAATTCTTTGCAATTTCATTCTTTGCTCTGCTCATGGCTTTATGTATGTATATCATTGTTGTGTTCACATCACCATCTACAAGCCTCAAAACATCTACTAGTGGACTCACACATTTCAAGCCAAAATAAATGGATTTCCTAAATCTTCTATCACTCAAGGTAATATTCACCACTTTTTTTTCCTTCAACTATTTAGTAGCATATGTACTTTTTGCGCATGCTTCCAATGCAAACCTAAATCTAAAAACTGTTTTTCAATCCATAATGCAACTCATGTAAGAAAAGAGGTGGAAATCTTGTTACTCCCAGTTTTACTAGCTTTTTATCCTTTGCAAATTTTCTATATAAATTAAGCACCCATGTATTTCTATAAATGAAATTTGTAACTTGTTTAGCATTACAATAGTATCATAGAATACTAAAATCTTTCCATTATCCTTAAGAATTAAGTTAAGACAATGAGTCGTACAAGGAGACCAAAATAAAAATTTCCTTTTCTCTTCTAACATTCTACCAACGACTACATAATTGGATGCCCTATTAGTTATCACTTGTACAACATGCTCTTCATTATGTCTCATTCGCAAGTGCACGAGTTGATAAGTAGTACAAAAGATATCGATCTTATAGAAATTGGGAAATCAACTATTAATTTGTTTCATGGTCTAAATTAGCTAGGAAGACTAATTGGTGTTAAAAGTATAATTACTAATACGATTAAAATGAAATCCACTATTGCTAATTTTAAAGCCTAATACGACTCTACTACTATTAACTAAACTCATATATCAACTATATTTAGGAAGGAAGATTTCATCGACAATGTCACACAAACTTGTAGTTAATCATGAAAACTCTATCTGTAATTGTGATGTCTTCATGGTTGTTATCCTAAGTTACCCTCCCTAGTTCCCTTACCAAGGTTGACCAAGCATGTAAGCATTAAACAGACACCTACTCTTATGGTACTTAATTAATATAAACTCGTTAAGGTCTATGATTCCAATGACTCCACAATGGCTTGACTTATCCTTAGTATCAAGGATCCAAGTTTAACGAATGCATGCACTAATTTTGTATCTACCTTTCAACAGTCTATGTGAATTTACTAACATGTGTAAAGTTGAACTTTAACTCAACACAAGGAATTATAAAACCATTCATTAAATCAAAACATTGACAATTTTATTAAAACATAATGATAATAAAATATTACAAGTCCATGAGGATTGAAGCATCCCCTAGTTCCTAGAATAATAAAACTAACCACTCATATAGATTATAAATCCACAATAGCAATTATAAGAACACATGAATATGAATATGACATAAAGTGAAAAGATCTTAATTATCACTCATATATGCACTCAAATTGTTGATTTGTCATCCTTAGGTTTGTTGCTATTGTGTTTTGTATACATTCAATTTCTTGGTGGCTTGCAGAAATCCAAAGAATAAAAACATCTCTCAGTTGTTGTGGAAAATGTAAACTAATAAAACTAGAGAAAACTAAAATTCTGAATGAAAAAAATTATTCCTCACATGACTTAACAATTCTTTTATAATGATCCTCTGCGTAAAAGTTAGAATCCTAATTCCGCTTAGATTTGTTTAACAATAGATTTACCATTTTCCTTTTATTCATTTCCTTTTCCTATCAAGATTTTGTTTCCTTTATGCATGCATATTCAATCTCTTCTAATGCAATTAGGAATCAGTTTATTTTTCTCTTTTCTTCAACGTTTTTGCTCTTTTTCTTTTCTTCCCAAAATCCAGTAATAAGGGGCTAAAAGAACTTACTTTATTCCATGCATGGGGCAATTGTGCATCTTTGGTGCATGGTTGTTCATACGACTAGAATTATGAAACTACATTGATTTTTAAGATTAAATGTTACAGAAGTGAAATAAAAAGCTCCAACACATAATCTAGCAAGTTTATGCACATCAAAACATGCCAAACACAACATCAATAATCCTATTAACTCATTGTTTGCAATGTATACTTAAACAAAGCTTAATTATGCTTCTAAGTAATCAAAATTTTACAAAATTCAAAATAATAGCTTATATGTATATTTCTCCTCATATCATCATCCAACAATATAAAAAGATTCATTTAACATACCTAGAGTAATTTGGTGTTGCAATGCAAAATTACACATGTAACATAAATATACACAAATACCTCTTCGCACTATATAACCATGGCTCATCATCATATGGAAAAATCAATAGATAAACCAATAAAGAACATTCCAATCAATGCACATAATTATCAAAACAAATACAAAGATCAACCAGAACAGTCTCAAAGCATTTGTAACTTACTTGGTTACCTAGAAAATGCTAAATAACTTGTTGTTAAACAAACTCTCTCTCTCTCTTTACACTTTTCTCTTTTTTTTCCTTTATTGTAAAATTGAAGCATAAAACTAGAAAAACTTGGTGAAACCCTTTTCTCTCTAGCGCTTAATTCTCTAATTAGGGTAATGCTTGGATATTTTAGGATTAACTCCTTAAAATATGTGATAACATGCCACTTTTAAATGCAATTTTTTAAACTTCATGAATGGGCATTCGCCTCACAAGTGAATGGCTATTCATCTTTTAAAATTTTGAATTTGGCTTTTATCCATTATACTAATGTGAAAGGCTATGCACACGCATCCATGGCTCATGAACGGTCATGCATTGGCTAAAATTAAATATTACCATTTAATTCCAACCCATTCTCAATCAATGGTCAATAAAAGTCAACCTTATATTTTGAAATGACTATTTTACCCCTAATCATGCTATGGATGTTACACAAGATTTGTCTTTAGTATGAATAATTGTGTAGTAAGTTGGAAGAGCTTTAAGCAAACAACTATAGCAGATTCTATAATCAAATCAAAATATATCATTTTGTCTGATATGGCTAGAGAAGATATTTGGATCAAGAAGTTTATAATTAAACTTGTTATGGTTCCCAACATAGTTACCCCTATAATGCTTTATTGCAACAATAATGGAGTAATAGCTCAAGCTAAGGAGTTAAGATCTTACCAAAGATCCAAACATATGCTCAGATGATTCCACCTAATTAAAGATATTATTTTGAATGAAGATATGTATATTAGTAGGGTAGACACAAATAACAACTTGATAGACTCATTGATCAAGTCTCTATCACAATAAAAGCATTATAGACATTTAATGTCATTTGCTATTAGAACAATAATTGATTGGTTATAGTGTAAATGTGAGTTCCCTAAAGTCAATCATTTCAATTGCTTAATTATTATTGTAATAATTTTTCATTAATAAAATTGCATTTCTTTCATTATGATTCTTTTTTCTCTAAAGTAGATGAATCTTTTTTGGATGTTTGAATCTTGACAAAGAGATTAGTATGTATCAATTGATCGTGCAAAACCCTTAGGTGGTAATCTTTAAAACGTCTATAGTTTTGACATTGTCTGACCAAGGACATTAGTAATATGGTTAGGACTATCGTAGTGTTAGATAACCCTTGCAAAAGGTTGTAACATATCTCATGTGTTAAAGATATTTATCGATAGTTTGGTATTACACATGAGTGCACATTATGTAAATGTGTCCATTGGACTGACTCACTAAAAGGATTTTATATGGATGGTATGTCTATAAAATATATCCTTTAATAAACTAAGATACATGTGATTCTTTGACTTAAAGTCATTGAACCATTTTGTATAGGAATCAATATAGTTTGACACTAACTTGCATAGTTCTTAATAAAAATACTATTAGAATTGTGACGATTGATCATATTGAGAGATGTACAAAGGTTATAGTGGATTAATAGAAGATTCATCACTCTTGGGTATGAGAGTTGATATCTTTGATATACATGTTGTCAAACATCAATAACCACATAAATATATAGTCACAATAAGATTGAGTTGTTTTTAATCGACTAGTCATTGATACAAACATTAGTCAATACATATCAAGGGTTCTTTAAGGTATACACTAATTTTATGCCTTGACCTCGAAGAGATCTCATATGATGAAATGATCAAATTATATGAAAATTGTATTGTTGACACATACTAATCAACTGTTGACATTTAATTAGATGAGTGGCCATATGTAACACCAGCAGGTAAACTTAAGGGTATTTTAGTCTTTTCTCATGTACTTATTTAAGTTTAATGACAAGTTTCTAGTAAGTTGCACACATGGTCATGCAACATCAACAAGATTTGAATTTGAGATAAGAGAACATTTGCAACAAAATCAGAAACTACCTTAGTTGGATGATACCATACACGTCTATGTATCATGTTTGGCAGGTAAAATAAAAAGAGTATTTAACATAATGGTTGTGTTATTTTGCACCCAAAACCACACCAACAGAAAAGAGGAGAAAGTTAAAAGCTCCGATTGCCAAGTAGAGGATCTTAGTCACAAGAATTGCCTTAGCCACGTGAAGATAAGCTTATCATCAGAATCCAAGTATAATGGTTTTTCGGTTGATTTTCTTGAAGATTCTGTTATGTGATGATTAACTATTTATAGTTGAGATACTAGAAATATTAAAATGTATATGAGCATGTTTGTAATGAGGGTTATTTGATATAAATGATCAAATACATGTGAAAATAGGGATTAACTAGATGTGTTTTAATAATATTGATGTTTATTTCCATGATTTGAAATTTTATGCTAGCATATATGTTTTTTATTATGAAACGAGCATTAGGAAATTATGCCAACAATGAGTTCGTCTTGAGAAGAGGTACACATGGCAATGTGATGTAGCACACACGTCTATGTGTAGCTCTCCAAAGGTAGATACTTGTGTAAGATTAGCACATCTATGTAGGAGTGTTATTAGATTAACACAAAGGTGTAAAAAGGGTGGAACGCCCATATATGTGTAACTAAATAAACACAGAAGTATAAGTTAGAGACATACCTATGTATATACAAGAGGGAAAAGAGAAAAGAAAGATAATAAAAAGACCTTAATATGATAAGAAAAGTTAGTTAGCTATAAAAAATGTGCCCAATTGTGTGAAAGAAGACATAGACCTCGATCAAGTAGAATCTAAGTAAAAAATCAAGAAAGTTAAGAAAAGCAGTACACACTTAGATTGCTACTAATTGTGTATGTAAGTGATGAGATACATGAAAGTAATAGGGTTTTATGAGAGATAGATACCCATAAGATGTATCATACAGTTAGCACCAAGGTGGAATAACCATATAGTTTAGTTCAATTCAAGTGTAAAATGGTAAAGAATTGCGGCCTTTTTATTAGTTTCTCACATGATTAGTAAAATGCACCTACATATGCTCATGGTGAGGGTCATCCAATGATAGTTTTTCAGTTAGTAGTCTCATAACTATGCTATGGGGTATAGGAGAGACTACAACTAGTTTTCCTGTGTGACTAAGGTATCATAGTTATTTAGCCTAACGTGTTGTATAGCACGTATGCAAGACACAATAGTTAATAAACATGTAATGTGTCATTTGCTTTCACTAAGGCATCAAACATGTCAATATTAGTTTAGGCCTTAGCAGTTTTTGTGAATGTATTATGTATAAGGCACAAGAATGCCAAGTTATAACCATATCGAGATCTAGTAGTAGAGCGCCGGTTTTAGTTTATTACTTTGAGTTAAGTATCAAGAGGTCACCTACTTACTAAGTTCTTTTCACTCATGTGTGTTTTTTTTTTTTTTTTTTATGGTTTTATAGGTAAAGATGAGTAACAAAACATGCAAGGAAACCAACAGTCCAACCAAGTTGTTACATAAAGGTTATGGGCAAAAGAATCATTTTCAATTTATCTTATATTTGTGTATTTTGTCATTAAGATTGTATAGATGTTTTATGCACTATATTTCTTAGGATTAAGTTTTTCAGACATTTGAATTATGGCTTTAATAAATGGAAGTATTCTAGTTTTTTTTTTCATTATACCTATTTGCACGCTTTTAAAGTAAACACTTATTATCATGTTATAATTCAATTGAATGAGTTAAGAAAGCAAGTTGTGCACATTTTTCAGTTTATATTTCGTATAAAGGTATATTTTTAAAGAGAGATGTTATATTTATGGTATCAAAGTGTAATTCTATAACATAAAAAGGTGTTAAGTCTTAGTGTGTCTAAAAAGTGCATTAAAAAGTTAAGTGGAGAAAGTAACCCCTTATGTAACATTGATTGCTCCCGCATGTCTACCAATGTAAGCACATTAAACTTACATTAAGTTAAATGGTATATTTGCTTGTGGTATGATTTCATTTTAAGATGAGGAGATCTAAGAAGTTGATCAGAAATACTCCAAATGTTCTTAATTGGGAAATAAGCCAAGCTAAAGTTTAGGGACAAACCTCTGGCACTATTGGATAGATAGTAGAAGAGATTTTTAAGGGAAACAAAAAAGCATCAAAAAGTGTTAGACACTTAGTACAGGCCCCATAATGATAGAATAGCCCCTAATTGCTAAATTGTAGCCCCAACATGATAGAATGGGTAGGGAAGTCACAAAAAGTTAAAGTAGTGGGTGGTAGCAAATAACAACTCTACCCTATTTACAATCTAGTGGGCAAACATCAACCTTTCAATTTTAGAGGTAATTTAGTTCTAAGAAGGATACTAACTAAAGAATGGCTACAGATAGTGAAAGATGTCACTATTCATTATGATAGATTCAGAAAAGATCTAGTGTTTAGTCTTCTTTTGAAGGGAGATGCCAAAATTTGGTGGTAGACTCTATATAAAACCCATTTAGTTTTAAAGATAAGTTAGGTTGACTTCGAATGAGCATTTAGGAAAAAGTACTTGTTAATAGACATCCTTTATAAGAGAGCTCAAGAGTTCATCAACCTCAAACAAGGAAACATATTGGTTAAGGTGTTCTCTAACAGGTTAAATGTTTTGGTCAAGAATGTTTTAGAATGGCAAGCATAGATATGGGTAAGATAGAGGTTTACTTTGGAAGACTTCGATCAGATATTGCTAAGGATGTCGTGATGAGAGATTATGCCCCTATATTTTATTTAAAAACCCTAGGCCAAACATTAAGGTTAGAGGCCATGAGGTAAAGAATGGCCAGAGAAAGAGAAGTATTAGATTAACCCATGACAATAGCCTCAACCTAGAGATAAGATTAGGCAATGATAGATGATAGCTGAGATAATAATAGCAGGATCTATGAAATAAAAGGTCCTTCCAGCCTAGGAATAATAAGAAGAACTGGACGAATAAGAAACATAGAAAAGAAGATTAATCAAGGCAATTTGATCTTCCTACTTGTCATAGATATGGGCAAAGACACGTCGGTGAGTGCTTAGTCAGTTAAAGTATGCTATAAGTGCAAATAACATGGCTATTTTACTAGAAAGTGTACAACAGTTGTAATACCAGCCTTTACAGATTAGATAGTTAGGGAAAGATTTACAGCCACATAAACTCAGGCCAAAGCCAACTCGATAACAGTTACGGGTCAGTTAATCTTTTATTTTTGTCTTTTGTATGCTTTAGTTTACTCTAATGCTACATATTGTTTTGTTGCAAGTGGCATAGTAAAAAGGATAAGACTAAAACCTATACTAGTCTCATAGATTAGAATAAAGATGTCTGATAGAGATAAAGTTGATAATAGTCATATGTTGATAAGAAAGACAATTTCTCTAGTAAGTTAAGAGATGATCGTAGATTTAATATTGATGGACATATCTGATTTTGATGTGATACTTAGTATAGATTTTTTAAGCAAGTATAGGGTTAAGATTGACTGTAGAAAGAAAATGATTCAGTTTAGCTTAGATAATGATGAAGAGTTCATTTTTGGAGAATGAATTATTAGTATAATGATCAGTAGTGTTCAAGTTAGAAAGATGTTGAGCAAATGGTGCAAAGGGTATTTAGTGCATATAGTAAGCAAGTTAGACGAGATAGTCTTAGGTGTAAGAGATACTGCAATGGTGCAAAAGTTTTCAAATGTTTTCCCTGATAGTCTTCTAAGGTTAGCACTAAAGAGAGAGGTAGAGTCTATCATTGAGTTAGCCTTAGGGACAATACTATTCTCAAAGGCACTATATGGAATGGTCCCAACTGAACTATAGGAATTAAAGAAACAATTGCACGAGCTATTAGATAGTGGTTTCATTAGACCTCATCATACGTAATAGGGTGCACTAATTCTATTTGTCAAAAAGAATTATAGATCGATTAGGTTGTACATCAACTATCAAGAGTTAAATAAAGTAATAGTGAAGAATAAATACCTACTCCTAAAGATAGATGATTTGTTTGACCAACTTAAGGGTGTTTCAATGTTCTCCAAAATTAACCTAAGGTTAGGATATCATCATATATGGGTTTTTGAGTAAAATATACTAAAAACTACTTTTAGAACCAAGTGTTGGCATTATAAGTTTGTGGTTATGCCCTTTAGGTTGATCAAATACCCCAACGGTGTTTATAAACCTAATGAATAAGATGTTCCAATATTGTCTAGACAAGTTCATTATAGTTTTCATTCATGATATACTAATGTGTTCCAAGACTCAAGTAAAACATGTGCAACATCTAAAATTTGTGCTACAAAGGTTGAGAGAAAGACAATTATATACTGAGTTTTCTAAGTACGAGTTTTAGTTACATAAAATGGTTTTCCTTGGACACATGATCTTAGTAGATGATGTCTCAGTAGATCTTGGAAAGATAAAGGTTGTGTTAGAATGGTAAAGGTCTAAGATAACTAAAAAGGTGAGGAGTTCTTTGGGTTGACAAGATATTACAGGTGGTTTGTAACGGGTTTTGCCAAGTTAACCTGACTACTCACAAAGTTGACTTGTAAGGATGTTTCTTTCAGGTAGTCTAATGTTTAGGAGTACAGTTTTCAAGAGTTAAAGAAGAGGTTGACATCAGCTCTTATTTTAACCTTGCTAGTAGAGGGCGAAAAGTATGATATTTTTATAGATACTTTACATTAGGAATTAGGAGTAGCGTTGCTACAGAAAGGTAAAGTTATAACATATGCCTCCCATATTTAAAAGATTATAAGACTCATTACCTAACACACCACTTAGAGTTAGTAATAGTCGTATTTGCATTAAAGATATGATGACATTATTTGTATAGGGTCAAGCATAACATTTACACAGATCATAAAAGTCTCAAGTATTTATCCACCAAAATAAGCTCAATATGAGGTAGAGGCAGTAGTTAGAATTAGTAAAAGATTATAATTGTGAGATTAGATACCATCCCAACAAGGCTAACATAGTAATAGATACCTTAAGTAGGAAAATAGTTTCATCTCATATTACAACTCACCGACAGTTACAATAAGAGTTGGTGAGAGAGCAAATTAAGGTGATCATAGGGTAATTGGCAAGTTTACAAGATTCAATCAACCTTTCTGGATGAGATTTGTATGGCCCAAGTATCAGATCATTGATGTATTATAATGAGACAGAAAGTCACTAAGGGTCTTAGAGTAGATTTTAATATAATAAAGGACATTCTAAGATTTAGAGGTCGAGTATTTGATCTCTAAAATTAGGATTTGAGGGACATGATCCTTACTGAGGCACATTATTTTCTTTGCATTGCCTACCTTAGATTGTAAAAATGTATCAGGGTCTGAGGAGATCATTTTGGTGGTTAGTGATGAAAAAAGATGTAACAGATTTTATGGCTAAGTCTGAACAATAAAGACCATAAAAAATTTTGCAACCTCTTAGTATTCCAGAGTAGAAATAGAAACATATTTTGATAGACTTCATGGTTGGTTTACCAAAGGTTAAAGGAGGATACAATGCTTGTAGGTCATAGTTGACTAGTTAACTAAGTTGGTACACTTTATTACAGTTAAAGACACCACGAGTATAGATTAGTTGGGTTAAATTTATATTAGGGAGATAATAAGACTTTATAAAGTACCAAGGATTATGGTATCAAATCGAGACACCACGTTCATCTCAGAATTTTGGTAGAGTTTTTAGGGATCCTTGGGTATGAGATTAACCTTTAATACAACTTATCATCTTTAGACAAATAGACAGACCGAGAGAGTTAGTTAGGTGATTGAAGATATGTTAAAGGTTTGTTGCCTAGACAGAAAGCAAGTTAGATAGATATGTTATAATTAATGGAATTTGTATACAATAATAGTTATCAGACAACTATCAAGATAATTCCATATAAAACACTATACAGTAAGAAGTGCATATCACTATTACATTAGAATGAGATAAGTGAGAGAGATACTCTAACTCAAACATGGGGAACAAAAATAACCCTAATGATAGAGGATGTTAGACAAATAAAGGAAAGGATGAGAAAAGCTTAGGACCATTAGAAGAGTTATATAGATCAAAGGAGATGAGATCTTGAGTTTTAGGTAAATGATAAAGTATTTTTTAGAATAGCCTCTTACAAGCATGTCAAGAGGTTTAACAAGAAAAGTAAGCTAGGGCTATGGTTTATAAGATTATTCAAGGTATTGAAGGCATAAGTAAAGTTTCCTACTGACTTGTGTTACTAGCAAGCACAAAGCATATTCATAATGTATTTCTTATCTCATTGTTGTGTAAGTGTATTAATGACCTGACCCATGTGCTAAGTGTTAAGGATGTTGAGCTTAAAGATAACTTCATGTATGTGGAACATCTAGCTCGAATTTTAGATAAATGGATCAAAAAGCTCAGACATAAGCAGATTCTCTTAGTCAAGCTTTTATAGAAGAATCACCAAATAGAGGAGGCCATATGGTAGGTCAAGCATGACATGAGACAAAGATTCCTATAACTTTTTGAGTAAATTTCGAGGATGAAATTTATATAAGGGAAAGAGGATTGTAACACTTATAAGCAAGCCCAAAGGCATTTCGACCTTTTTCTTATATTTATTTAAGTTTAATAATGAGTTTTCAGTAAGGTGAATGCTTATGTATATTAGTATATACAGTCGTGCATCGTCAGCAAGATTTGAATTTAAGATAAGATAATGATCACAGCAAAATCGAAAACTACCATTGTTGGACAACACTATACATGCTCGTGCATAATGAATACATGTCTGTGTATCATGTTTGGTAGACAAAATAAAAAGAGTGTTTAACTTAATGGCTACGTTATCTTTAACCCATAACTGCACGAATAGAAAAAAAAAAAGAATTGGGAGCTCTAGTCACTAAAAAGGAAATCTTGGTCACCAAAATTGCTTAGCCACATAAAGATAAGCTTATCATTGGAATCCAAGTAAATATAATGGTTTTCTAGTTGATTTTCTTGAAGATTTTGCAATATGATGATTGATTGCTTATAGTTGAGATATTGGACTTATTAGAACATATATGAGCATGTGTATAATGAGGGTTATATGATACAATTGATCAAACACATGTGAAGATAGGGATTTACTAGATGTGTGTTGATAATATTGACGTTAATTGTCATGGTCTGAACTACCATGCGAATATGTTTTTTTATTATGAAATGAACATTATGATGCATAAAGACTAGTGAATGAACCTTTGTATGTGATTAGATTGTCAGAAGTTGGTTAAAAATAAATAAAAGGGTGTGATTTCCAAATCGTGATATAGAGTCATGTAGGACAACCCATACGCCTATATATCGCTTGTATGAAAAAGGAAATTAGGCCAATAATACATTCATCCTGAAGAGAGGCACATACGGTAGTGTGGTTTGGGACACACGACTAACTATTGCTCGCATGAAAAAAGAAATTATGCTAACAATGCATTCATCCTAAAGAAAGGCATACACAATAATATGGTTTGGAACACATGCCCATGTGTGGCTTTCTAAAAGTGGACGTCATGTGCAAGATTAACACACCCATGTAAGGGTGTTATTAGAGGAACATAAGGGTGTAAAATGGATGACATGCCCGTGTATGTGTAATTAGATAAAAATGAGGGTGCATGGTAGAGTCACACTTGTGTATATACTTGAATGAAGAAAATACCATTTTACTTATAGGCTACGTACAAGAGGGAAAAAAGTAAAGGAAGAGAATAGAAAGACTTTAGTTAGACAAGAGAAGTTAGTTAGCTATAGAAAATATGCCTGAGTTTGTGAAAAATGACACAGACCCTAATCGAGTCAAATTTGAATTAAATATAAGAATAGTTAAGAAAAGTGGTACATGCTTAGATAGCCACCAATTATGTGTGTAAGTAGCGAGATACGTAAAAGTAATATGGTTTTATGAGAGATGAATACCCATAAAATATATCATGCACTTAACGACAAGGTGCAACAACCATATAGTTCAATTCAGTTCAAGTATGTATGGTAAGGTAATGTGGCCTTTCAATTAGTTCCTCACGTGATCAATAGGATACATCACATACATGTTTGTGGTAAGGGTCATCTAAGGATGATTTTTCAGTTAGTAGCTCTATAGTAATGTGTATATGGTAAGAGAAAGACTATGAGTAGTTTCCTTATGTGACCAAAGTATCATATTTAGTTAGTCTAATAAACCTTATGGTATGTATGCAAGACACAATAGTTAGTAGACAAGTAAGGTGTCATTTGCTTTCATTAAGGTATCGGATATGTTGAGATCAGCTCGGGTCTTAGCAATCTTTGTAAGTAGCCTATGTATAGGTCGTGAAGGTGCTAAGTTATAACCACATCGAAATCTAGTAATGGAGTTTCAATTTTAGTTTGTTGCTTGGAGCAGAGTACTAAGAGATCATTTACTTACTAAGTGTTTTTCATTCACACATTTCTTTTTTTGTGCTTTTATAGGTAAAGGTAAGTAACAGGGCATGTGGGGGAACCAATAGTCCAACCAAGCTATTGCATGAAGGTAAGGAGCAAAACATTCATTTTTTTTGTTTATCTTATATTTGTGTGTATTTTGTCATTAGATTGTATGGATGTTTTATGCACTCTATTTATGAGGATTGAGTTTTCAAACATTTGAATTATGGTTTTAATAAATGAAAGTATTCGAGTTGTATTTTTCATTAAAACTTTTTGCACACTTTTAAAGTAAGTATTTATTATCATGTTATAATTCCATTGGATGAGTTAAGAAAGCAAGTTATATATGATTCTTCAGGTCATATTTCATATAAAAGTATGTTTTTGGAGAAAGGTGTTGCACAATGATGTCTATCTAGAGACTAATCTTGGTTTTTAGACATATGGTTGTCGGATTGCATATTCGGCACATATATTTTCTACCAACATGGAAAAGAGTCTATAGGTCATAAATAATATGGTAGATCTCTGTTTTAGAGGACTTGAGTTGTATTGGATAAATCATGCCCAATATCCAAACTGTTGGTTTTAAGTTCAATAAGATAATTAGACTTTGGTATGACTATGTCTACTTGTAAAGCCAAAATGTTATAACCCAAAAATGGATGGGCTAAAATGGGATAATGAATATTTGACTTTATCTATGTTAAAAATTAGATAAATTTCAAGTCAAATGAATAATTGTACAAACTTTATGAATGGTCATTCATTATCCTCAAGCTAACCTTATTCAATGATCTTATTGCATATCCAAAAAACTATATTATCACAGATTTTAGGTAATAATGTGATATGATACAATTTGTACGAACAGTCGTGCATGCTCTATGAACAATCCTTTATATCTTATGGATATGTTATGTTTTGTTATAACATATTTGCAAAATAACCCTTTTTAAATGGATCCAATGTTTGTTTATTGTCGAAACTATATTAGTTGCTTATACGTATTAAAATTTTAATAAAACTATATATATCCAATGTTGTGTACTTAATTGGGTTTTTGATGATGTGTCATCATATAATTAAATGATTTTAAATTAAGAATAAAGTAATATCATTATCTTAATACTCATTTAGATACTCAAACTTGGGCATACATAACATATAAAATTTTAAATATTTTGCTACCCTTTTACTAATTTAAATGCCATAAAGACTTACTCATTAGACTAATATGCCAAAGAATTCAACCTAAAGTTTCTCAAGTCTAGTTTAAGTCTGAGTATCTATGATAGACATGCAATTAGGCATGCTTGACCCAAAACACGAAAAAATAAAATGGTTAGGAAAAGCACCACCTATTACTGTAGCAACCTTGTGGGCTTTTTGAGTTATGTCGTGGGCTTGCTAGCAGGCTTGTGAGTCGACCCAACCCAACCCAACCCATGCACTATTCACAAAATAATTAAAAATAATTAATAAATAATTATAATATAAAAATTATAAATATATATATGATAAGAAAATTTTAGATTTAAAAAAATGAATTCATTTCTTTGGATCAATCTTATATGTATGAAATAATCAAAATTTTAGTTTGGTTGAAACATGATATTAAACCTTTATTTATAATAGGTGAAGAAAATAAGTGATTTTATACTTTTAGATATGAGACTCTTTACAAAATACAAAAATGTAAGTACAAAAGAGTTTCATATATAAAAGAATACAATCACTTACTCTCTTTACCAACTATAAATAAAGACTAATTAAATTAGAAAGTTCAATCAAACTCAAGTTTTGGTTTTCATATTAGTGAGATTGATAATGAGAATTCAATTATTTTATTATAAATAAATTTGTCTTCTTTTTAATAGCAATTTAATTTCTTAACATATTTTTTTATTAGAAAACATAATTTTAAAATTTTATTTAATAAAAAAATATTTTTTATTAAAATTAACGGGCCAACTTGACATGATCCTATATTTAGAGGGTCATATTGTGGGCCTTAAAGTTATTTTAGGCCAATTTGCTTGAAGGCTCACAACTGTGCAGCTCGATAAGCTGCATTAGAGCCGAAGCTAGCAAAGTCCAACCTAATCCACCACAACCTCTAATTTACTAATTCTTTCTAAAATTTCTTAAGTCTTGAGTATTTATTTGGAATTTTTTAATTATTTGAGCTTGAATAACATACCTGAAGCCCTAGAGAAAAAAAAAATTTGATGGATAAAATAAGGGTTACCATAGAATAAAGGGAAATTATAATAAATGCTTAAAACTAAAGGGTGTTAAGTGAAATTGTCCAAAACTCTAAGGATTAAGCAAAAATGCCCTCAATTTGAGAAATGACTAAACTTCCCTTATATATAAACCCCACATTTTCTACGGATTTATTGTTCAAATTCAAAGAAAAATTTAGATCTCCCACAAGTCTCCTATGGGTGTAACGGGTTTTTATCTTTTTCGTCGACTTTTCATATTTTTCGACAACCGAAAATAACAAATAAAGATAATACATCATCTCACTTCCTGTTTGAATCAATTTATTGTTATGAGTATTGAGATTTGAGGAAGATTTTGAGGTTTGAATGTTTAGGATTCTGATTTTGAACAATGCATAAAATGTTTTGATTCTTGGTTGTTTTGCTTGAATTTCTTGAGGGGTTTTGTGTTATTGGATATATAGATTTGATTTGTGTTGAAATTAGAGGCTAAAATGACGATTTTTAATCGAAAAATGGGGGAAAATTTAGCGTTTTCAAAATTTTAAGGGGAGGGGGAATAGAGCGAGATCCACGGGAGTCCGTGAGAAATTTTACACTGAACCATGAGGCAATCCGTGAAAACCGTGGGTTGTGTGGAAATAGACTTTTTTTAAACTATAGACTCTGTAGAAGACAGACTTTAAACGACCATAACTTTTGATCTAGGAAGAGTTACGGGGTTTGTAATATATTAACACAAAGTTCGTTTCGAGCTCTATAACGACAACTAACTTATCTAATTATACCAATTTGGAGGCCCAAAAAAACTGTTATGCAGTTTTTTTATTTTACCAAACTTTAAATTTTATTTTTTTATGATTTTGAGTTTGTTTGTGTCTGAGCTAGACTTTTTTGATATGTAGTTTTCAAATTTGATATATGTCTCTTTAGTTTTGTGCTTTTTTAGACATATTTTATGATGTAATTACAGAATTTTAGATCAATTTTTCAGTTTTTTCATTCCTAAGAACGTGTAGTTTTCAAAATTTAGATCTGTTTTTTTAGATTTTCGAATGATTTTTTTATTGTTGATATTATAGGGTATTTCAATATATTTATTTATTCTTAATTTGTTATTTAAATCCTTTACATATTGTGTAATATAAAAATGTCTCCCATATTTTTTTAACATTTTATTTAACCCCTAAATTATTATCAAATATTTAAATACCCCATTTACATAATATACAAACTAGATTTAACAAATAAAATTAAGTTTTGAGTTAAGATTCATATAAATATTTTTTTTCAAGATTTGATTTTTTTCGATTTGAATTTAGAAATATAAATTTTTTTCTTCTAAACGAATTCATAGTAATTGATATTAAGTAAAAATAAGAGTGAAAGTGAGTATTTGAGGGATATGAGAAATGTATATAATAAGATAAGAGTGTGAGAGTTTATATAGATATAGTGAAAGGTAATTTTGATATTTTAAAAAAAATCTAAAACATTTTTATTTAAAAATAAGAAAGAAATAAATATTTTTATTTAAAAATTGAGCAAATAAACATTTTCGCTTATTAAAAAAATATAGACATTTAATATAATTTTCCTAAAATAAATAAGCACATAGGTTCGCGGGTTGAATAATAAGAAATACGAGTTGGAAAGCTTTTAAGAGAGACTGAATAATAAGAAAAATAAACCAATAAATAAAGATGGGGGATGGGGAAAGAGGCGCGTCGCATGTGATTACAGAATCATGATTGGAGAGAGATGCGAGAAATTTGTGCAATGCGTTATTTGTATACTATTTCTTTTCTCAGAGGCGGAGAGAGATCGAGATATGGCGTGATAAAGTGGGACTGCTCAGATCAACAGCCACAAGAAATCTCAACACATTTTAATAAATAAAAATTTACACCAAAATTCTCCAAATGCGCCAGATACAGCTTTAATTTATGTCCATTTGCGTTGTTTTTTTGCTGTTCGAGTCTTTATCACCTTTTCAACTTCTCTGTACTGTTTATTGTAGAAGTGTTGTAGCAATCAGTCTCAAGTTCCGACCTCCATCTTATATATCTTCTTCCTGCTGCTTCACTTTCTTCTATGTTGCATTATACCGGGATGAGGGATCACAGTGTTTATTCATTGGAAGTTATGGCTCAATAAACGAGTTAAACTTAACCCTCTTCCCTTTCTGGTTTGATTTCTTCTCTTTCTTTCTTCTAGCCCTTACCCCATCTCTCATTTGTCCTTCAACGTTCCATCATCTCAGTCTCAGAACACGAGAGTGAAAGGACACCTTTTTATAATACTTAATAAATACTGTCGTTCAATTACTGAACTCCCCTTTGCTTATTCGGTTATATATACATACAAAAGCTATAGAATTTATCAATCCTTTATATATTTGGTCATCCATCTTTAGCTCTGAAAGTTGTCATATTTCAAAACATTGTCTCACTCTCTCTAAAAATGGGATTTGGTCTCAGTTTCATGTATTGCCAGAAGCCTCCCTCTCTCTCTTGTTTCTTTTTCGTTCTTTTAATCATAGCCTCAACACAGATGGGATTCAAGGCTGAAGGTAAGTGGGTTGTTAACTTTGTAACAAAGGAATTTAAGTCATATCTTGTTTACTTGAAACTTTTTGTTTGTGTGGCAGGAAGAGTATATCTCAAATCTTTTCACTTCTCTCAGGTGAGCATTGTTTTTTCATTTTTTTTTTCTGCACATCTCGGCGTCTGATGCACTAATTGGCTTTGAGTTTGGTCTGTCTGGACAGAAAGTGGAGGAGGATAACGCTTTTATGGTGGTAGAAATAGGGTCAAGGCCACCGAAATGTGACTTAAAGTGCAACTCATGTGGGCACTGTGAGGCCATCCAGGTGCCTTCAAATCCTGCACAAAATGGAAGGGCAAACTCTTCAACAGTCGCCTACAACGTCGCCAATGCAAGAGGAGATGACACCACTAACTACAAGCCCATGAGTTGGAAGTGCAAGTGTGGCAAATACATCTTCGATCCATGATCACTGTCTTCAAATTTCAACTAACTAGGTAAAGAATATCCAATTTTTTGGGGAAAATATTAAGTCAGAAAAAATCTTTTCTTGGGATATTTTCTTAGTTTACATGTATAGTAGGAGGACTCTTCTAGGTCCTCTAGTCTAACCAGTCTTCTTATCATTTCTTTCTTTCTTTCTTACAGAGATATATTATCACTAAAGTTCTGTATTAGTTTGGTTACTGACCATAAATATATTGCCAAATATGTAATGAGATTTCAGTGTTGAATTAATGCCTAGTATTTATGACCCTGCAACGTGTGGATATCATTTATTTTTATCCCAATTTCTGTTCTCCATAAAATGATCAAAAACCATTACGTTTGCTTCTGGCCAGACCTGCATGCTTTTTAAAGTCATTGATTCTCATAAAAATCCAGAAGAAAGTGAAATGAAGATGAAAGATTTGGTTAAAGCAGAGAACGGATTACATTTGACTTCACCATACACGCCACCAACTGGTTTCCCCAAGATTTCTTTCAAAATTAAAATTTTTTATATTGTAGCAAGAAAATGTATGTTTTACTATTCAGCTCAGAGAGTAGTATTTTCGAAGCTCTCGCAGGACTTTTCACCGCCAAAGTTCCATTGTCTTCCCAATAACCTTGACGTGTAAAATCAGGTATTAACTACTTCCCAGAAATCAAAATCTGGTTTTTCAAAATAACTTTGGGTTATTGGTCGGGTAACAGCTGGTTCAAGTAGAGTGGACGAAGATTTTGAGCAGCAAATCAGAAGAAAAACTGCTGATTATTCAACTCCATTGCCCAAGTCAACTTTATGACAAGTTCCTTGTAAGTATTTTAAGGAAATCTTCTGTTGCTACAATAAATGATGTGGAATAAAAGTTTTTCGTACATCTGAGTGTGTGACTGATGGAGTGATGAATTATTTTCAGCGTTGATTTTGATTTATATTTTTCAGTAACTAAGAAAGAGATGGGGAGAAACTATTAATTTTTTTTTTTTTTTTTTACTTATTTTGTCTCCCACGGGAATAACCAACTATAATTAAGTTGTTGCAATATTAGTAAACAATACTACTTACACCAACAAATTTTACAATCACTTTATTCATCATTCTGTGGATATTGTCCTTTCTCTTTAACTATTAGTGTATATCTCGAGTGTCACAAATTGAGATATGTTAAATTTCTAAAATTATAACATAAATTATATTTAAGTTATAGGAATTTTGACCATCATTCTTTCTCGATTAATCAACCGAGTATGAGATATTACTCAATAATGAGATTAGATTTGAATCGAATCTGTTCAAATTCAAACGAGCCAATCAAGTGCTTAATATGAATTATAATATGATTTGTATATTCAGGTTTTTGGCTCGGTTCTTTCTAATTGGGAAGGGAATTCCCTGATCAAATTGGAGACTATGGATATAGGAATAAAGATATTTTTAACCTGTATTCATGTTCCCTTTATGATTGGTTTTATCTTTTATATATTTTTTTAGTTCTTCCATATTTAGTTATTATTAAAAATTTTGAATTGTTACGATAGAAGTTTAATAGATATTTTATTATTTTTTTAAACAAACATAAAAATGAAAAAAGTACAAAGAAGTTTTTCTAATAGAGATGGTGAGATAAAGAAGAAATATTTTTTCTGCTAAATAAAGATGGGAATTCCCCATCATTTTCATATCAAGAATGGGGTAACAGCCAAAAAGATTGTATCTTATAATAACGAAAATAGAGATTACAATATTCGATTTTTATTTACAAGTTAATAATATTTTGTTGTGCTATACTTAAAAAAGAAACGCCATTATAATTTCTCGTATGAATTAATTTTGTTTTTACTAAAAATTCAAAGTGATGATTCAGTTTACTGACTCTCTTTAGCTCATGTCACTCGATATAATTTGATCCAAATCAAGTAGTAAGAGAAAAAGAGAGGAGACTTTTCCATTTGAAGAAAATGTTTGAGCTTTTAAAGAAGATAAGAGAAAAAAAGAATAATGATTCGCGAGATTGGTGCACTCTTAAAGATAAAAATGATGGACATTTCACGAAAATTTTGCTTCTTTCTCTTTCATTCCTAGTTATTACTACAATTTATGCACACCTTTAATCAGCTTCAGAAACCAAGTGATTGAACAGAGATTTCCAATCAATCGATCAAACGGTCGAATACTGTTCCTGAAAGACAACACATGAAATTGCACCTCACAGACGAAGAGAGAGAGAAGCAATACCGTAGGATTTGTTCTTGATCAAATGAAGCATTCTGGTTTAGTTGAGATTTTTAACCTCTTTTCTCATCACAAATTTTTCTTTTCTTTTACACCATAGTTACAATTTCGCATGTCAACGACTCAATCTCTGTAAAGTTGTCAAATTTGATGTGATAAACTGTATATTTCTCACTGAAAATCCATCCCCAGCAAAACGAAACAGAAACTTTGATTGGGTTATGAGTTGAAGTTGATTTTGGTTGCAGTGTGTTGGAAATGTTACAAGCTCCATCTCCATCTCCTGAACTCAAAACTTAGGGAATGTTTGACAGAAAGACCGAGGACAAGACGACTGAAAAGTAGAGGGTCCACATTGTCAAACAGAAATCTGACTCCCCAAGCCTTTTCTCAAGTTTTTTGCGCAGTATTCCAAAATCAAATAGGCATTGAAATCAGCCCATCCCTTGGCTCCTGGACAAATTGTATTGTATCATATACCCATCAGGAAACAGCTAGCTAAAAGATTCCCGTTTGCTAAAGATAGGCACCAAGAATCACGATGGTGCATTACAGGTGGTGGAATAATAATGGCCTATCTTAAGCCACTGTGTGGGCCTGCAGGAAGATTTTGAAAAGCTGGTTTGTCTAAACTAGGATTGATGTGAAACAACGAGAGAAAGTTGCTTGTCCTATGCACACATATATATAGCTGTGTATGTATTTATATGTATATGTACACATACATACACCTCCGCTGAATTTGAATTGGAGTGTGTATGTAAATAAATCTACTATTTCACCAAACAAACTTAACCCATGTGCAGTCAGGTGTAAGACAAGCAGAGGAATCTTGAATGAAAACTTCACTGGTTTAATCAATTATCGTATTTTAATTCTTTAACTCTGCTCAAAGTAGGGCTAAAAACGCTTAAAGCTGATCAGGGTATTGCGGCCCTCTTTCTGCATGGAGTCTCAACCAAGATTTTATATCTTCTTACTGGAATTTTATATTCTCTCATTAAAGTTAGATGTCCATCCAGCAAATCTAATTGAGTTTGATGGAATTATTAAATCGTGTATCTGTTTTCACCTTTAGGAAACCAAGAAATTGGATAAGAAGTTTGTAAATTGAGGTATGTCTAAGATACAAAGTCTAGTTAAAAAAAGGAAAGTGAAGGTCCTTATGGGCCGAACTGTTTCGGCGTGGAATGGGCTTGGTGTGTCATTTTATAGACGTTAATTTTTAACTCTTCATATCAGATTTCATTGGTGTCTTCCATTTTTAAGACTGGTGGTGTTCCATAAGCCTCACTCAAATTCTTTTGAAGTCTTCACAAAAATATATATTTGTTTTGAACTTATGTTATCATAATTAATTTTTTATAAGGAATAAAGCATTAGGAATAAATTTTCATTATTAAGATCAAATTTTTAACTTATCTGATTCAGTAGTTATAGGGTCGGTCACTGGACGCGAGATTTGTCTTACTCGGGTTAGTTGGTTAAGACCCAGAAAGGCGGTCCAACTCGGGTGGAGTTCCTTGTTATCAATATATATATATAACTAGTTGACATTTTTTTTTTCTTATCTCTAGTGGAAGTTCAAATCGTGTGAGAAAAAGCCAATTAGACTTAGTAGTTTGTGTCATCGAATTGTGTTTGTATCATGTCAGTTCATGTTTTGGGTCAGAGATCTTCAACTCTAAACCAATTTGAATTAAATTCGCATCGAAATTTTTTAACTCAAATCCAACTTGAATTATGTTCAAATTGACCTGATACAATCTAAATTAACTTGAAATTATTTGTTATTTTTATTTTCCTAAATATTTTTAACGTTTTAATTTCTTTAGTTAATTACCCCAATCTATTATTAATAAAATAAATAATATAACATTTTGATCTGTTTACAAATGGTCCAAAAATTTGCATTCCAAAACTTTTAAAACACGTTAATAATCTTAATAATTAAATTTCATTCTCACTATCAAATAATAAAATAAAATTTTAAATAAAAAATGAAGAATAATCAAACTAATTACAACTATATGCAATATATAGAGATTTCAACTACAGATGGAATCAAGGCAAAGAGTAATCGAATACCCTAATTTTCATCTTTATTCCTGTAAGAGAAACTCTGTCTTATCCCCAATACGAGCATGATAAGGTATCCTTATCCCTTCTTCGTAGGGAAAATTTCTCTTGCTTTCTCATCGCCATCTCCACAATAAAAATTTCTCTACCTTTCCTTTTCCCATCCTTGTAGGAAAAATTCTTTTCCCTTTCCTCTCTCATTCCCGTTATGTGTTAGGATGTATTCATAATAATTAAAAACTTTTAATGGTATTTCAATATTTAAGGATTTAAAGGATATATATAAGAGAAAAAGATAAAGGAGGGGACAGGTCAAAGATATATCTATCCCCATCCCTGATTATGAAGATTTTAGCTATCATCATCCCTATCCTCATTCCTATTGTACAATCTTCTCCTTGTTCTGGACATTTCCATGATCCATATATTTTAGGACTTGTTAATTAAGTATTTTAGGGTAGAAACACACTGGTAGGCTTTGTTGTTAAGTTGATCGTTGATTCTAGTAAAACTTGAACTATTATTCTTTCACAAATTTGTTTGCTATGCTTTTTGTTGGCAATATGAGACCACCTGCTCCTCACCCTTTTCAAGTAAACAAAAAGGCACAAATAGGGAGACCACATTCTAAGCCTTGCTAGCCAACATCTATACCTACTCTTTTGTATCAAATCAACAATGGATAAGAGAAAAAAAGGCCTCCTTATCTTCATATGATAAATGGATGAGAATAACAGAACCATAGGACAAGAGGTTATGTCATGAAGATTCTTTTTCTATAGTCGTTCAGATTAGTCTCATTTAGGCTACTTGTACTTCAAAGAAAGCACAAACTTCTCTTTCTTATTTTTCCCAACACTTAGAAGCTGACAAAATTGTATGGGCATGTCTAGACATCTCCATCATGGCTTTGATGATAATGGGGAGCTTCTTAAAGGAAATTTTTGAAACATCCCTCTTCAAACAATTACCCTCTAATAAGAATACATATATAAAGAGAGAGTGTTATTAATTAAACTCATGCTTAAACATAATTGACTTATGTGAAAATAAAACTTAATTTAAAAAGGTATTATATATGGTTAGATACAAGCTAAGTTGAGCTGAAATAAGGCTTGACTAATTTTCAACTTGTTTTCATATAACTAAGCCTAAGGTTCGACTTGACTTTGTTTGGCTCAAGCTCTGTGAAACATATGTTCATGTTTGGCTCGCTTCGTAATTTTACAATCCATGATCGGCTCACAATTAGTTTGGGTTCATGTTCAATAGTCAAACTTTGTTCGGGTTTGCGCAAGTTATTCATCTCGAGCTTAGTTGTAAGATTTAGTTTTGGGCTTGCATTTCAAGTTCATGTCAAATTTTGAATTATTTACAAGTACATAATATTATTCATAAAAATATATATTGCATATGTACAAATTTCCAAATTTAATAATTTACAAGACAACAGTAGTTTACACATAAGCTGTTCTAAAACAAAAAGATAGAAGATAATTAATATACTCCAATATGAAATACGATGACATGACAAAAACAAAACTTTTCAAAAATCATCTAATTCTAGCACTAATCTATGACAAACAACAAGAACTCATCCATAAAACTAGAGGATAACTATTTTAATTACAAACCACATTTGGACACTAAAACAAAATCAAAGAACAACACTTTTAACCAAAGAAGACAGTTAAAGTCGTATAAGAAACCTTCAAATGACACAACACCAACCAAAGAAAATTGCCTCCTATCAAACCTCAAATAGCATTGCATAATCTGTAGTAACCTAACAATTAGAAAGCACTAGCAGCAACCCAACAATAGCATCAACAAAAATTCTTTATTTTAAAATAGCATTTTCATTTATAGATCAACAAGAAAATGAGAAGCATGTCAAAGCAATTACATTATCTGAGACATATATGAACATAATCCATTCTTACCTGTATGAGAATATTGCATTATCCTTCAAAATATGATTGTTTAAATGTTTAGTAATGTGTCAATCTCAGTATCAATATCCTCAATCTTTTAGAAAGCACATAACCTGGTTTATTAAATTAGTTTTAAATATCATAAATAAATAAGTATATGAAGTTAAAGTTATATCTTTATTGGTTTTTTCACCTGATCTTTGGCTTAGATCCAATCATCTCCCACACATAATCATGTTTACAAGTTTTGGTGCTCAAGATGCTCTATACGGGTCGATCACTCTACCCTATCACTAAAAGAACTTTTTGAAGCAATACTGAAGATTAGAAGTGCAAGAATCTCAACTGTCATACGTGATAAGACTGGAAACTTAGTTTGATTAACAAACCACCAATAAAGTATGTTCATTTTTTTTTATTTTTCACCCTCTTATGTCACAAAATCAAATACATTGGATTTGAGGCATATTGTCAACTCCAACTTTCTCGAGGCTTCATTTTGCCTTTTCTTACAGTGCTCATGCCATTGCAATACAATATTAGAATCATCTGTCATTCCATACGAAGATATGGAATTGAAATGTATTCTTTCAATGTTTTTTAATTAAAAATACATGACGATAAATTAACCTAAAATTTTATAAGTTATGATATGACAATTAATATTAATGTATAAGGAAATTATATACTTGAGATGGATGATCCTATCTATAATGTAGGGGTGAGCGAAAAATTCTCTATTGACAAAATTTCCACATACTCAATAACTCTTCAAGTGTGTGGTAGAGGTTGTCATGCTCAACCTCCACATAATATTCCCCATATAAAATAAGATAAGTAAATTTTATAAACTCTAATTTATCCTTGCAATAACAATAAATTAGTTTGTTATCACATATACTAGGTCAACATTAATGAACATCATACCAATAATCTTCTCGGATCCAAAATGATTGTAACCACCATGAGTAGATTAACTTCTCCCCAATATTTGTTAAACTTTAACATCATCATCTAACCGTTGAGGCTACGACAAGATAAAATTTTATACCCCTTAACAATTTTTTTACTCTAAAAAGCCACCATGAAGTATAAGTTGGTTGTTGGATAGTCAATTCCCAATGCAATTTTGATAACATTATTAAATACTCTCAAAAAATCGCAAACTATAGCCAATTTGTTCCATTTAACCTTATTCGATAAATATTGCAAATAGTTTCCATCATTAGCTCCATCGCAACCATACTTCTCAAAAAATCAATACAACATTCTACATATTATAAGTGTTGTTCCATTTGGTGGGGCAATCCAAAACCAATTTCCTTTCTTTAATCCCACAAATTTACGCAGTGCTTGCAAAGTCTCGTCTAACCTCATTAACATGCACATATTTCACATTGTCATTTATTTTATCAATAATACCCTTAATCTCACCAATACCATCTTGAACAATCAAATTGATGATGTGAGCTGTGCACCTAATGTAGAATAAATTTTCCTTACAAAATAGTGATTTATTATCTTAAAATCTATCTTTAATGATTTGACGCACTTGTCATTCATTGATACATTGTTCACAGTTATGATGAACACCTATTAACATAGAATAAACACTTTTATAAATTATAAGTGTTGTCACTTGTCAATTAAAATATATTAGTTAGTAAACAAAATAACCTTGAACTTTACCTTGTTCTGAATACCCCAATCTTCAAAGCAATTATACAAAGCTTGCATAACAGTTTCCTCATTTCTTAGGGGAGGCACATGGATGAAGCTAATAATGCATTTATGCATTTATTTAATGACCATTCTTGATCCACCCAATGTGCAATTATGACCATATATTTGATGTTTTGTGTATCTGACTTTCATAAATCGATTGTCACGCTTATCTTTCTTAACTCATTCACAGTTAGATTTCACTTATTTTTTATTTATTTTCTCATATAGTGGTTGTAGAATACTACAAAAATAATTGAAGCCAATATGTTCAACAAAAGAGAACGACAATTCATCAATCAGAATCATGTGAGCCAGTGCCTCGTGAATTTTCATATTGAATCACAATACTAATTAATTATTTTAACACAAATTAGTATGAAATTGATAGTAAATAACTAAACAAGTTACTTAAATATTTTAGTCGTACCATATTGTCATTATATTTTGCATTCAGTCTCACGATAGGTGGAGTGAAGGCGTCTAGGCAATTTCCTTTTGTTGGCTAAAAGTTTAACAACATTTGTCTCTTCGAAGAACTTTGTTTCCTCATTGTCTTCTTTTGCTCAACATATTGTCCCATATGGCGACAAAAGTGTGTTGTTGAATGTGTCTTTTGTAGCTTCAATCTTTTGTTACAGAACTTACATACAATAAATCATCCATCCCCTACTATTATAATCATGTTTTCGGAAAAACACTTCCAAACAATAGAGGTTTTTTTTTCTTGCTGGATATGATAATTGGAGGACTAGGTAAACTAGATTTTCCTTTAAACATTATATCTTCTTGCTTACTAGCATCTTTTTCAAACCTTTCATAATCTTTTATAAATGTAGTCTCTACTTTTGTATCATTTACAAATTCACGCAAATGAGGTTTTTGAATTGTTATTCCCTTCTTTTTTACAAACCATGACAAACAGGTACGTTTCTTTCTAGTTGCAATTGATACTTGAGAGGAACCTTGATGAATATTTTTTTGGTGTATTTGCATTCAAAGCATACATAATTCATGCATGATTAATATATTAAAGTACTCATATATATTAGAGATCAGATTCAAAATACAAATGGTGAGGCATTTTAGAAGTATTTTCAATAACAAAGCAATTTATTGGTAAGGCGTTTTAGCAAGTTATTACTTGCAAACAATAAACATACATAGATCACAAATTTCTTTAACATCTAAATCCATGTTGGCTGCTTATCTAGTTACTAATATACTGTTGAATGTCATGTTCATACTGGTACGTGTTGTCGTTTACACCCAAATTAAAATCCTAAATTCTTGTAACAAAAATGTAGTAAAGGAAAGTAGGGATCGTTCCCTCAAAGAGTTTTGATTAGTATGTCGTCACAATTAAATCGAAACAAAGAAATAAGGGGGGGGGGGGGGGGGGTTTGAAGTGAATGCAAATTATAATGAAAAACAATAAATAAAAATTCAGCAAAATAAATTAAAACAATTAATCAATTAAACAAACCTTGGTCCTCGGTCACATCCACCATTGGAACTACGATTGATCATCGAAACCAAAAATATCAAATTAATTATTCAAATATTCGTTGTGATATTAAATTAACCTATCCTTCCTTACGATTAGTTAACCAAAAACATGTATTTCAATTAACCCTTATTGATTAATAATTCGGATACGATCTCGAATTTAATTAAACAATAGCATTACGAATTAGAAAGACCAACGAAGCAAGACAACACAAACGTACGACGTTGCATTTAATCTAGTTGATTATTTTCCTAGAATTTATAGTTTTTGACGCAGCAAACGATAAACTTAGTCGCTACTTCGATTAGATGGATTGAACAATTACGGATTCAACACCTAAACTAGCCGTAGATTATATTAATTGATAAACTAATTGCGCACCTTAGAAATCAATCAACACAATCATGAAAAATAATTCAGAAAGATAATCAATACTCAAATAATCAAAAAGATACATTAAAGAACAAAAATAAATCTCACAATCATTGTAGTTCCATGGTTTCAGATCCCTTCAACCAAGAGAAACTATTCAGCCACTGTAGACTATGTTTTTCTCTCTAATTCCCTAAGTACGATGGTTGATAATTCTCAAATAAAAATAAGAGTATATATATTATCTTCCTAATAAAAATCTGGAAATTGAAAGTCAATCCTAATCTCCTAATACAACCAAGCAAAGTGATACATATCTTCCCAAAAAGAAAGGAAAAGATATGTATATCTTTTCTCCAAAAATATCCTTCCTTATTCATCTCAATTAATCCTCTTTTCCAGCTGGTAATTATCCCTTTTTTTAAGAAGCAAATCTTGATATTTAGTGGACCCTTGCAGCTGATCTGGAAGTCTAGATTTTATTTCCGTATTCTGTTTTCGTCTTTGACGTGCCCACGCCTAGTCAGCATCACGAAATTTCCAGATTAATAGATTTGCTCCAGTTTTTCATCTTTTTGGCCCATCTTACTCCAAAATTGCTCAAAACTTCCTAAATGCAAAAAGATAAGTAATTCCATTAGATTGAATTAAATTTCCACACAACATAAGGGAATTAGAAATCAAAATAATAACAATTAAAGGCATTATCAAATTTCCCCACACTTATCTTTTGCTTGTCCTCGAGTAAAACAAAAAAAACAAAAACAAAACAAACACAAAAATGTTTCGTCAATCTCTTTTCTCACGATACCAAAAAGTGTGCATACCTTAAGATTCAACCCAACCAAGATTCAAGCATCAACACACATCATTATCAAACTTTACAAGGAAGTATGCACAAAGGCAAATCAAGATAATCACATTCTAAAGCATGTATAAAATTTTGGTGAATCTCCTCACGGTTATCACTCATATCACTCATGTGTTTAATGGTTCGGTGTTTCGCTCAAATTCTTCCAATGCAAACATTCTACCATAGGCTTGCTTATGCACCAAATCTCCACCACTTAGATTATATACATGCATAAATCAAAAGGACTTTATTTTAGGTTGTAATGGGGCTTTGGGTAAAGGTGAGGATTAATGGATACAAAAGGTTAAAACCATGAATATTAACAAAACATTTAAACACCTAAGGGGAACGAAAATGTAAAGCTAAAGCCATCACATTCACCACATTTCTTTGCTACTTGCTATTGCCTTCTCTTCTCTTTTTCAACTTTTTTTTTTCTTTTCTGTCTTTTTCTTCTTTTTTTTTCTTTTCTATTTTCCTTTTTTTCTTGAATAACTAAAAGAATTAGATAGTAAAGATACAACATAAGGCAATCTCAATAGCATTCTTCATGCCAACTTCTTTTCATCATCTCTTCTTATTGCATTTAAATCCCATTTTCCCCTACACTTAAATTTCTCAAGATAACAAATTCACCAAGCACCAAATTTTAGTTTAAATGCCCTGCTAATTTTCATGGTTGGGTGAGAATTTTTACTTGAAGGCTTGGTTTTATAATATGGTTTTAGCACAAAGAATCAAGGCTTTGTAAGGCTCAAGGGGCTAACTAGGGAAATTAATTTAGGTTGGCTTTTTAAGCTAAAGGATTTAAACAAGAATGCCTTTATCATTTTCATGCATGCATATTTCAATGTGGTCTCGAAATGGTTCAAAGCAAGTTCTAGAGATATATTCACATGGGAGAATATCACTCATCAAAGAAAAATATAGATTGATATGTATGTTTCAATCTTTTTCGGCTCAAAACTCACGGGACAAATAAAATCACCTCAACTTCAAACAATTCTAGCACTCAATTATCAAAATTTGTTTAAGTGCATACTCCTAATTAGTCTAACAAATCAGTATGTACAATGCTCTCCTATTGAATCAACTAAATCCCAAGGCATGCATACAAATTAATTCATTCAAAGTGAGATTAATGGAACTGTTTAGCTGACTAAAAACAGGGAAGGATACACTAGCTGCCATAAAAATCAAACTTTATCCAGCAAGGAGCAGCAACATACATAAAGCAAAACAAAACAAAACAAAAATTTAGGCATAACAGAATACGCCTAACACAAAGAAGACAGAAAAGAAACTGACAGAAAAACAGAACAGGTAAACAGAATAAACTAAAAGCATAACAGAAGGACAAAACATAAGAACAGAGCAGAAAAAAATATATAACTAAAAAACAGAACAGTAAACAATAGAAAAATAAAACACAAATAAACCCTCCCCCACACTTAAACCAAACATTGTCCTCAATGTTTAAACAAAACAAAATAAAATGAGAACCAAAATTTAAAAGAAAAGGAAGAGGAAACTTCTCTGGTTTTGTGGAAAAGGAGGAACGGTTTGAATTATGGAGATGGTGGAGACGACGACGACGTGAATCCTTGCGAATTGAAAAAGGCTAGCAGATTGCGCTCCATACGGTCTAATTTTTGTTCATATCTCTGTAGTTGGGCCCCTATATTGTCGAATGAATGAGCATAGGAAGATGATAGAAGATCTACTTGTGGTTGGGTGCTGTTGGGGTCTGCTTCTGCCGGCGTTCTCTGCTGCCTATTTGGCCTGGAATGAGGTAGTGCTGCTGGTCCAGGTTGCATGAAACTGAAACTACCATCTGCTTGTTTTCTTACAATCCCCATCCTGTCTAAACAAGTCATATCCAATGGTTCCACCTCACAAGTAGTATGCATGTTATGATTAGAGATATCTAATAAACCCAAGTTAATAGCTAATTGAGTAATATACGAACCAAGGATTAAGGGTTTATTTTTTTTCTGGACCATTGACTGGAATTGGGTGAGTAACCAAAAGCCTAAATTAACCTGAATGTTATGCTCCATACACCATAAAAAATAAAACTCAACTTTAGAAATAGTACCTACACTATCCCTCCTTCCAGAAAAATTAAAAGCCAAGAATCATTGTAAATATTTGAACACAGGGCTTTTTAAATAAGAACTCTTAGAAGCACTAGGATTATAAGGATCAAAATCAACCGACCATTCATGCCACAATTCAGTAGGATTAAAATCAGGATTGTAATCACATTGGGATCGTACGTAGCGCTCACTCTTTTCATCCTCTTTTTTCAGAAACCCCAAAGCAATGTTAAATTCAGAAATTGAACATGAACATTCTTTCCCCATTATCCTAAACTCAACTATCCCTCGGTAAACAAATCAAATTCCTCAGCAACATTAAATTGAAATGTTGTATAAAATTCATGGGTGAGCTCAATAAAGGCAGGGCAGTCCACATATACATAATTTTTCCAATTCAGTCTATTTACTAGCTCATCAATTTCATTATGAAGGCCTAATTGATCAAGAGTTTGAGTGTGAACATACTTACATGGGTAGATTTTGCGCTCACATATAGACCCATACCATTATTGGTCTTGTTCATCAATGAAGGTATTGAAGCCACCTAATTTGAGTTGTAGGCTACTGAAGAGTTCCATTTTCTTCCCTTTTTGAGTGCGCGAACATGGACCCGAGTGGACTGAAGCCTTGGTGGTTTGTCGTGGCTAGGGTGACGATGAAGGAGATGATGGTGGAGGTGTTACATGTGCAAGAAAGGGTGTAGACTATTGAGTTCTATTGATGGGTGATTTATCGAAATCTGACAACGGCTCTGGTGTGAGGGGTCTCTAATGGGCAGATTTTGCTGCTCTTTGATACTGTGAACGAGTTCTGACCATGGTGTTTCAGAATGAAGGAAGGGCTGCTAGGTTTGTTATTTTAGGTGGAGAGAAATTTTGAGGCGTGGGTTTTGCAAATACGGTTTCTGGAAAAATATATAATCACAGCCTTATAATCACACTAAATCATATGGGCCCCCTGTGTTTAACAAAATAACAAAGCAGAAGCTGGACTTTTGATAGAAATACATGACCCAGTTCCAGATTACCAAAATGCAGATTCCTCCCCTCGTGAACATTTACAGAAGGCTAATTGAGACTTACAGGAGGAAGAAGACGATTGAACAGTAACCTGAAAATAAATTAAAATAAACCCAATAAAAAAATCATAAAATAATTGCTAATTAAATATCTAAACGTCCTAAAACCGAAATTTAAAACTAAAAATTGGAACACATAAATCGAAATTAAAAACAAATGTTTAGAAAATTAAAATTGAAGCATTAATCAAAATTAAGCTTGGGTTGCCTCCTAAGTAGCGCCTTTGTTTACAGTCGTCGGCTCGACGTAATGCTTTCGTCTATTTATCCATGTAGACGGGATCTTTCAGCTCCACTTCTCCGACGTTTTCAGTTGGCACTTCTTTGAGTTTTAGTTTGTGGCCATTAACTTTAAATACTTTCGATGTCGTTAAGCTCTGAATCTCTACTGCACCATGATGAAAAACGTTAGTAACAACGAACGGCCCAATCCAACGAGAATGTAATTTACCTGAAAATAATCGAAGTCTTGAATGATAAAGGAGAACTTTTTGGCCAAGTGAAAATTCCTTTCTGGAAATCATTTTGTCATGAAATGCTTTTGTTTTCTCCTTGTAAATTCTAGAACTCTCGTACGCGTCATTGCGAATTTCTTCTAATTCTTGCAGCTGTAATGTCCTATGTTCGCCACTCTCATCCAACTTTATATTGCAATGCTTGACAGCCCAATATGCTCTGTGTTCTAATTCAACTGGAAGATGACAGGCTTTACCGAATATCAATCTATACGGCGACATCCCAATTGGCGTTTTGTACGTTGTTCTATATGCCCACAGCGCATCTTCCAATCGCAAACTCCAATCCTTTCTTGTCGAACCAACTGTTTTCTCGATGATTGATTTAATTTCGCGGTTTGAAACCTCAGCTTGTCCGCTGGTTTGTGGATGGTACGCCGTAGCAATTTTGTGTGTTACACCATATTTTTTTAGCAGCACCTCTACTGTTCGGTTGCAAAAATGTTTCCTTTGATCGCTAATTAGAGCCTTCAGAATGTCGAACCTGCTGAATATGTTAGATTTAAGGAAACCTGAAACAACTTTAAAGTCATCAGTTCTGGTAGCTTTCGCTTCTATCCATTTCGAGACATAATCAACTGCCAATAAAATATAAACGTAATCAAACGAAGATGGAAAAGGCCCCATGAAATCAATACCCTAAACATCAAAAATTTTGCAAACTAAAATAGGAGTTTGAGGCATTTCATTTTTCTGTGAAATATTACTTGTTTTTTGACAGCGTTCACAAGATTTACAAAACGAGTATGTGTCTCGAAATAAAGTTGGCCAGAAAAATCCACAATCTAGAATTTTTTTTTTGCTGTCCGTTTTGCTCCAAAATGGCCTCCACAAGCATACGAATGGCAAAAGGTAATAATAGAAGAAATTTCAGTTTCAGGTACGCACCTTTTTATAATTTGATTAGTGCAATGTTTCCATAGATACGGATCATCCTATACGTAAAATTTTGCATCATTTTTCAGTTTGTCTCTTTGAGCCTTAGATAAATCAGTTGGTAGTGTGTTAGTAACTAAATAATTCACCATGTTTGCGTACCAGGGCAGCCTGCAGCTTGCTGAAAATAACTGCTCATCAGGAAATTGCTCCTGCAGATTCTGCTTTGTTTTTACATGAACCAAACAGCTTAAATGGTCAACAACACGATTTTCTTGTCCAGCTTTATCCTTGATCTCCAGGTCAAATTCACTCAGCAGTAGAACCTATCTTATAAGCCTTGGTTTTGCCTCCTTCTTTGTTATCAAGTACCTAAGGGCTGCATGATCAGAGTAAATAACTACTTTAGTACCCAATAAATAAGAACAAAATTTTTCTAATGCAAAAACAACAGCCAAGAGTTCTTTTTCAGTGGTCGAATAATTTTTTTGTGCATCATTTAAAGTCATCGAGGCATAATATATGGCATGTGGCACCCTTCTAACTCGCTGCCTCAAAACAGCTCTTACAGCGTAATCACTTGCATCACACATTATTTCAAACGGGAGACTCCAATCTGGTGGCTGGATTATTGGTGCAGAAGTCAGCAGCTGCTTCAACTTGTCAAATGCATTTTTATAGCTTTCATCAAACTCAAAAGTCACCTCTTTCTGCAGCAGCTTACATAATGGCAATGCAATACGTGAAAAGTCTTTAATAAAGCGTCGGTAAAAACCTGCATGGCCAAGGAAAGAACGAACTTCCCGCATACTAGCAGGGTAAGGTAAAGATTGAATAATATCAACTTTAGCCTTATCTACCTTAATACCCCTAGCTGAAACTACATGGCCCAAAACTATACCTTGCTCAACCATAAAATGACATTTTTCAAAATTTATAACAAGGTTAGTTTCAATGCATCTTTGTAAAACAAGTGTGAGATTCTGTAAACAATTATCAAATGAGTCTCCATGAACAGTAAAATCGTCCATAAAAATTTCGATAATGTGCTCAACATAATCTGAAAATATACTCACCATACACCTTTGAAAAGTAGCCGGTGCATTACAAGCTCCAAATGACATTCGTCGATATGCAAAAGTTCCAAATGGACATGTGAAAGTTGTCTTCTCTTGATCTTCGGGAGTAATTACAATATAAAAATATCCTGAAAAACCATCTAGAAAACTATAGTAAGCTCGGCCAGCCAGCCAACCTTTCCAACATTTGATCAATAAATGGCAACGAAAAGTGATCTTTACGGGTTACCGAATTTAATTTCCTATAATCTATACAGACCCACCACCCATTCTGAACTCGAGTAGGCACCAATTCATTATTCTGATTTTTTACCACTGTGATGCTAGTCTTCTTCGGTACGACTTGAACAGAGCTGACCCATTCACTGTCTGAAATAAGATAAATTACTCCAGCTTGAAGCAACTTTAAAATTTCCTTCTTTACCACTTCCATCATTGGCGGATTCAACCTCCTTTGTGGCTGTCGAATTGGTTTAGCTCCCTCTTCAAGACGAATTCGATGCATGCAAGTAGAGGGACTGATTCCTTTTATATTAGCAATGGTCCATCCTATAGTTTTTTTATGCTTCTTCAGAATCTGCACTAGTTTTTCTTCTTGCTGTTTATTTAACTTGCTGGAAATAATCACTGGTAAGGTCTCCCTATCTCCAAGGTACACATATTTTAGGTGATTTGGAAGAGGTTTCAGCTCTAGCTCTGGTGCCTGCAAAACAGAAGGTATCAATTTTTCGTTAGGCACTGGCAACTCAATATAAGATAAATTATCTGTATTTTTCAACTCTCTGCACTCATTCATCTCTGCCACTGCATTCTGCACATCTGAAATTAATTTAGGTTCATCTCTTTCTTTCAAAATATTTTCCTGGTTAGTTGCTTCCAACTCATCTTCATCATCAAAAATTTCTTGCGCTAGAGAATCAATTAAATCAACTGAATACACAGAAAAATCTACATCAGGATATTTCATAACATCATAAATATTAAATTGGACAGCTTCACCATCAAACTCCATGGTCAGTGTGCCTTTATGAACATCAATTTTCGTTTTAGCTGTTTTCAGAAAAGGTCTTCCTAGCAAAATAGGTGTAGATTGGTCATTATTTTTCATGTCAAGAACATAAAAATCAGTTGGAAAAATTAATTTATCATTAACCTGAATAAGAACATCTTCAATTAATCCTTTCGGATATGCATTCTATCTATCGGCCAACTGGATAACTACACTAGTTTGTTCTAAAGGTCCAAAATTAAGAGCAGAATAAATAAAATATGACATTACATTAATAGATGCTCCTAAATCTAACATAGCTTTTTCAATTTTTGTTCCTCCTATGGTGCAAGGGATGCAAAACATACCTAGATCTTTGCATTTTTCAAGAAGACTCTTTCGAATTATGGCTGAAACATTTTCTCCTACCTTTATCTTTTCATACTTTTTGAGTTTTTGCTTCCTTTTCAATGTACACAACTCTTTCAAAAATTTAGCATAGCAAGACACTTGTTTTATTGCATCAAACAGTGGAATATTGACTTCACACTTCTGAAAGGTGTCATATAAATCTGCATTGCTTTTGTACTTCAGTTTTAAAGCTTCAGGAAAAGAAGGAACAGATTTGTATTCGCTGAAAGAAGAATATTTACCTGTCGCTACCTTTTCGGAAGGATTATTTTCTACTACCACTTCTTCTCTGTTCTCCACTTCCTGTGTTGGTACAAGTGGTTCTTTAATTGGCATCTCTAACTCTTTTCCACTTCTCAGCACTATGGCACTAGCATTCTCCTTTGGGTTTACCACAGTTTGTGATAGTAGTTTACTTGAATTTTGTGCTTCCAGCCTACTGATTGCAGTAGCCATCTGACTCATTTGATTCTCTAGATTTTGAATGCTAGTTCTGGTTTCTTGCTGAAATTTCACAATGTTAGTAGCCATAGTTTTAACAATATCCTCAAGAGATGTACCTGAATCAGAATTTTGGGTTGGTTACTGTTGTCTAGGAATATAGGGTTACTGATACGACTGAAAATTATTTGAAGGCTGATTCGTATAACAAAAATTAGGATGATCTCTCCAACCGGAGTTGTAGGTATTCGAATAAGGATTATAATTATGATTTCACTGTTGCTGTCCTAAAAATCTCCCCACTGCATTAGCATGTTCAAAGTAGTCATCTTGAAGTGTTAGGCACATATCAATTGGATGTCCTCCTATTGAACAGATTCCGCAAACTTTTTCCACCTCTATTTTTCCTATAGCCATTTGACGTACAAGAGTAGTTAAATCATCAAGTCATCTCTCAAGAGAAGATACATTTACCTCATTGACATGTCGAGACGAATGGTCTAATCTATTCCTAAATTGTTGTGAATTCGACGTCATATTTGCAATTAAATTTTGGGCTGCTTCAGGTGTTTTGTCAGCCAATGCTCTACCACTCGCTGCATCAATCATATTTCTCTCATTTGATAGAAATCCTTCGTAGAAATATTGAATAAGCAACTGGTCACTAATTTGGTGATGTGGACAGCTCGTACAGAGTTTTTTAAAGCGCTCCTAGTATTCGTATAAAGACTCTCCACTCTGCTGCCTAATGCCACAGATTTCTTTCCTTATGCTGGCTGCTCTTGATGCTAGAAAAAATTTCTGCATAAATAATCTTTTCATCTCATGCCAAGTAATGATACTTCCAATGGGTAGATAAAACAACCAATCTTGCGCATCATCTTTCAAAGAAAATGGAAAAGCCCTCATCTTGATTTGTTCTTTGGTTACTCCATTCGATTTCATTCCAGTGCACACCACATGAAATTCTTTCAAATGTTTATGAGGATTTTCACCTGCAGAACCACGAAAAATAGGTAAAAGATGAATTAGTCCAGATTTTAATTCGAAGGTGGTATTAACATCTAAATTTGGAAAAGGAATGCAGTGTGGTTGTTGATTTAAATCTGGAGCAGCAAGCTCCCTTAAAGTCTGATTTTCAGCCATGTTTTCCTCTATTTCGTAAGCAGATCTGTGTGTTTGCAGTCTCTTTTTTGTTTCTTTTCTCAGCCCTTTTATCGTCTTTTCAATTTCTGGATCAAATTGTAAACTAGTTTGTTTCAAATATTGCGTAACGAATATACAAATTAAAAACTCCCTAGAAATGGCGCCAAAATTTGGTACGTGCTGTCATTGACACCCAAATTAAAATCCTAAATTCCTGTAACAAAAATGTAGTAAAGGAAAGTAGGGATCGTTCCCTCGAAAAGTTTTGATTAGTATGTCGTCACAATTAAATCGAAACAAAGAAATAAATGGGGGTTTTTGAAGTGAATGCAAATTATAATAAAAAACAATAAATAAAAATTCAGCGAAATAAATTAAAACGATTAATCAATTAAACAAACCTTGGTCTTCGGTCACATCCACCATTGAAACTACGATTGATCATCGAAACCAAAAATATCAAATTAATTATTCAAATATTCATTGTGGTATTAAATTAACCTATCCTTCCTTACGATTAGTTAACCAAAAACATGTATTCCAATTAACCCTTATTGATTAATAATTCGGATACGATCTCGAATTTAATTAAACAATAGCATTACGAACTAGAAAGACCAACGAAGTAAGACAACACAAACGTACGACGTTGCATTTAATCTAGTTGATTATTTTCCTAGGATTTATAGTTTCTGACACAGCAAATGATAAACCTAGTCGCTACTTCGATTAGATGGATTGAATAATTACGGATTCAGCACCTAAACTAGTCGTAGATTATATTAATTGATAAACTAATTGCGCACCTTAAAAATCAATCAACACAATCATGAAAAATAATTCAGAAAGATAATCAATACTCAAATAATCAAAAAGATGCATTAAAGAATAAAAATAAATCTCACAATCATTGTAGTTTCATGGTTTCAAATCCCTTCAACCAAGAGAAATTATTCAGCCACTGTAGACCATGTTTTTCTCTCTAATTCCCTAAGTACAATGGTTGATAATTCTCAAATAAAAATAAGAGTATATATATTATCTTCCTACTAAAAATCTGGAAATTGAAAGTCAATCCTAATCTCCTAATCCAACCAAGCAAAGTGATACATATCTTCCTAAAAAGAAAGGAAAAGATATGTATATCCTTTCTCCAAAAATATCCTTCCTTATTCATCTCAATTAACCCTCTTTTCCAGCTAGTAATTATCCCTTTTTTTAGGAAGCAAATCTTGATATTTAGTGGACCCTTGCAGCTGATCTGGAAGTCCAGATTTTATTTCCGCATTCTGTTTTCGTCTTTGACGTGCCCACGCCTAGTCAGCATCACGAAATTTCCAGATTAATAGATCTGCTCCAGTTTTTCATCTTTTTGGCCCATCTTACTCCAAAATTGCTCAAAATTTCCTAAATGCAAAAAGAGAAGTAATTCCATTATATTGAATTAAATTTCCACACAACATAAGGGAATTAGAAATCAAAATAATAATAATTAAAGGCATTATCACATACCACACGTTGAGAAAAGGGTTCCTAAATCATAAATTTCTTTAACATCTAACTCCATGTTTTGTCAAACATTGGACTCAAAACAACTTTTATTATATTCAATAACACAACAACTTCTTGTTCACCTAATAATACAACAATCACAAGTCTCTAAGGCACAACTTTAATTATATTCAATAATACAACAATTTATTGCAAAATTACAATATTTGGAACCCAAAATTCCACCGTTGGAAGAAATCAATGCGGTAGTATTGCAAAAATTCTAGATTATTTTGGAACCCAAAATTCCTTAAATTGGGTTTACACTTTACAATATACAATTCAATCTATAGTGGTATATATGACTTACAAAAGAAATTAGTTGACTATTTGACTTTCTTTGTTCACGTTGTCTTGTTAACTTGCTAGAGAACTACTGGAAAAAGGCTAAAAGTTGTTTTGCAATAGAGAAAATATAATGTGGGGAAAAAGATAAGAATGGCATCGAAGTCATAGTGGTCGAATGGTGTTGAAGTCACGACATCGATAAGTGTGAACTATGAATGAATAAAGGAGTCAGAGAGAGTTTGAACGATGACAAAATTACTATAGAACTCGCACGCAAGAAGAAAAGAAAAAAATTTGTTTAGAAATTAGAACTTTAGGTTTTTTTTTGGTTTTATTCAACAGTGCACCACATGGTGTCGTTTTACTTTTGTTATGATTTAAGCAAGTCCAACTCAACTCGTCAAGCTAAGCAAGCCAAGTATTGCCCTGTTTAGGTTTAGGCTTGTGTTCGGTTTTTTATTTATGGTTAAGCTCATATTTGTACTGGTGCTTGTTTATGACAGGTTCATTTTGAGCTCAATCAAGCAAAACTTGTTTCAAGTTCAAGAAAACTCGCTTCGAATTCAACCCTAACATTATAGCCTTATTTATACAATTTTTCGTTGATCAAGGTGTAACAAACAAACTTGGTGTGAATATTTTTTGACTTTACTTTATTCTTGAGGAGAGTTCCATCCTAGAGATATACGTTGATGGGGTCCATTCAGGATGATTGTTAGGCCACCAACAATATGACATGGATGGAAGTAGTAATGTTGGGTACCTCCAAAAATTTTACTAGAACAATGCTTAAGGTTTCAACATCTTTTGTCAAGGCTAGTCAAGCTACGACATAAACATGAATGTTTTGGTCTCTATAAACTTGTTGAATTTTATATTGCTCAAAGGACTTAAAGGTAATCCTTATTGTTTCCAAGTAAGATGCCTTTTTTTCTCCTTATGCTTGAAAATTGCGTATAAGATTATTAGTTGATAGTTGTTGAAAATGTTGATTGACTTTGCCCCCATATCTTTGGCTAGTCATAATCCCATGAAGAGTGCCTTATATTCAGCCTCGTTATTGGATGCCTTAAACCCAAACTGGAGGGCATTATAGGATCGTTAGCCCTCAGGGCTAATCTAGATTGAACTTGGTCCAAGTCTTCCTTCATTGGATGACCCATCCACATAAAGGTGTCATGTTATTAGCTTGTCGAACATGTCTTTCACTTGGATAACTTGGTTTTGAAAAGTTTCCTCCTATTAAGTAAGCTCTTGTTGAGGCTCATGTGTGAAGTCTGAAATGAAATCTTCAAGTGTTTGTCCTTTGATTGTTGTGAAAGGCTTGAAGTTGATATCAAACTGACTTAGCTTTATCACCCATTTTAGTAATCTTCCTAGGGCTTATGGCTTTTGCAATATTTGGCGAAACGGGTAGTTTGTAAGCACACTGATGGAGTGCGCTTAAAAATAAGGATATATTTTTCTAGAGATGATTATTAGTGTTAAAGCTAATTACACTATCTCGATACAATTTTGGCTAAAATCACAATATGCAGATGTGGTTCTACTTAAATTGCATAAAGATAGGTGATATCTTGTCGATATTCATCATCACAAATGTAATTTTAATTAAATTGCATCATCTTCGGTGTGATCTTATTAGAACTGCACTAGATAGATTATTGATGACATTGTCACTAATGACTTTTGTAATTATAATGTTTATATTATTAATCTTAGAATTAATGTAAATTAAGGGTGAAAAGTATATTTCTTAAAGTTTTGAGGACCAAACTTAGTGAGTTTTCAAAAACATATTTTTGTCCTTTTTAACAATTGTAACATGTCAATTTATATATTTCACTAATATAACTAGATAATTGATAGAGAAATTTTTTTTTGAAACTTAAAGGGTGAGAAATTTAATGTAGGACAATTTGTGCGGGAACTTTTTGTCATTACACCTTCTCAAAATGGTAAACTCACAAATACCTCATGCCCAAAAGCAAGCATGAATGACCTTTCTGAAGCTCAAGAAACTCGGCTCGACTTAAAAAGGCACTTTCTAAGCAGCTCATATAGAATTAATGATAGGAATATTAAATAGAATTGATGAAAAGCTTGTCCCTAACCGTATCCATAATGACTCAACAGGAAAAGATCCAGTCAAGCTAAACCCAAAATCAACTACTTCAGAACTAGATACCCCATTCCTTGATCCATACAACTTCTGTTATATCCATCATATCATCCTATGCCTTAATTCATGAACAACATCAACTGTCTTTGCTTAGAAGGGGTAAGAGGAAGAAGTAAAAAACCAACTGGTGCTCACAGATTTTTCCGTGTTTACCCAATAACGATATCTAAGATTTAGAAGTGGAAAGTTAGTTGCAAATAAAAATCTGGCTTTAATAAATTCTCAGAAAAATTGACAAAAATGAGAATTTCCTTTGATTGAAGGAAATAAGGTACTTCTTGCTATTTTTCATGGGTCGAAAGCAATCAACATAATCAATTGAATTTGCGCTAAACTATAATCAATCATCAAGGGATGCAAGTGGTGATTTGGGCGTCCCATTTCCCAACCTATAAAGATTATATCATTGTTTCAAGAGCTTGCACAAGTAATGCTTAAATAAGCAGGCTGTGAATTGAAATGCTATGAAAAAGTTACCATAAGCGTAACTTCTCCTTCAACTTTCTACATTTAGGTATAGAAATACATTGAGTCGGGACAACTTAATAGCTATGTTGGCACAATTAGCATCATAGAATGGATGCAGTTCATAACAACCCACATCCATTTTTTTAAGGGAGACAATGCCAAAAGGTGGCTCCATTGCTCCCTCATCAATATAACACCTGTTACGTTCCGGCACTGCTTATTTTGACATACCACAGAAAAAGAATAGACATCTTGACTTACTAAAGGTATTTTCCATAATTTGTGCATTTTATTCCAATTATGTAAGATGAACACAGTAATATATAATAAGCAATTTGTGTGCTTCTCATTCTCTCACGCTTTCTACGACACAATAAACCTAAAACATGACACAAACCTGAAAGGCGATATAACCAACACAAATGTGTTAAAACCATCAAAATACCATTGAAAAGCAGTACTTTTAGACCAACCAAATTTCAAAGATACTTCTACTGTCAAGATTATATAATAGAACCTTATGATAGTTCTACAAGGACAAGAAAAATGAAACTTGGATTAACCCAGAGTAGGGGGTTGTTCACCTCAATTTGACATACAATCCAACACGCCAAACTGTCTCAATATTGAGTCCTGATGTGTCTGCTTTATGTCAATCCCTTCTTTCATCATCTCATAAAGCGGGCTCATTTCCCTCGGCTTCTCAACCTGTTTAATAGAAAGCTAAACAGCCCTGTCAACCTCAGTCTCTGTGGTAAACCTCCAAATCCCAAACCTAATAGAAGTATGAGCCATATCCTCATCCACTCCCAACGCCCTCAATACATAAGAAGGCTCTAAACTCGCACTAGTACAAGCACTCCCACTCAACATCGCCACCTCCTTTAGACCCATCAACAAACTCTCTCCCTCAATATAAGCAAACGATAGATTCAAATTCCCAACATATCTCCTCTCCATACTACCGTTTATCACCACCCCGTCAATTTTATCTGTAATTCCATTCAACAATCAACCTTGCAACGCGGTTATTCTCTTATGATCATAATCCATTTCCTTCTTCACAATCTTGCAAGCAACCAAACCCCATAATTAACGGGGTAGGCAAAGTCCCACTCCTAATCCCTCTCTCTTGTCCACCTCCATTTATCAATGATTCAACTCGAATTCGTTGTCTACGCCTCAAATACAATGCTCTAATCCCTTTGGGCCCGTAAATTTTATGCCCACTCAATGACATCAAACTAACATTCCATTTCTCCACATCAATTGGACTCTTCCCCAAGGCTTGAGCAGCATCTGTGTGAACGGAATTTTAAATTCTTTACATATTTGACCAATTTCATCCATGGGCTGAATCACACCTATCTCATTATTAACCGACATGTCAGAAATTAAATCAGCGTCAGGTCGAACAGTTGCCCGTAATTCATCCAAATTAACCAACCCATCCGACCCAATGGGCAAATAAGTAATTTCATATCCTTGCTGCTGAAGATGTCAACACGAATCGAGAACACACTTGTGCTCAGTCTGTCTCGTTATGATGTGTCACTTCTTGTTCTTGCAAAAGTGCATGACACCTTTGATTGAAATATTGTTAGACTCGGTTGTGTCAAATGTAAAGATTATTTCTTTTAGAGAAGCACCGATAAGATCAAAGATTTGAGAGCGGGTCGTTTCAACAGCGAAATCTGATTCCCAACAGTAATAGTGTGGGCGTTACCCTAACGGGAGAGGTAAAAGGGAAACATCGTGTCAAGTACACGGGGATCAACCGGAGTGGTTGATTGCATGTCGAGGTAGAGTGAACGACCTAAAATTTTCTCTCCTTTCATGGAAATTCCATTTTCATCTTCGAATGATTCGGGTATCATAGAGGCAATGGCAACAGCGATGGAGATGAGGCAATGGCTACGGGTATCATAGATGCGTAGAGTTGAAGTGATAAGCTTAAAGGCCATATCTATCGACTTGTTCCGTTACTGGATGTTGTGGTGAAGCTTGATGAAACGAGAGAGGCACAAGTTGGAGATAGGGTCACCGACTGTTTGTGGTTGTGACATAGAAGTTGGATAAGTGGCTTTCGTAAGTGAGTTTAACATTTATTCTAACGAAACATTGATATAGCGGGACGTTCGGTTTGGAGATAAAATAAAGATTAATGTCTCTTATTAAATAACAGAACATCTTCACCTTATGTTTTGGAATATTAAAGAGGTAATTTTGATTTTATTTTGATTATATTCTTATTTATTAATTTTTATGATAAAAAATAATTTTATTTTTAATTAATTTAATTAGTAATAAAAAATATTTTAAAATAATTATATCCAAAGATATTTGAATAAAATAATATATTAGTATTTTCTTATTAATTCTAATCAAGCACAATAATTATTTATATCTATCAAATTTGGTCACATATAATAATAATTTATATTCAATATATTCTAGATAATCAATTTTTAATGTAATATTTCAATTTTGGTAATAAAATATTATCTAAACCAAACGTACCTTTTATATTTATATCCACCGTAGTACATAGATATGTCCAGGGTATTCGACAACCCGTGACATAGTTTGACCTGTTGAAAAAGTTTTGTAGACTGTGTAAGGCTTACGAGTTATGTAGGTCATGTGGAGAGATTTAGGGTCTAACCTGCAAAAATTAAAAATTTTAAAATTTAACAAATAAATATATGTAATAGGGTAGGTCAACCTACTAAAAACCTATAAAGGCACAATCAAGATATCTTAGGTCATGTCTTGGGCCTCGTCATGCCATAGACTAATAGGATGAGCCACATTGAATTCAGTCTAACATGATTTATGACCGTGTCTAATATTGGATTTCTAAGTGTTTTGATAATAACAAAAACTAAAACTCACTAACTTATCCAGGACATGACTTAGTTCATGATCAAATTAGACAAAAGTTGAAAAAAATGCATATTTACAAGTCATGCACGACCATGCATGGTTCAAATGGAAGTCGTGCACACAGTTGAACGAGACCATGTGTGTTGCCATCCACGATTTTGGAAATTTGGCTTGCATTAGACATGTCATGCATGCCCATACACAATATACACACGCCCATGGTAACTCATTTCAAGCTACCCATAAGCACCTTATCCCGGTGCACAATTGCTCGTGCATTCAAAACCAAAGTCAACAAGGATTTTAGTCAAATTTTCAAGCATGCATGTGCACACGAAATATGCATGCTTGTAATAAGCATATTGAAGGGCACCTGCAAGGCATCTCATGCATAATCCAATTATGCATCGTCAAAGCTAAGTCAAAGTCCTTTAATCTCAAACTTCCATGTATACCTATGTATAAGCTATATAAGGAGCCATGACTAGATTTCACCGTACAGGATACAGCCATGTATCAAAGCCTAAGTCAAAGCAAGGTCAATGCATGCCTATACAAAAGGTATACATAATCATGCACAAGCGAAATTCCAAGTGTACATATTCCTATGCATGTTGAGCATACAAGCTTCTGAAATTTTTGAAGGCTTACCAAATAAAGCTATGTACAACCATGCATGTTATTTGCATGCTCATACATACGTGTGGTACAAATAAGAATTCAACCATTGACATGTCTGATTGAGGTTAACTTCATTTTATTGTTAGACACGCCCATGCACTCTATATGCATACTTGTACATCGTTATATTTCAAATGAAATAAGTGATTTTTTTATTTCAACAAATACTTCTTCAAATCCAACAACTATTTCAACTTTTCCAATGCTCTAAGCCTATAAATACAAGCCATATTGAATACAAAAAAGTGAGAGAACATACATGTGAAAGTTAAACTCTTTTTCTCCTTAAAATTCTCTCTCCCAAGCTTATATATCATATATTTGAAAATACCATTGTGCTTCATATTTGTAATAATCTTTGTAGACGTTTTTTCATTCAAATTTTCTATAATCAATCTTGTTAGGTGAATTTTTGTATAACTAATGTTAGGCACAATCTCATATCAACTAGTGTAATCAGATAAAATTATGAATAACTATTATAAAAAGTAAACTTTTTACAAGTGTAATTTCTGATTATTTGAAAAAGTGGATATAAGAGACTTAAGTAGAAAAACTTCGAACTACTATAAATCTTAAATCTTTCTATCATTCTCTCTCTTTACTTTAAGTTTATTATTTATGTTAATTGAATTTGTTCACCTGTACTTATGTGAATGTTTTAATTTGTGTTTTAAGTTTTAATAATCGTATGGACCCTCCCCCTAGTATTATATGACTCGTCATGGTATTTTTCATCTAATAATGCCTAAGGCTAGGGCTAAACATTTTAAAACTTAGTTAAATACTTTTTTTTTTTTTTCATTTCCAATTTTTCAACAAAAATCCTAAAATTCTTCAAATCTAAATATTTGTTTTAAACTCCAGAGCTTATATTCAAAATCTTAAACAAAAACACAAATTCAACTAGAAAAGATTGTTAAATCTATATAATAAGATTAATATTTACTTATTTTTTTATTTTATGATTTTGTTTGATTCAGTAATGTCTTATCACAAAAAATAATAATAATAAATTGTTATAATGACGTATAATTTATAAGATTATTAGATATAAACTAGGGTGAACTGATTACTTGATCAGAATCGAAACTGTTGAAACTTGATAATCAATTCTAATTCTTACTCAAAACCAACGAAAGTAGAATAAATTCTAGATGGTAAGTAAAAGAATTTGTAGGTTTCAAAATTAATTTCGGTATATTACTCTTAGAAACCAAAACCAATTTGATTCCCTTATTCACATTTTTGGGTCGGGTACCTGACCCAAAAATTAAAAAATAAATAATATATCAACTTAACCTATTTCCTGTTTAATTAGAAAATCAGTGATTGTACTGAAAGGTAATATGATAAAAGTAAAATAATTAGGGATAATATTGTCATTCATGTTTTTGACACAACCTCAAGGCTCTTTTCCATTAACGAAGTTATGTTGTGGGTGAGAATTTGTAGTTTAGGAATTCAATGGGTGAGCAGGAGTTTTGCTAAACCTTGGGTGTGAAATTATTTTAAACTACTTATTTATTGAGAAGAAACCAAAATCTATTTCAACTCCCCGTGACCGATGTTACGTTGAATGTTGAAATTTCCGTCAAACGCACCGTTTTGATGATTGAAATAATAAATGAAAGCAGTTAAGTGACATCGTTTTAGTTAGGCTGTAATTTTATATTGCATCAGATATGAATGGAATTTGTAGTTTTTTAGGGAGCTCGACAAGTGGTGTTAAAAAGCAGTTTGTTTTCGGTTTCAGATCCAATCTAGGACGACACAACAGACTAAAAATCAATTACAAGTTTTCTGTATTGTCTCACAAATTACCTATTTGTCTGTATTTAGTTTCAGAAAATTAAGGGTTAATCATCGCCAAGAAGCTACTTTTGTTCTTGAACCTAGCATCATCTCGGTAAGTCTCTGTTTAAGTTTTTGAAGATTTGTGTATGCTAGTGTATGATGTTTCGTGTCAAGATCTGTGTGAATTGTTGTTCAATGGTGAATATCTAATTTTTTTTTGTTGATTTTTTTGGTGGCTTGTCCTGACGAAGGTAACATATCTGTTCAAAACACGTTAGGCTCGTTACACACTGTAGTTTTACGGCCTGTAGCGATATTCATACTCTCTCTGTAGATCAGCTGAGTGATGATGATCGTTTTGATTAGTCACCCGGAAAATTAAAAAATTTAAGTTGTGTTTCTAAAGAAATGCTATTTTTTTATTAAGTCTTCATTTGTTAGTATGTTTTGTGTCTAATTTTATTTTTTTGGAACCCTAGCTTTATGACATTTTAGATTTCATAGGTGTGTTTGATTATGTGGTTTTGGTGATTGCTGTAAGCAGGTGGACGTATTTTATTTTGATTTAGTTGAGATTGAGTTATTTGATAGGAGATGATAAATCTGATGTCAGCTGAACTTTTGGCAGGTGGGTGAACTTGATCATCATGTTCCGGTCACCACGGAGTAGAAACCAAAGATCAAAAGGTTTCAAGGTGAAGCATGCATTACAATTATGCTTTTTGCTTGGTGTCTGCATCTGGCTGCTTTACCAGGTTCGGCACTCTCAGGACAAGAAATCTGAATATGAGGATGGTGCAAAAGCTGGGAATGAGATCATAAAGTTTGGGAGAAAGAACCTTCCTCGAAGGGAAGACCCATTGATTAAAGATGCAAGGCCCAAAGAGTATGAAGAAGAAGAGATCAAGAGTGAAGAACAGAGCAAATCTGAAGAGAATAATAATGTAGGGAAAGGTGGTGCAGATGATGAGATAATTGATCAGGATCATGTTAAGAATGAGGAAGCTGAGAATAGAGGAGATACAATTGGTGGACAGAAGGATAGGGATGACACCAATGAGAGTGAAGAAAGCAAAGAGAATAACATTGATGAATCCAAGGAGCAGGATAGCGAAGACAAGGTGAGTAAAGAGAACAAAGAGAATAACATTGAAGAGAGCAAGCCGAACAAGGAGAAGGGGACTGAAGGGAGCAAAGAGAATAACATTGAAGAGAACATTGAGAAGGAGAGGGAGGAGAGCAGTGAGAATAACATTAGAGGTAACAAGGAGAAAGAGAGTGAAGAGAACAAAGAGGTTAACATTGGAGTAAACAAGGAGAGTGAAGAAGGCAAAGAGAATAAGATTGAAGAGAACAAGGAGAGTGAAGAGACAAAAGAGAATAACATTGAAGAAAGCAAGAAGGGTAGTGAAGAGAAGCATATTGAAGAGAACAAAGAGAAGTATAGCGAAGATAAGGCAAATGATGAGAAGAAAAATGTGGAGATTCAAGAAAAAGTGACGGAGGAGACTGGAAATGAGAATGAAAGTATATCAAAACAGCAATTCCATGATGAAAATGGTAATAACATTGAGGAAGCAAGGGAGAAACATTACAAGGGTGATGATGCTTCCAGTGAAGTAGTCCATGTAACTCAGAATATGAAACTTGAAAATGTTAAAGGAGATCAACAAAATACCAATGAGGTGGAGCAGCAAGGAAAAGAAAATAATGAATTTCAGCAGAAGAAACAGAATAGCGTTGAAGGTGACCACCGAGATGAATCAGCCTCAAATGTACAAGAAACTGGAACTATTGAGAAGAATGATTCTACAAATAAGTTATCCGGTGACAAGGGTGTTCATGAAGGCAATCAGTCAGAAACAAATAATGGATCTAATTCTACAACAGAGACACAATCAAATGAACATCATTTGAGCTCCAACTCCATGGAAGTTACTGGGGAAACTCATGATTCAAGGGCACAAAATGGGACAGATGCAACATCTGATACAACTCAGAATCAAAATGAAACACTGAATAACAGTTATAGGGGAGATGACTCTACTCAAGAAAATGTTGTTCTACAGCAATCTGGGAAATCATACTCAGATACCAATGGTGAGCTGATGGATGTGAAAGCAACACATGCTACAACCGAGAATGAACATTCAACTAATGGAGAGTCACAAGATAATAATGCTGAAACTGGCCAAGCTAATGACTCCAACTCATTGGCTGGAATAGAGAACAATGCTCACAAGGAGACCAAAGAAAATGTTATACAGTCAAACACAAATAACAATGGAGATGCAGGCCAGAACAAACAAGTTGATTCTTCAAACTATAAAGAGAGAAACACATCAGCAGATGATAACATAGATGCCGATCAAAAGGAACAAAATGGTTCTTCAAACTCTGAAGTGAAAGAAAAATTATCAAACACAGATGCCGGTAAGAACGAGAATGAAAATGCTACCCAGAACAACACAAATGATAATCCAGAAGCTGAACAAAAAGATTTATCAACAGACACAGATGGCAACGCTAATACCATCCAGAATGATTCTTCAATTACTCAAGAAGAGAAAGAGAATCGCATAGATCTGGGAACTTTGCCTGAAATTGGAACTGCAGTGAACAACGGTGAAAATGCAGCTGCAGAGTGATATTTTTGATAAGTTGGTTTCTGCTGTATCTTACACGATTGTTCATTCCGTATATTTCTTTGTTCTTCCTGAGATGATTGGGCTAGTTTGTAATCTTTTTTTTTATGCATCCTGTGCCTTATTGCAATAATAGTGTCTAGAAAATATTACACCTAGAACTCGGTAACTGTTAAAGTAATATTATATCCAGGTTTCAAATTTTCATAGAAAAATCCTTTTGTTGAATACTGATTTATAATTTAGTTGTGTTTCTGGGTTCAGGTATTAGTGTGGCTTGTCAGTTGACAGTCAAGGAAGTCTTTAGTTTTAACCACATACTGTATGATTCATTGCTTGTGATTTTGGAATAGAAAGTACATTTTCACACCATGTCAATTACCTGGATTAATGGAGCTTGCTTTGCACAGGTGTTCGTTGCCATGTTAAAAGAAATCTGATAATGCATCTGGACCTAAAATTTACTTTTGAAAACCTCTCACCCAACCTCAGTCTCATCTTCAATTAGACATCCCAACCTTTAGTGGTCGAACCCCCATCTTTTCTCTTCAATGACTTGAAGTTTACATTGTTTTCCGCTGGTATGTTACCGTTTCCCTTCTTTTTCCTATGTTTGATTTACGAGAACGAACCTAGAATTTAAGGGGTATTCACTAACTCTCCCTTTCCTGCATTTAGTGGACATGAATCTGTCAGAAATGGTTATTTTACCGAAAAGATTGAACTGATATACAGGAGATGAGACTGCCAATATCGTTGTGGATTCTAATTTGACAAAGAATCGTCGTTACTTTTCAATATTTAAATTTTAGGTTCTCACATGAAGATAAAACGTTTATCATATTACGAAAATTTCAAGTTTTGCATCATTAACTTCAATTTTATCAGAAGGTTAAGTGATATAATAAATTTTTATTTATTAATTTTTAAAAACTCAAATATTTATTCTTTTATTAAAATTTATTATTAGAATTAAAAGTAAAAATTATTATTTAACTAAAAATGTTAATAAATTAAAAATTTATTATATTTTCTCTCTTAGTTTAAAAATCTTATAATTTTTCTTCACACAAGATTAAAAAAGTGATTATTCTCCCTTAGGATTTTTTCTCCTCTTTAGCAAACTTCTTCCCAATTGTCAGCATTCTACCTCCTGATCGGCTCATCTTTCCCTCCCAGTCAGCTTATCTTCCCCTGTTGGTCAGCTTATCTTTTCCTCTCAGTCTCTCTACTGTCCTCCCCTATAATCTTCATTTGAGACGAAGACGATGAATCGTCCCAAGGAAGGGCAACGGAGAGATAGAGAGGGAGAACATCAACGACCAAGAAGGAGAACACCAACGGTCAGGAAGGAGATATTCTTTAAAGAGGAGAAAAAAAAATTCTAAGGAGAAATGGTTATTTTTCAAAACTTAGGTGAGAGAAAATTGTTAAACTTTTAAACTAAAGAAAAAAAATATGATAAATTTTTAGTTTTTTAAATATTTTTAGTTAAACGATATTTTTACCCTAAACTCTAATAATAAATTTTAATAAAAATATAAATATTTGAATCTTTAAAAATTAATAGATAAAAATTTGTCATTTCACTAAATTTTGAGTGAAAAACAATGGTGTACCCTCCATATATATATATAAGAAAAGCAAAATACAAATTGAACCAAATCTCTCCACTGTTTTCTTTCAATTCGTTGTTTTCAATTAAATCATCAGACTACTAAACCCCATTTTCAATTCGTTCTACCCATTCTTCTTCCTCTTTTTCCTTACCTGTTTTCCAAATCTAAAATTTTTTTTATCTTCTTGTCCTTTCCTCTTCATTATTCTCTTCTTCTTTTCCTTCTTCCCATTTCAATTTTGTCACCTGCCATTGTCAGTTTCCCACAAACTCCACCTACAGTCACCTATTTCGCCTATTTCCCAATTCGCCACCTGCAGTAGTCAATTTCGCCCACAAACTTCAAGCAAGCACCAACCAAAAAATAAAAAAAAAGAAAGAAAGAAAGAGGAAACAAAGTGAAGATGAGATGGGAAATTGATGCAGAGTAAACTGTTTGAGTTGGCATGGAAGCGGTTATGCAATTTAGTGCAGTGTTACTTCCAATTTATGCAATATGGTGTCAGACGGTTAAATAAACAAGAGTTGAGATGTCGTTTAAAGAGCTTTGATGGTATTTAAAAAAAAGAAAGAAAGAAAGAGAAAACAAAGTGAAGATGAGATGGGAAATTGATGCAGAGTAAACTGTTTGAGTTGGCATGGAAGCGGTTATGCAATTTAGTGCAGTGTTGCATTTCCAATTTATGCAATATGGTGTCAGAATGTTAAATAAACAAGAGTTGAGATGTCGTTTAAAGAACCTTGATGGTATTTTGTAATTTGACATTTAATCAATGTGGCAACGTTTTCATTAGGCATGAGATATATGTAAACGCTGGAAAAACTTTGAAGGAATAAGTCACAACGTTTGTGTGAATTTCCTCTCTGTTCTTCCTTATTCTCTCTGTGTGTGTGTTTCTTTCTTTTCTTTCACTATAATTTCGGAACAGCTTGCATCATTTGGAAATAGGAGGATAGATTGTAGAAATAGTTAAAAGAACGATGAATATGATGTGATGTGATATGAAGTGAAGTAAGATAGGCACTTGGGTTGTTGGTGTTATATATGACAACCCTATTCGAATCTTGCAACATTAGTGTACAAATACAAAATGGAACACTGAACAGACTTGCAAAAATCCATCTCTCTCAAATAACACGATGATCAAGAACAAAGATAGACAAAATCTATATTATTGCTTTCAATACTCAAAATGAATAAAAATTAATCCACTATAGTTAACTATTTGAACAAGTCCACAAATAGATTTGACCGTCTAAATCTTTAAACTATTTAGATTGAAGACTATATTTTGTCTAATAAGAGTAGTGATCCTAATATTTGTTAGATTTTGTCTAAAGGTTTTGGGAAAACTCAACTTTGCTATATGGGTAAGAATACTCTAGAATTTTTTAAAAACATTGTTTGGTATATCTATTGGACAAGTTTAGATCAAACCTTTAGAGTAATAATAATAAGTTAAACCTTGCACGATCTTAAGTTTGGGTTAGACGTGACATTCTCCCACCAAATTATACGCTGCCTACATTACGAACCACCATTGTGAAATTCTCAAATCTTGCTTTTAAAATGCCCTAGCATTAAGATACTAAGCCTTCTCAACTTTTTAAGTTGTGTTCCTAACTTGTTTTCAAATTGCCTTAGAAACTTTTGAATCTTGCTTTCAAGTTGCAAGCAAGCTTTAAGACGTTCTTTGATCCTTGTTATACTTTCCTTGCGGGTTGGACTCCAGTCCTTGTCTTCTCTTGCCTGCCAATACACTAGCAAGAAAGGAAAGCAGATCGATACGTACCTACAGCTATGAAATTGGCGCACCTTAACGTTCTAAGATTCCTTTATAAGAGCGGAAATGCCAAACATAGATTAAATAGACTATTCTATTCTAGGCCAATGTAATTGATGTTTCCTATTATGATAGTAAAACAATCAAAAGATGTTGATTAGAAAGGCAAGGTCGAACCATCTAAATCAGCTAAAGGAGAGTGAAGAGGTGGTAACTCTCCCAACCCACAAGAAGCCTTCTTCTTTCTCGTCTACATCAAGTGCATTGAATGCCCCAGAATCAAAATCAAAGAGCAAGTTACCTTAATAGGCTTCCTTAGCATCCATAAATTGCAACCTATGGAGGGCAAACAATAAATAGAGATGTGGAGGTTTTTTTTTTTTTTTTTTTTTTTGTGAGGGACATGGTATTATGAAGATCCTAGTTAATCAACACAAATCTACATGATCACTTCATAACAAATTGTTGTGGAAATATGAGTGTCCATTTCAGAATGTTAAAATGTTACCAATTAGTTGGGGTTATCCTCAAGACTTAGCATTTATGAAAGCTTCCATGTGAGTTGCCTAAAGTTATATTATCTAGACATAGAAGATCTTGATAGAAATAAGTCCACTTAAGTGTCATTTGGTGTCACTTCCGCACATGAAAAAAGATTTAGAACCATTCTAGACACAATGATAATTCTCCAACAAGATAATAGTCTAAGTTGTGAATATCTCATGAAATGACAAGGCTTAGCAAATTGTGAAACAAGTTGGGAATGCAACTTGAAAGCAAGATTAAGAAGTTTCTAGGGCAATTTGAAAACAAGTTCGGAACACAACTTGAAAGTTGAGAAGGCTTAGTACATTAATGCTAGGGTATTTTGAAAGCAAGATTTAAGAGTTTCACAATGGTGCTTCGTAATGTAGGCATCATATAATCCAGTGGGGAAATGTCATGTTTGACCCAAACTTAAGATCGTGTAAGGCTTAACTTATTAATCAAAAAGTTTGACCTAGACTTGGCCAAGAGGCATCAATGAATATGCTAAATTATTTTTCTAGAAGATTCTAGAATATTCTTACCCATATAGGAAAGTTGAGTTTTCCCAAAACTTTAAGACAAACTCATACAAGTATTAGGATTACTATTCTTATAAGATAAAACATAGTTATCTATCTAAATAGTTTAAAGATTTAGACTATCAAATCTATTTATAGAGTTGCTTGTGTCAGTTCTTAACAACTTTGAATGTTGGGAGACTTTTACCACTACAAGTCTTTTCAATGGTGAATAGTGTAAGAGGTTGATATTATATAACCATCTTAAATGGACTCTGATCAATAGTTTTACTCTGTTGAAAGTTGTGCAAAAATTGCGTGACATCCAAACAACTTCACCCAATCTCATTGGTAAATGCTCATGAAAGGCTATAAGTAAAACTCTAGAAGTGTGTTATCCCTCTTAGTTTGTCCATTTGTCTATGGATGAATATTGGTGGAAAAATGCAACATGGATCCAATGATTTTGAACAACTCTATCTAAAACATCAAGCGAACAATAAGTCTCGATCATTAATGAAGGATTGTGGTAATCCTTAATACTTCACTACTTATTTGAAAAACAATTATGTTTTATCTTCAACTACGTATATCTTTGGAGTTGTCATGAAGTAACTATACTTGGAATATTAATTGATCACCACAATAATTAAGCCATACCCTTTTGAAATTGGTAAGCCAAGCAAACAAGCAGGTTAGGTTGAATATGGATCATGTCGATACAAGTACTGATAAAATAGATACGAATCGAATTATATAGATACAAAATATGAAAACTCGTACCTGACCTTGCAGATTCGGGTAGACCTGCGAGTTACTTGTGTAAATGAGTTTTTTCTTTTAATTTTTAAATTTGTATCCTTATAAACAATTCGTCTTTTGTTAATTTCATTCGCAATAGATAATACTAATTATTAAATTGAAGTATTTTCATATCTAAATCAAATTATGTTAAACCCATTTTCCCTTTCAACTATTTTAAAAAGTTCATTAAAAGTTAAAGTAACCAATTTTTATGCTTCCTATTAAAAGGAAAAACGAATTTCTCTTGTTGCCACTATTCATCTCTATCAATTTCTAATGCTCTAAGCAGAAGAGATATACTTGTAGAAATAAGAAAAATATACATAAAAACAATTATTAAATACATACCTAATTTTGTTTCAAATTGAAATTAAGAGAGAAATATTGGATGGAGAGTATTGTTTGAAAAACGAAAATATGAAACGAAAAGTGAATCTTGAGAGAGTGTATTTTTCTTTAAAATAAATATTTAAAAAAAGTACAATTGAAGGATAAGAACTATCAAAGCAATTTCACTTAATAATTTTTTTATTCCAACTTCAATTTTTTTAATTTTTTTTTGGGTGGACTCACTCACCTACAAAATACAAAGTTATATGGGTACAAGTACAAAAATCTAGAACCTGTACCTATTTTATAGGCAAGTACCTGCAGGTAATACAAATAACCTAACATTTTGCCGAGTCTAGAAATTGGTAACATTACGAAAATCCAAGTCAATACTCAACCAAGGTTTCTCAAGTGTTGGCAATGACTTTAACAATCCCTATGGATGTTTATTCTTCACCCTTTTTAACAAACAACATAAGTCTTTATGAAATGCTCCACATTATATCACATTTGTGTACAATAGCAAAGCTCTCGAGTGTCTTTGCTCAGATGACCTACTTATTTTGTGTCGTAACACTATTTAATTAAAAGAAAAATATATGAAGATGAAGATGGAAACAAACATCATACATGGTAAAAGGGAAAGAATCAAGACACGCAAGCTCAAAAGGAGAAAGATGGAAAAATTACCTACTTTTTTGCCTTCTGTGGAAAATAAGATGATGGAATAAAGCGCTTCACTTAAAGAACTTCCAAAAAGTTGCACCTCCAAGCTTTCTTTCAACCTTGGTTGAGAGACATACAAGAGAGAGAGGTGACAGCTATTAATTTGTTTGGTGAGAGAGAATTTTTCAAAATGAAATAGGTTAGTTCAAATGAAGTAAAATCCACCTTTTTATAATGGTAGGCCAAAATGTAATTTGGTAATTCTTTTTTTGCTCAACAAATTCTCAATTTGTGGACTTGTCATGCATATATATCAATTATATACTTTAGACATCCTAGTTTCATCTCACCAACATTTTAACCTTTAAAATGTTATCTTTGCCCTTCATATAACATTTATATCAAGGTTTTTAAAATCGGACCGGGATAAAAACCGTTTTAAGTACTGGTTTCGGTCGAACCGGTTAAACCGTTTGAACCAATTGGTTGGACCGGAATTAAAATTTAGTTATAAAATCTACATTTGTATATTGTTGCTTTGCTTACTATTTCCCATACAAATACTCTTTAATTTTTATATGTTAAGAGAGAACAATGTGAACACCTTTATTAATTAAACCAAGGATCACTGTCTTGTTTTAAATTTGAAAACAATAAATACATTCACTGTAGAAACATAAATTCATGCCATGCAGTTAAATTTGAAAAATTTTCAAAAGTTTTCCCTGCCTTAATTAAGCATTGATAACATCCAGTGTCAAGAAATGATGGAAGATGTATAGAGAAACATGGCAGCTCTCAGTTTCCAAGACCGCAAGACCTCTAGTTCTTACGATGGCAACTACCCTCATCAAAGTCAAAGGTGAAGTGGACCACTACAAACAGAGCCCTCACACTCACCACCCATGCCACAGCCCCAAAGTCTGTACTACCGACCGCTAGAGCAGCCAACTATGCCCAGTTATGGCCACCCGTCTCCCCCCTATGGCACCCCACAGCAATCATATCCTTATCATCCACTCCCTGCTCAAGCTGCTCCCTACCAACCTTCACATCCACAAGCCTTACAAAATACCAGCTTCCTGTCGTTGCCTGAGAAGTCGTCGGTCACAACAGCAACGAAAAATTGTCATCGTTAGCCACCATCTGAGCCGAAGAAATCGTCGTCAAACGTTGCAAATATAGTCGTGAAACTGCTGCCTTGTGAGCCTGCAAACCAACACACCTCGGCAGCAGCGTCGTCATCGGCTGTTGTCAGCCACCGTCGTCGGCAAGGAACAGAAAGGAACAGGAAATTCGATAGTGAAATTCGTCAGCTATAGCAATTGAGATTGCGTCTGCGTGCACTGCAAGGAACAGGAAGAAAAACAATGTTTTTATACATAGCTTTGAACCGGATTCTGCCTGGACCGGGTTGGACTGCAGTTCTGGAGAGAATCCTCACTATTAAAAGTTTGGTTTATTGGTATGACTCTTTAGGTTCACTGTGATATAGTTGTAAGTCTCATTTCGAAAGATCTGAAAGGCATCCAAAAACTAATAACTATAGTTAACATCTAGCAATGTGTCATAGCCCTTAAACAATAATGAAGAAATACTTCATTGAACCTAATATCCCTAATCGTCCATTTTGGTAGGTAATACCTTTTTGTTGTCAAATTCGAATCAATTTCAAACTCATTAATCGTCAAAACCCTAATTTCGATTCTATATGAATTGTTGATTTAAATATTCGGAACTCGTCATTACAAACATCCTTTGCATGACTTACATTATACTTTGGCTAGAGATTCGATTTTTAATATTTATCAATATTCACTTTGGAACTCAGATCCGAATCAAATTAATAGATATTCAGAACCTAATACTTTATGAGTCAACAAATCTCATTTTAAGCATCATTCTTCTCTATATATAAATAACACATAACCACTATGGTTTGTCTTACGGGATGTGATTAACCCCATATATATACACCATACAAATTACGTGTATCCGTATCATATTAGACCATGACGTCTTAGATCAAATGATTACTCCGTACACTAGTACGATGTTATGATAAGTTATTGACTACGATTTAATGACCGTGTGACTAATCGTTATTCATAGCAATACCCTAATGACATGACCATCATCGTTACATACACTAATGTCATCTTATGATATTCAACGAATGTGTATGGCAATGAAATTCCCTTCAGAATCGCACCAGAGGCGTTAATCATTCACCTTAGTAAACAAAAATGATATTTTCATTTGTAAAACAGGGGGTTAACAGTAACATACTTCAGTAATACTTTTGATTTAGCTAACCTTGAACGAGAAATAACGGTTCAGCTTTACTAAAATAACAATGCAGACATCGTAAATCGTAATGTACACTAAATTTTGGCACGGTTTCAACTGAAAAATGAAATACATTGCATTCTAAATCTCAATTTCACAACCTAAACAACTCTCAACCTAACTATAATCTAATTCAAAATTGATAAAACATGATCAAATTGTAGTCAAATCAGTTGCATTGGAAGTAAGTGCCATACAAAATTCCATCAGTTCGGTGTCAAAAGTGTTAGAATATGCCCTAAAAACCAATCGCTTTAATTGGTTTAAGGGTTTTATCTATTGCATATACATTATTAATAAAAGAAGAGTTCTGTCATACTTCACATGTTTTCTATGTCACTTTTATATCTATGTTGTAGTTGTATATTACATCCATATTAACTATATACATACGACATGTGAAAGGTCCTGATGAGTTTTAATAAACGTCATCAAATCGTTCCCTGCATAGACAATCTGTTTGGGCAATAGTATTGCATAGTGGGTGTGTGCTATATCACTATAGTATATCAATGGATGACATTAGACATGGTGGATATACACATGAGTAAACAATAGAACCATTTGATAGTTAGAGAACTGATCAAAGGTTATTATATTATATTGTTTATCGAACGTGACCACTAAACGATGATCACATGGACATTAATATGTAGTCAATGATACATCGTGAATCATACTAGTGTATAGATCCTTTGACTTGAGATATCACAGTTGTGCTTCGTTCCAGATAGGGCTGGATTCGAGCCGAGCCAAGCTCGGCTCGCAACCAGCTCGGGCTTGGCTCGGTCTATTTATGGTCGACTCAAGTTCGGCTCATTTTTGGCTCGGCTCGGCTCGACTTATTTTTTATATCAAAACGACATCGTTTTGTGTATATATATGGATCAAAACGACGTCGTTTTGTATAAAAAATATATATACTGAGCCAACCCGAGCCAGCTCGAGCTCGGCTCAAGCTCGATCGAGCCGAGCAAAGCCCGGTTCGTTTCGGGCTCGAACCGAGCTGAGCCGAGCTTGAGCTCGAGCTGGCTCGGCTCAAGTCCAGCCCTAGTTCCGGAACGTATGATTCATACGGTATATACCACGAGGCTAATCATGTCTCATTCAAAAGCTGTTTTGATCATATGTTGCTTGAGTGAGAGGACAAGTGATGATCATACAGGGATCCGTCAGCTCGACTGCTCCCGAGTTTCCATACGAATATCGAAAAACATGAAAATCTAATACACTGGCCAGTGTAGATAAAAGACCACATGAAGAGAGTTTCGATGTGGCACGTTATGATGTATTACTTGATATTCGAAAAGATTAAATATTAGATTTTGACATTCCATGAATCCAAGTTTAATCGGGATGTAATGATGGAGGGATTGGACTACATGGTATGTGTGAGTAAGAAAGGTTCATTTGATATTATGTGAAGCTTGTATTTCATTGTGATGTAGAGGTCATGGGACATTGCTAGATGATACCACATGATCAGTGGGAGCTTCATTTTGTAGCGGAAAATGAAGTATATCGGTTAATAACAGTTTTAGGTTATATAATGATATAACGAAACGTATCGTCCGATATGAGGCCCACGACTACGTCACTATGAACCTTGAAGGTCACATCTATATTTCAAGGAAGAAAATTGTGTTATGAAGCTGAAAATATTTATCCATGGTTGGCTAGCACTTTCTGAAGATAAAAATTGTGTTTTTCGAATAAGATTCGGAAAAGGGGCAAAATTGTCATTTTACACCTTTTAAATTGTTTAGAAAGTTAAAATGAATAATTTTGGACACAAATTAATTAACATGTGTAAAATTCCAATTTCTCTTAATTTTCAAGCAATGAAAGTTAAACACATGTTGTAACTTGATAAATATCAAGTTTAATGTAATAAATGTGAGGCAAAAATGAAGAAATATATGCATTTTTCTTTTCTTCTTCTTCTTTGCCGGGAAAAGCTTCTCCTTTCTTCCATTTTTCTTCCTTGAAGAGTGCAAGTCAAGAGAGCACTTATTTTAATGATTCAAGCTTCCAAATTTCAAATCAAATTACAAGGTACAAGGTAGTTTACATGTTTCTATGTTTTATTTCTTAAAAAACCATGTAAACTTTACAATACCATTGTTACATATGATGTAAACATAAATTAAAAATTTTAATTTTCTTGCCAAATTCCTTCAAAAAGTGTTCAATGCTCGATCCAACACTAATACCAGACCTCTTCAACAACCAACATTTCCACATAAAAGAGTTTGATAGCCCACGAATATTAAGGAAATAATCCATATTATTCTTCAATCTTATTTGCAAGCAGAGTTTTACAGAGACAATTAAAAAAGGCTGAACTTGCAGCAAACTGGTCTTTAAATCCATAATGGAGATCCACAAATGGAAATCCTAACATAAATGAACAAAAAAATTATCATGATTGTCATGAAAAACAATTGACAGAACATGAGAGCTAAATAAGTCTCAGGAGATATCTCCATGAAAAACGCCATCAAACAACCTAGTGCTGCTTGCTCTCAAAAAGACCATCTGGACCTGAGTATTACAAATTGAACAAAAGATATTAACCATTAGAAAACGGAAATATGTATATATATACATAATTTAGGGCATAGCATTGCCATTGCCAAATAGATTTATCTTAGCAATATGTTCTAACAATCAGAAACAAAAGGACTGAACACCTAAAACCTGATTTTCCACCATCCATGATGTACCATAGACAAAAAGATTAGTATTTACAAAATGCAACTTTAAAAAAGATAAATCAACTTAACTAACAAACATATGATATATTTGACAGCTCTAACATATGAACTGCAAGAACTTCTTTACAAAAATCTTAACAGGCACACTCACCAAGCACAAATACATCCCAAAACATTTGTCCATGACCAACAAAAAACACAATCCTCTCCCATAAAAGCCACTATTTTTTTTCACGGTTGTCCGTAAGAAAAAACTTTCAATAAAAAAGAATAATCCATTATCCTTAAGAATTATAGTTAGGGCAACTCTTAGGTTTTTACTGAACAACCCACCTGTAAGGTAGGCCAGAATGGCTAGTTGCTTAATAAGCCATTCATTGACCTCCATACATTTGATAATTATAGCACAATGATTGTTGTTATTCAAAACATAATAATCAAAAATGTTATTTAATAGAAGTTTGCTACACTCCTTAATTATCTCTGCACTCAATACACTGTGAAACTAAGATGACATCAAGGCACAATAAGCAGAGAAAAGATAAATCAATGGTGCTGCAATATTTAGGATTACCAAAAGCTTAAAGAAGACACATTATGCCAAACTCAACAGGCAATCAAATTACAACAAAAGAAAGATTGAATGTCAAGACAAAAATACCATCAAACACAGAATCAATATAATTAACACAATCAATGTTATAAAAAAATACACAGTTCTTCTTTTTGGCTAAGGACACAGATAAATTTATTCACAATAAAAACATACCCCATGGGAACTCCTTGTTGCGGATGTGCAAATATGTATACGGCTGCATACAAGAAGTCAGCAATCAGATGTTGGACATGATGGATAATGCATAGAGTAATACCTTTAGAAAAAGCATAATTAAATGCACTAAATTCAAGAATGAGAACAGAAAGCTCACCGCAGGCTCTTCATGGTGGGGATGACCCTTTGAGAGGTTAAAAATAGCCAGCACAGTGCAAGCAGCAATGCCTAAATACGTTATCTTCTCCCACTTGGCCGTCTCATCTGATGAAAATTTTTGAAGTAAATCAATCTCACCCATTCAGATCTTCAAAAAATGTTTCTAAACACATAAACTATGTATACATCAAACATTTAAATTTCCATTTCGAAATACCCAAAAACACAAATAAACATGCCACAAGATTTTTTTTTTTATTGTTACCGTCGTCTTTAAAGAGAATCCCACAAATAAACATTTATAGTTCTTTTATAGAAATTTTAGGACGTTCAAGATTCATGACATCTTTTAATCCTCAAGAACAAAGCAAAAACAAAAACAAAATTCTAACAGAATAGCCTTCCGTATATTGATCAAAACCGCAAATATATCCAATGCATATGATATGAGGATTACATTTAAATATGAATCAATCAATAATCAAAACCTAAACTGATGAAACATTTTAGGGATACTTACAGGCATCGTCTTGATGACCAGAAGAAGCGAATCCACGCTTGGGAGGAGCAGCAGATGTTCTAGAGCCTCTACGAAGGGCCGTTCTCAGGACACCAGATCTCACCATCGCCATGGCCATTTTTCTGTGTAAAACCTTCTCTGTTACTGGAAAGTAATTAGAGTAAACCCTAGCTTTTAAACTCCGATGTCTAATGTATTTGACTGACACGTGTAAAATGATAATTCACTGGGCTCTCAGCTGCTTAAATTTGAGCAACAAAGTTTGGGCTTTTAGGCCTTCTCTTATTCTTTCAATTTAGAGTAATAAAATTTTTTAAAAAAATTATTAACAATAATAAAACTTAAATTTCTTAAAATTTTCAGAAACTTTTCATAAATTAATACCATAATTAAACTTATCAATTTTTTTTTTTTTTGTTATAGTCAATCCAGGATGGAATTTCAAGATATAGGTTCAAAATAGGCATATTTAGTTAATAAATAGTCTGAATTTGATAGTGATAATGATACGTTGATAATCTGTACCTGCCGTATATATTCACAACACTTGTTTGCCCTTGTGCACTGCGTTTATGTGTTCTTAGTCTTACATATGTGATAGTTTTTGGCTTTTTAATTAAGACAATTGCTTTTAACTTCTAATAACCGACATGATTAGTAAAGTAATTATATTAGCAACTATCATAGGTAATATGGTAAATTTACATAACATGTAATCAATGCCTTCAATTTAGATATATTTTAATATTAATTATCTTTTAATCATATTATTATTTTATTTGTATATTACAAATACGAATATTCTAATTATGATATTATCCTGTTTGTAAAATATAAATTATAGATATTTTAATTTCTTTTATTCTTCTATTTAATTTATTATTTATAATTATATCTTATTTGTAACTCAAAGCTTATAAAATCATGAATCTAGACCTGAAGTCCTGAATATCATGAATCTAGACTGAAAATCCTAAATATTATTTGTAATCCAAAATTTACAAAATCATGAATTTGGACCTGAAGTTATAGATATAATTTGTAACCTGAATTTTACAAAAACATGAATCTAGACTAGAAGTCTTGAATATTTATTTTTATTATAGTAATTATATCCGATTTGTAACTTGAAGTTTATAAAATCATAAGAATATATATATATATATATATATATATATATATATATGAACCCAAAGTCTCAAGTTTTATTAAACTATTTATTTTATAATAATTATATCACATTTGTAACCTAAAGTTTACATAAATTGTGAAAAATATAAACTTGAAATCCAAAAGAGATTCAACTTACATATTATAATATTTTGAATATTAATTACAAAACTAAAAGTTTTGAAAATATGGGATAATATATGAACCTGAAGTTTTTAAAAATTAATCCCAATATTTTCTCTATAAAATTAGTTGTTTTGTAGATATGAAATAATATTTGAACATGAAGTTTCAAAGATTAACTCATATATGTTGTCTATAAAACCAAAAGTTTTGTAAATATGATAATATTTAAACCTGAAGTTTCTAAAATTGGATAGATAATATTAAATAGGTTTTTTATGTGATTCTCCACCTAGAATTTATAAGCCTTAAGAAACTGATTAAATAAAATGTTCCAAAAGGATAAATTTAAGGCTATTATTTTACTGGCATCACATCTTGGAAAGATTGTAAGCTGAATATTTAGATCTAGTAATAGATCCATTAAATTCATGGAGAAATTTAAAAGATAAATTTGAATATTAAATTCAATAATACTCTCAATGGCTTCGTAATTTAATACAACTCTATGATGTTCAAAAATTTTTCCTTATTAAGATAATGTGGAAGAGAAAATATTCTCTACCTTCTTTTTTTTTATAACAATATGCTCTTATAGTAGCAATATCAGGAAAACAAATTCTAAATTAATATTTTCTTATTAATGAAAAATCATTAAACTTGTCCCACAAGTATTGCATTGTTCCCTAAAATGAACATAACTACCAAAAGTAGTTATCATGTGTGTAAATAAGATTATGGATGAAATAATTTTTGACCTGAAGATGGTTATAATAGAAAATTTCAATCATACCACTAGAAGTGGACTAAGACTAAGACTAAAACAAAATAAAGCATAATGCAGAGTAAACCACAAAACAATAAGTGTGATTATAAATGTCATTAATTATATACATGTAGTACACACAAACATTGGGTGGAATTATATTAAGTGTCTATAAAAAATTAATTTTTTGGTGATTTAGATCCTATCGATCTATAGAATCTTGATATTTTAAAACTTCTTTCAAGAATAAAATATGGATCACTTGACTAGTGACATGAATGCCCAAAATTTTTATAATTAAAATCCATCATATATAATTATTTTGAAGTCATAAATATTATTTTATATTTTATTATAATGTTCTCCTTCCTTTCAATATTTTGTATACATTATGAGTAATATAATTTTTAAATGAAAGAAAATGAACTTTAAAATTGAAGCATTGACTTCAAAAGCTGATGATGGAGACATGTGTTTGGTAGATAGTGCAACAATGCACATAATTCTCGAGGAAAAATTTTTTTTTTAAACTTTAGCACCGATTGAAACTAAGGTAAATGTTATATCAGGATTAATAAATCTTATTAAAGGCTCTAAAAGAGCCATAATTTTGTTCAAAAAATGGATCAAACTAAGCATTAATGATGCATTATATTTAAGTAGATCTAAAAGAAATCTACTTAATTTTAAAGATACAAGAAATTATGGTTATCACATTAAAACCTTAAGTGAAAATTGTGCAAAATTTATCTGTATAGCGGTAATACCTCCAAAAGAAGGGTTATATTAGAAAAATTATTCGCTTTATCATCAATATTATATTATACAATCATAAAGACAATTGAAACCTATGCAGTCTCAAACCAAAAGTTCTCTGATCCAAAAGTCTTTTTGTTTTGACATGACTATTTAGGTCACCCAGAATCTATAATGATACGTATAATTATTAAAAATGCATATGGATATACATTAAATAATCATAAAATTTTATTTTTCAGCGAAAAATTTTACACCACCTGTACACAAGGCAAATTGGAAATCAAATCATCTCCCTTCAAAATTAGAGTTGATCTCCATCATTCTTACAAAGGATTCAAGGGGACATATGTAGACCTATGCATCTACCAAGTGAATCATTTTGTTATTTTATGGTTTTAATTGATGTATTTACACAATGGTCTCATGTTTATTTATTGTCAATTTGAAATATTGCATATGCTAAATGTTAACACAAATGATCAAATTAAAGGCACATTTTATATATTATTCGATCAAATCAATATGGTCAGATAATATTGGTGAATTTAAATTCAAAACATTTGATAATTATTGCATTTCTATGGAGATTAATGTTGAACATTCAGTCTCGTGTGTCCATATCCAGAATAGATTAGCTAAATCTCTTATCAAACGACTCCAATTAATTACACGTACTTTATTATTAATAACTTAATTATCAATTTCTATGTGGGGACATGCTATATTACAAGTTGTAACGTTAATTCGCTTGCAACCCTCTTCTTATTATCAATATTCTTCGCTACAATTGGTTCTTGATTATCAACCTGATATATTTTATTTAAGAATATTTGGTTGTGTTGTATATGTCCTTATTACATCTCCTCAATGCACAAAAATAGGACCCTAACATCGTTTGAGAATTTATACTAAATATAATTCACCATCCATCATAAGATATCAAGAACCATTAGTAGGTAATCTTTTTACTACATGATTTAAGGATTATCGCTTTGATGAGACAACATTCTCACTTTTAAGAGAAAATAAAACATCTTTTGAAGTTAGACATGAACTTACTTGGTATGTACCTACCATGTCTCATATAGATTCTCACACATCTCAAAATGAAATTGAAGTATAGAGAATAGTGCATTTATAAATTATTACCAACCAAATGTTTAATGCATTTGTAGATATAATAAAAGTGGCAAGATCACACATACTAGCTGCCAAGACACCAACAAGAATTAATGTAACTATTAAACAATCCATTCGAATTGTGATTGATTAATCTATTGTACGTCAAAAGCATGGTAGATCTATTGGATTGAAAGACACTATTCTTTGAAAAAGAAAGACAAATAATCAAACAGATATCAATCATAATAATACTAAAATAAATAAAAAATTCACGCTCTCTAATATTCCTTTAGAAGAGGTTATGGTCTCTGAAAAGACTCAAACCTCTAAAGCGGCACAAACCCTTGAAGTGGTATAAAATACTGAAGAACGAGAAAATGAAAATATTGAATTATCTTTAAATTATGGTAATACAAGAGAGATGTAGAACCATAAAATGGTTAACATTGATGATATATTCTCATTTGCAATAGCTATTAAAATTATGAATGAAGGTGATTTTGAACCACATACTATGACTAAGTGTAAACAAAAACATGATTGGCCTAAATGGGAAGAAGCAATTTTAGCATAATTAGCTTCTTTAGCAAAATGTCAAATGTTTGGATTTTTAGTTCCAACACCTTAGGACGCACAACCCGTTAGATATAAATAGGTATTTTTGAGAAAAAGAAATAAGAAAAATAAGATTACTAGATATTAAAACAGATTTGTAACCCAATGTTTTTCCAAAAAGCTAGGTATAGACTGTTGACTCAAGGAGTCATTATGCGGTTATTTTGATGATAACAAACTAATATGTCCCTTAGCATATTAACTAATGATTTTACTTAAGTGTGAGTTTAGATTGCAAGAATTTATCTAATGTATTTGAAGGAGTTTCAAAATGAAAATGAAGACAAGACTCAAATGAAGAATTCTTGAAGATTCGAACTAAAACTCAAGCTTAGGTATATATATTTGTAATTTGGAGCATTCATTTTGATTAGAATATTTATTTGATGGGATAGCTCACTTGAAAACTCATTTTCATATCTTTCACATTTTGAGTTAAAATGTCATTTTTCAAACTTATTGGGTTAAGCCAATTTTTTAACTAAACTTTATTAATTCATTTAAAATGATGAAGTTTTGTGAACTACATTTTCATATCTCAAAGTTGGTTTTGAAAGAATTTTCAAAAATGGGTTAAATTGTCACTTTTCAAAGTTTTAGGGGTCAAAATAATTTTTGAAAACTCAGGGGATAAAATGTAATAAAATTTGGTCGACCGAATTTGACCGATCAAATTCTTCGATGGCACCTTCTGAATTGTCCAAAAGCCATGTATTTTGGCTTTCGGAAATTCGGTTGACCAAATTAAATCCAGTCGACCGAATTTTGGTTTAAACTTTGTAACGGCTAGATCGAAGACAGAAACTTATTGTTCTATTCTATTCCATCTTCTCTTCTGAAAACTTTTAGGCATGACTTTGTTTCATCATTTGAAGAATGTGTCACAGAAGAAATCACCTAGATTTAGGTGGTGTTTGGTAGGTATAAAAATTACTTAAAAGTAATTTACTTTTTATTATTAATATTATTTTATTTATTTTATCAAGTAATAAAAAATTTTAATAATTTTGTATTATCAATGATGATATAATAAATAATATAGAATATAGTATGATCATTACTCTTAATTTAAGTATTAAAATATTATTAAAATAATCTTGATTGTTACAATTATGTCCTTATTAATTTTTTAAGATAAAAATATCATTATTTTTAATTAATATAATAAGTAATATAAAAATATTTTAAATGATTATACATAAAAATATTTAAGTAAAAAAGCAATGTTATGTATACCTAGTTTGAATACATAAATATGTACATATTTAATATGTAACATCATATGATTAGATGTTATCTTATTCTTAATTCTAAATCACCAACCACTTAATGACACACATTAAGTTTATATTCATTTATATATTCAAAATGAATATATATAGTTTTATTGTTATGTAAAATAATATCTTATTATTTTTTTATCACCTCCTACTAAACATAATAATTATTTATAACTATTAATTATTATCAAATATAATAATAATAATAATAATAATAATAATAATAATAATAATTTATATTTAATAACATTCTAGATAACCTCTTTTGTATATTCTTTCATAAATCTTTTATTTTTATGATAAATATTATCCATACTAAATCCACCCTAAGGATTTTAATGTTGCATCGTTTGAATACATGAAAAGACAGTATTAGATCACATCATACTAAAATGAACACCTATTTCAAAAGACACAGACAAATCAAAGTCCCCACTAAATGACTAACTGAGAAAATTCAATTTCCATCCATGTCATTGCCGTGGGATCCATAGTACTACCCTACCAGGTTAGTCACAGAGGAATCAACAGAGTTTGGAACAGTGGGTGTAGTTCAAGTAGACAGGATAGAAAACTTTTGACATTCGTTGGAGTAATTTCACTTGGACACCTTTCCGTTAGTCTTAATGCCCCAAAGCTAATAGATTATATGTGAAAAATGAAATTTTGATTACAATAAGATAATAAAACTTTATATGCATGCAATTTTTTTTTTTTTATGTCCTCTTTACATTCATATATGTTAATTGTATGTCAAGTAAAGCAAATACTTGTGACATGGTTATCGTGTACTAACTTTAGAGTCATGCATATAAAGAATATATATGCTAAAAGACATTATTCTACAGTGATGGTCAATATTCGGAGTCTATAATCAAAGAAATGAAGAGAAACATTTCATTCATGATAAAATTGTAATGTAGCTTAACTATGTAAGGAGATAATTTCGGAGCACATTTATTGTGAGACCCAACAAAAAGGCATGAGCATTTTGACAATTATTCATGTGATTATCTTAAGTGGGAGTGAATAATTATGTTCATGTTTGTTGATAGGTTGTATTTTAAGTAAATATATTAATATAAAAAGATAGGAAGAGGAGATACATGTATCCCCTTCTCCGACCAGTTCCTAATTATAGGAATTTTTTTCATCCTCGTTCTTATTCCCTTTTCCCATTTTATAGGAAAATCTCCTCTTTGTTAGGTTGAGGAGAGTCGGAACCCCTAAAATCGAGCCAAAATTATAACCTCTAATTTACGCATGGATTGTAAAATATTGAATTAAATTTTTTAAGGTTATAAGAATACTTGGAATGTCATACAATTTAAATTCGTAAAGTTATTAAGAGTACCTGTTGAGATTACCTCTCAACACTAATTGGTCTTTCACTTTAAAAACTTCATTGAATGGCAACTTTCAATAGGGTAACCTATACCGCAATTATATTATATCATATTTTGAAGTGGGGATCTAGCCAATATATAGTAGATCCCCTTCAAGGTTCAATAAATTTTAAGACTCACACTTATGCAGTTCACACAGATCATAACCTTTAAGTATATTTAACTTATCTTTAATCACTTAAACTTATCTATTATCAAATAAAAACCATAATTAATATTAGCCTACATTAAGAATTTTCTAATAATTAAATATTATTTTATTCTTAATTTAAAATTACTCAATCACAATGATTTGACAAATTGGGAGTGAGAGAAAGCGTCAAAGAAAAAGGAACTAGCTAAAGGCGGATTGGTCTCGGGTAGATATGACCATTGAAGATGAAGAAAGGTCCTCAAAAAATAGAAGAAAAATATAAAATCCTAGTAGAGGGGAAAAGAGAAACTTTCAAAAATAAATTAAAGGAAAATTGTTAGTTTTTAAAATTAAAGTAGAAAAATAGGATAATATTTATTTATTTTTAATATTATAAGTTAAATGATAATTATCTTAGTTAATAAATAAATATTTAAATTTTTTAAAGTTAATGAATAAAAGTTTATGGATAGAAGGTGTAAATCTTTTGGCCTTTTAGTAATGAAAAATCACCCTAGTCAAATAAATCCTTATTTTTACATTTAACGCTCAACCCAAAAAGGAAGAAATCGATTCTTTTTTTTCCTGAATTTCACATTACGATGAGCTCATAGGATTGAAGCAATGTGAACAAATAATCCCAGAAATCGCTCACGCTGTTAGACCAAGTCACAACATACTTGCATTACAAAGCCAAGACAATTGTCTTTGTGTTATTTTTCAAAGCCTTAAGCTGATGAGTAATGTTGACTGACGTACGCAGAGCCAAATGGAGGCTTTATTTCTTGAGTCGGTGTTGATAAATTTGACCTTCTTCACAGATAAATGGTCCAAGTAAATCACCATCCTTGATAGAGACATCAAACCAACTAGGGTTAAGTCAGGTTCCTGGAGCTCTCAACCGATATACAGTCGTCTATTACTGACAATATATAATTAATAAGAAACAAATGAAGACTTCAATGGAGAATTTTGCAGTCTTTTTGGAAGTATCTGATCGCGAGGTGTTGGCAAAACATTACGGCTATACATGTTTATATGTATGCTGTTAAAACTCATATTAAGTAAAATTAATTTATTTATTTTAAGATTTAATTTATCATATATATATATATATATTTTGTCTTTAATATACTTTTTTAAGTGCAATTTCTATAAGTTGTATGTCTAATTTATGTTATAATATCATATTAACTAGGGAAAAGGACTATTTCCCACCCATCTTTTAGCCCATTCTCAAATTTATACTTATGGAAAATCAAAAACTCTTTTTCTCATCTATGACCAAATTATCGTCTATTTTTTCAGTTAGGAACAGGGGTAAAATTGTTATTTTACTGTTTAAAATCTTAAAATTTTAAAATTTCACCATTACCCCCCTCCAGGTTTTAAAAACTAACAACCAACCCATCCTCAAAGTTTGAAAAGTTTAGATTTTACCCCTAGAGTTTGCTTTCTTCTCCGACCACCATCGACAGCCGACGCATTCGACCTATCTCTCATCTCCGACTACAAAGGACGATAAAGAATGACCCTTTGTCGCCTAGATCTGGACGATGAAGTGTCGTCTAGATTTGGAAGAACAGACGAAGGGCGAGTAGCGTCTGGACGACGCAACGAGTAATGAAGCATCGTCCTTCATCGTCTGGGTGGAGTGACGAAGAGAGACCTCTTCGTTGCATGGTGGTGTGACGAAGAGATCTCTATCTCTTTGTCGCATCGTGCGATGAAGAGATCTCCATCTCTTCGTTGCACCGTACGACGAGGAGATGAAGATCTCTTCATCGCACCACCGTCGTCACACCAGGAGAAGGAAGAGGTCGGTGACGACGCCAGAGACCACGTCGGAAGATAAAGTTGAAGAATGGGGGTGAAACTGCTAATTTTGAAAGTTATGGGGGGTGGCGCGTTTTGGAAAATATGGAGGCCCTAGGTTTGGGGGTGAAAATGTTAGTTTTCAAAGTTTAAAAACTTTAAGTAAAGATGAAATGTTAGTTTCTAAAACCTAAAGGGGGTGAAAAATAATAAATTTTATAACTTTTTATTATAAACAATAAAATGACAATTTTGCCCTTGTCTTTAACTGAAAAAATGGACGACCGTTTGGTCATAGGTGGAAAAAATGGTTTTTGATCTCCCGTGGGTATAAGTTTGAGAATACGCTAAAAGATGGATGGGAAATAGTCCTTTTCCCTATTGAATATATTAAATTTATAAGTGTAAATATCAAAATTCATATTACATAAAATTAATTCATTTATATTAAAGTTTAATCCATCACATTTTTATACCATTGACTTTATTCATTTTTATTAGATATAAAACTTTTTCTTTTAATCTTCAATACTTTCCCTCAAGTGTTCCTGTTATAAGTTGTTATACTCACCATTTGATAGAATCCATCTAGACGAGTGTATTATCACTTGTATCTAAAAACATTTTAGATTGTTAAGTTTATCATTTGATTTGTGCTTTGATACCATATCAGAAATATATTGAGTGTATAAGTATGAAGATTGAAACTTATATTACATAAAACTAATTGTCTTGTGTTAAAGTTTTATTTACCACATTTATATATCACTTACTAATATTGTTTTTATTATATATGAAACTTTAGTTCTCAACACTCTCTCTCAAGTGTAACCACTATTGATTGTTATATTCATCATTTGATTAGGTGCACTCTCAATTGGTACTAAGATCAAGTTAGGGTATTTGGCCTAGATCATTTTTAGGTTATTAGAATCACCCATTTTGTTTTGGGTTTGATAAGTTAAGTTGTTAGACCTAGAGTATTTTTAAGGTATAAGACACACCCATTTAATTTTAAGCTTTGAGACTATATCAGAGTATACTAATTTTATAAATATGTAGATTAAAACTCATATTATATAAAATTAATTAATTAATATTAAAATTTAATTTAATCTATCATATTTTTATATTTTTTATTTATTTATTTTTATTAGATATGAATTTTTTTTTTTCAATTATCAACAAGTTGTACATTTATGGAAGCTTTTTGACGGATAAATGTGAGAGACCAGATGAACACAAATAAGACAAACACAAAGGACCATGGGACATCTTTTCCTTAAAATCATAGCGGAGACATGGGTTGTCATCTTTTTCTAAAATTTCCTTGTCTTTTTGGCACGATGAGAGAAAAAACGTACTTCGATTTAAGAGAGAGAGAGAGAGAGCCAATAATAGGAAAAGATAAAGACGGAAAAGCCAGCTTTAAATTGGAAGCAGTCAAGTGATTTTACCTTTCAAGGCAATATACCATTGTAGTTTTCTTTTATATGGTTACAAAACTGGTAGTATGAAGCAGCAAAATTTAGATGGCCAACTAACTGAAGAATTACAAAATCCAATGCCTTAATGTTTCAACATAGACAACCTTAATAACGAAGTCTCTAATTCACATTAAATAATAAATAAATATTTTCCTATTAATGTAATAACCACTTTATGTCAATACAATACATCCTAATCAACTCCTACATTTTTTTTGTTTCCCTTTTTTATGATCTTCTTCTTCTTCGGATGCTGAAATTCTGTCGAAGTTGAATTGATACCTTGAAGAAAATTACCATCAATTTTAGAACTGTCATAATGATCAAAATCTTCAAGACTAAGCGAGTACTCCACTTCTTCCCTGCTCCACCCCGCACGTAGTAAAACCAAAGACAATACTCTCATTTGCCACGCTATACGGTCTTTGAAATTGGACCATATCAATTGGGCCCCAATCTTCTCCTCCGCCTTCTGATCATCTTCATCACAGCCGTCCATCAGCATCATCTCCCTAACCTCCTCTTCCCTCCATCCTCCGTCTCTCAATTTCCAGAACGCTGCCTCCAAACAACAGTCTAACCTCAATCCACCACCATCGTTCCACCACCCGCGCGTTTCTCCACGCGCAACCACCCTCTTCCCTCTCTCCGCAACCTCCGTCCAAAACCCAATCCGCCGAGCCTCTTTCGCCGCCCAAACAGGCATATCTATATTACAAACGGATTTAAAATTGCCGGCTTTCGAGAATTCAACTTCTTTGAAAAACCCCGCGAGGTCAAAGCTCAAAACTTTGATCTTCTCACAGTCGATATAAAACACGGGATTCCCGGCAATATTGGGCACCGAAGGAATATAACAATTTCTGTATATAGGAACAAGAACCGGCGCTTTCTCTAATAATCGTTTAACCAATGACAAAGTTTGATTCTTTTCTTGCGGCTTTTGCCCCCACGAATCAGTCCAAAAGTTGTTAACTGCTACGTTTCTTGACAGGGACAAAAGGGGAAGATTTAAAAGAATCTGAAGCTGTTGCTGAGAAGAAGAACGCCAATTGGGGAATGCGGGGCCGACGGGGAGACCTTCCCGGAGAATGGAACGGAGATCAGGAGGGAAAGTGAAATTGAAAGCTGATTCGATGTAAGCAAATTCGTCGTCGTTTAGGCCAGGAAGAATTGGAACGTTGAGGGATTGTAAATGGTAGATAAGATTCTTGGCGTACGCAGCAAAAGAGAAACAAACTTGTTTAGATTGTTTAGGCGGAGTGGTTGTTGTCGCTAGAGTTGTTTGAATAGTTGTCGTTGCCATTGAAGCGTTGAATGAAACAAGCACTGAAGCAGCGTGAAGTTCAGAAAAAATATAAAGAGCGGATTGATAGGAGGAGCACGATAATCACATATTGGTTTTGAGGTGGAGGGAGAGAGAGAAAGGGCGTGTCTGCGTTGGAGCTTGCGTTTGAAGTTAATGGGTTGGTTTCTCAGCAAACAAATTATTAAACTCGTGTAAGTAAACGGTCACGTGGGATTATTGACTCATTTCAATAAATAATAAAGAAACTTCCAAATATGTATCATGTGTGATGAACGAACGAAGGGGCATTGAAAATATGATTAGCCAATTTCGCAAGGCCAAAGGACTATGTCTCATTCTCTCTCCGAGGTTTTAAAACTTGCATTTCACCTCTTTACTTTAACTTTAAAAAGTAATTTCTTCCTCTCAAATCTCTAAGGTTTTCTCTTCTTTCTAATGATGGTGTCAGTGACGATGATAGCCACCAACTCCTTCCTTTTTTTTCTTTCTCCAACTATCACAACTAACAACGTCCAATGATAAGCGAAGATGTCCCAACGATAACAAATCAAAGACGAAGAAGTTACGACCATATTGTCTAGATTCATCATGTTTTCTATTGAATCGACTCTAAACGAAGCTTCTATCATACGATTCATCTTCCTCTGAAGCTGAATTGATGGAAAACGCAACGGATTCTTGTCATCCGTTGTTGATTCGAATTTGCCTCTTCATCTTATATCGTTGTGTTTTGTCATTAATCGATGTTAGGCCACCTGTCATCGGACGTCATCAACTATGGCAGAAAGAAGAGGGAGGAAAAAGAGAAACTGAGCTTGTGGCCATTGCCATCATTGAAGGAGCTATGACAGATTTGGAAATCGTAGGGTTTAGGGTTTAAAAAAGGAAAATAAATTTTTTAAAATATAATTTTAAGAGGAAATTATTAGTTTTTTAAACCGATAAAAAAAATGTTATAAATTTTTAGGATTTAATGATAAAATAATAATTTTATTTTTGTATCTAAAAAAAAATTTAATATAAGATAATCTTTGAGTAAAACTTTTTATTTAAACCTTATAAATATATATTTATCATTGTATTAAAACTTGAATGAAAAACAATCCTTTTGGCTATTTAGCAACTACTTAAATGCAAAATTTGTGTTAAGAATTTTGCAAATTACACGCTTTGCAGTTGTTTGATTTCTACGTGTCAAATAAACACAATGGTTTACTTAACACAGATAGAATGGATGCCGCTCCATATTAATCGACAAATATCCAAACAATTGTGTATCTTATTTTCCTGGCATTTCCATAAAGCCAGGTGTCCTTATAAAAAGTTTTCACTTTCTCTCACTAACGTCACCCATTTACTATTTTCACAAACATTTATAATTAAACACAATAGTGGCCGTATTAAGTTTGACATGGTTCATCATGTCTATGGGTCATATCGAATGAAAACATGTATAATAACAGGTTTTTTATGTCAGGTTAACCCACATAAAAGTGAAAATTCTTAGTATAATCTTATATTGTTCCAACTTTTAAGGTTGTTGTGAGTTAACCTGTTATTTAAATAATATAATTTATTTTTATTATTTTTGTTATTATATAAAAACAAATAAAAATCATTTTTTAATTATTAAAATTGAGGATTGTACTTTGAAATTTTTATTGATAATTATTCACTTATAGTGAAGAAATACTGAAGTTACATGATTAAAAAACTCGTCAACAACGTCCAAATTTTGAATTCTTAAAATATATATTCTATGACTCGATTCTTTAATTTGAAATCAACTTTCACATAATTTTTCATATATATAATCGTCTCGACTATATTAGGATGTAAGTTCGATTGTCTATTATTCCATATATATCTATCTGTACTAAAAGCATATTTTAATATTATAGTAGACATCGAAGGGGTTAGTAGATCTTGTGCTATGGTGACAAACTCATGAAAACCTTTTTTATTTGCTTTCCACAATGCTAAAACCTCTAATTTATCATCAAACTATTTTATAATTTTAGAAAAATGGTTAACGTTAATATAATTGTAAAACTCACCAAAATTTGAATTCTGACCCATATTTGCTTACATTTGTACAAGCGGGACCATATAGACAACTTTCTTCTATTGGAACTAATTGAACTTACCTTTGATTTAGAAGTTTATGTTCTCCTTCCATATTTATTTCATAAATAGTATACATTTTAGATAAAAAAATCTTGAACATCGTCCATTCTACTAGTGGTTATTATAACAAATTTTCCTTTATAATATCTAAACAATTTTATACTCATAATTATTTAGCCCTAGGATCTAAAATAATGGCAACAACAAAAAGTAAAGGTACTTATTCAATATTTTTTAAATTTCTCTTCCATTTATCTATTTTATTTTTTAAAAATTCCATTTATTTCTAACATATTATATAAAATTGAATATGTAATTAGATAATACACACCTGATGATTGGTTTGTGGATGTCTTCAAAGGCTCTAATATATTCATTAGAACCATGACAATCTCACAATTATAATCAATAAAAAAAAAAGGATTTTTAGAATCTTTTGGTCAGGTATTGAAGAAGCGTGTTATAACTACTTAATATCCTTCACATACTTTCAACATAAGATATGTTAAATTCTATTTAGTTCTAATATTAGCTTTTAACTTTTTTTTTCTCTTAATCTTATTGACTTACGAAAATTATGATACACTTAAATCAATGATAGAGATGATGAAATGTGATCGCTGACATGTCTAATTATTGATATTTGATCTTTAGCTAAGCTCAAATTATCTGAGATATTAAATTTATAATGTGACATGCATATCTAATATGAAATAATTTTCTACTAAATAGAACTGATAAATAATTCAATTACTCTATTATTATTTTTTACATTATCTAAAGTAATTGAAAAATAGAGTTATTAATTTTATATTTATAAAAAATATTACTTAATGTCTGATAAATTGTAACACCACTATAAAGATATTGTAATGACCTAAATGTAATTATCTTTTTGCATAACTGTCAATCTGAATCAATGTAATAGACAGTTTGAAAATAAATATTCTATGTCATGATTTGTTGCACTCTATAAGTCAGAAGTTTTAAAAATAACACCACTAAAATTACTAAATTCTCGTATAATTTTTAATTTTGTTAATTCATAATTTCTAACGATATATGATTTAAGTATAAACTTAGGAATTCTTTTAAATGCTATTTAAACATTATTTTGCATAATTGATTCTAAAATTTTATTTTTAATATAAGAGAAACATTGATCAAAAGCTACAACATACCAAACCATAGTCTCACATTTTAGTTTGATCATAAATGAAATTGGACATTTCTCTAACACACTTGAAACCACTTGAATCTCCTATTGTATTGGTGTCATCAACGAATTGTGATCTAGTGAAAACAATTTATTGTTTTCCTTTCATATCGTGTGAATTTTTTTTTACAATATTTCATAATATGTCGATGAAGATGACTAGTATCACCCTAACTAACATATGTCAAACATGAACCGTAGTGTTTATACACTATTCGTCGAATTAATCTACCTTTGATTGTTTTTTCTATTTGATCGAAGTGATCTCACACCATAGATTTTTGTTTTCTTTATTTCCTTGTCAAGCCTGTGGTTGTCCCACTTTCATGTGCAAGTGCTCCTGCTCCATATGAATTATCAATAATATGATTAGTGCTATACTACCCAAATAGATTAAACTCACATGAGTTTGTATTTATTTGTAATTTTTTTATAAATGATTGACAAAATTGTAGTACAAACAGAAACTAAATTTTATATACAAGTAAATATTGATTGGAATTTATAGAAAAAATAAAAAAAATGATACTTTGGCCATGCCAATGCCTTCTACGGGTGCAAAAGTTGTTATGCACCTATAGAGGTAAATTATTATTATATTTTTAAATTGCCTGCATAGTTATGGGGCATGCGAGGGTTGCCCACCGGCCTGAAGTCTAGGCAAGCAACACGATTGGAATAGCTGGAGGGTTTATCACAATTTGCTACAGTAACAATCCGTGCCCCCGTATGCTAAGATAAAAAGAAGGGACCCAGGATGGCTTGACCCTTTTGCTACCACTAATTATAATTATTGAATTGAAACTGAGGGAGACTTTCTCACTTTTCTTTGAAATATAAAGCTTAATTTTAGAATTTTTGTTAATTTATAAAACATATAAATATTATAAAATTAATGTCACTTATGTTTAAACCCTAAACAAATTATATTTTCCTTTATCAACTTAAATATACTTATAAAAAAAAAACTTATATATTATTAGTATATAAATTTCTATTCTCAATTGAATCAAATAAAACCCGAAAAAAAAAAATTAAATCAAAACAATTGCCAGTTGTGAATGTCATCAACGTAAGTTAGAATTGCACCATAAAAATGTAATTCAACTGACACAATTATATCATATCAATATAATTACGATTTTGATATGATTTTTATAATTATTCCTATTGAATCACATTAGAATTGAAGCTAATCAAAATTACATGGAAATGGTGTAATTCAACTGAAATTAAATAATTCAAATGTGATTTTAATCGTCATTAGTGACATTCACTATCAACAACAGTTTAATTTTTTAAATCTATTTTCTATAAGAAGAAATCATATTTTCTCACCCAAGGTTTTCTCTAAATACACTTTTGTACCATTAAATTCTATAAATAACATTTTTTCATTCAAAATTAAACCCAAACAAAATTTTTAAAAAAGAAACTAACATTGCAAAAACAAAATAGTAATTTTATTATCCATTAATTAAAAAAATTTTAAAAATAATTCTTTTATAAATTAGAACCAAATATTTTAAACATAATAGATTGACCTTGAAAAGGTTTAAACACTTATAAATCAATCCTTTTAATTTTTTTGAAAACTTTAATCATTTTAATTTTTTTAAAACCTTAATCATTGATGTTGCACCTTCACTACTATAACGATTTTATTGTTGCTAGCCTCTACCACTCTCTTTTTCGTCATGATATGAGTTATCATTAGTAATAGTCTTCATTTGATACTCAATTGAGTAAAAATTGTTGTTGACAATAACCTAAAATAGTTGAAGAAAGGAACAAATGAAAAGAGATGAGGAGAGTTAAAGAAAAGAGAACAAAGGAAGAAGAGGAAGATAGTGAAATCATCTATGATAGCTTGAAACTGGGAATAGAGTAAGAAATGAGGGTGAAAGAAGGAAAAATAAGTGAATTCTTATGTAATTTAAGTATTTAAGATATTTTTTTAATTAACATAAACTATAGGTAAAAAATATATTTAATGAAGTTTTAAGAATAAAGTATTATTTAGCTCAGTAAACATTGAAACTAATAAAAAATATTTTTGTTTGTTTAGTGTATTTATTATAAAATGAATAACATTGTGTAAATGGACCGACAATTTGATTAAATTGTGTTAGGCTTCTAGGGTGTTGGAGTGTCAAATACAAAGTTAGTAGAATTATTTAGATTTAACTTATATGTTTGGCAGCCAATGTTTTGAATATTATGTTACAAATTAAATTAAGCTTAGCTAACCATATAATAAATGCGCATAAGTAGGTAGGATTGGTGGAAAATCCAATTCAAAATTAGATGAAATTGGAATTTACTTTGCATGCATTCGGGAAATTCTTATTGTTGAAGGAGACAAAGGAGAAGGATTCAAGGAAAGTTAATAAATTAAGAAGATGGAATTGTTCTGACAAAGACTTTGTAACTTAAGATGGGGATAAATATAATGTGGGATGGAATTCTTCTTGTTTTTCAGATAAGGACTCCGTAACTCACCAGATTGATATGTGAAAGGTCGACTTTAAAAGAGGTTAAAATAAAAAAAATGAATAAAAATATAACCAACCAATCCCATATGATATCTGACCGTGTCAATTGTTTCATACTCCATTAACGTTTGGTTGCTTCTGGCTAACATTTAACAATAGTTACGTCCTCATGTATGGTGACAAATACCAATAAAATTATACATATAAATAATAATATATTATTATATGATTGAGTGTTATTTTATTTTTAATTTTTAACTATTCAATTATATTATGATACATTATTGTTTGTATATAAAATTCTGTATATAGTACTACTAGACAAATAAATGATATTTTCTGGTGATACAAGGAAAGGCCAAAGGACTATTTTTCACCCAAAGTATCCTCTTATCACAAGTTCTAATCCCTTAACTTTAAATATCTCATTTACTCACTCATAAGTGGTTAAAGTTAACAAAACCCTAACTCTTTAAAATTTCATTTCTTCTCCCCGGAAACCCAAAAACTAAAAATTTCCCTTATAGGTCAAGTTTTAAAAAATGACATTTCTCTCCCTAGGGTTAGTTTTCAAACTTTGATGCTATCTCCGACACTTGTTGAGTGGCATCTCCTTTCTCTTCCTCTGGAGGTCACTCTCTCACCATCTTTCCCTCCAGCCAACAGTCCTAAACCAACCATCTTTGTCTCCCCGACAAAGATAAGATCTCTCGTTTTCATCTTTCTGATGTAACTGAGATTTATTTCTAACATCAATTAACGTTGTCGAAGCTTCCAAATGAGAGAAGTTTGACCACTGGAGGGAGATGAGACATCAAAAGATATTCATCACTAGAGATGGTGTCAAATTTAGTGCTGGAGATCTGAAAACTAAATCCTAGGGGGGAATTGTTATTTTAAAAAACTTAGGTTGGAGGGAAATTTTAGGTTTTAAGGTTTAGGGGAGGAAAAAGAGATTAAATTTTAGTTTTTTTTAATATTATAGATAAAATGACGATTTTACTTCTAAAATTGTTAATTTTAACTACTCATAAGTGATTATTTAGGATTTTCAAAGTTAAAGGGTAGAAACTTGAGTTAAAAGGATACTTTGGGTGGGAATAAGTTCTTTGGCCTACAAGGAAAGTAAACTGGGGTTATTTGTTGGAATTCTTCCAACCTAATCCAAAAGATTACCACTAGGCTAACCAGTAATCATCGTCAATATCTCTAGGCCAAAAAACTATTCGTCGGGCCGTATTTGGATTAGGCTAAGCCCATGCATAATTAACAGTAAATGAACCCTAATCCAAGGTGGCTAATAAATGCAATTCTAGGGTTTATACAAAAATAACTATAATTTTTTCTTTTATATTCATATAATTATCATATTAATGTTTAACGAAACTATTTATATAAATTGAATTTTTGGTTATTCTCTTCCATTTTAAAAAATCCATCTCAACTTTTTCGATTTCATTGCTGACCAAAATTCAATCTCTTCCGGTAAATCAACTTGTGAAGATAAATGGGAAAGAAAATTACTTGTCACAAATTTTATGATAAATTGTACATATTTTACAATAAATGGAAACTAATTCAAGGTATTATTAATAAAAATAACTAATTTTTAAGAAATTTATAGAAAAATATTTATAATTTTTAATATTATATTCATAGAATTATCATATTAATGTTTAACGAAATTTCCCCCATATATAATTTAGTCATTCTCTTCCATTTAAAAAAAAATCCATCTCAATTTTTCTGACTTTATTTCCGACCAAAATCCATTCTCATCCAGTAAATCAACTTATGAAGATAAATGAGAAAGAAAGTTACTAATTTTGTGATAAATTGTGAAAATTTTTTGATAAGTGCTTGTGCTAATGCAATTATTTAAAGTTTCAAGAATCTTGAAGAAGTTATAGTTTTAGTTTGTAGGTTGAATTTAATGAATTTGATTGTTGCTTTTATGATTTAGTCAATGTTCATTGAGATTGAAGAGCGTAGTAATGTATTTGCATATAATTGAATATATTGGATACAAGTCCATTCATGATAGGTCGATCTGACCCAGTTTTCTTAACTGTTAAAGGACAGTTATTGGTGGTTAATAATTGACAATTAAACTCTTATAAAAAGTCCTAACTGCCTCCTCAAAAGATAGATTACGCTAGTTTTTATTATTAGAGAGCAGATCCTGTCTCCCTAATTGAAAAGCAATATGTAATGCAAATTGGATTGTGGGAATAGACTAACATCGATACATTGCGTCGTATTTGAAGAAGCTTTATCGAAAAGTAATCCGGATACTCAAATCTCTGTTTACAAATTTTCCAGAATTTGATCCTAACATGTTTGATTATTTTCAACATTGGTATTAGAGCCTAAGATGCGTATTTGCTATGTTCTTTGTGAATCATATTGCATATATTGTGCAAATTAGAATCTGTATATTGAATTTTGATTTAAAAAATTTGTTTTTGGGTATGAATTTAATTCGGCCAAAATTGCATGAAATCGGTGTTAGAAAACATGTTGAATGAATAATTGGAATGGTATTACATGTTTTAAATTGAAAAACGACTCGAATTAACATCGAAATCAATGAAAATTGACCAAAAACTGAGACTCAAGGCGTGTTTTTCTTCTTCGTCGTTACAACGATTCCAATGCCATTGGCACTGGAACTTGGAACGATATGTCTCACCGTCGACTACGCTACAAAAGCCCTATGGTGACATCATCAGAAAATCGCCAGAAATCGACCAATTAGAAGGATAGAAAACTAGGGTTTATCAGGCAGAATAGTATCAAAATCAGGTTAGGAAAACTCAATTGCCCGACCCATTGGTCAATGGGCAACCTATTGAGTCATCTAGGTTAAACCTAAACCAATCAATGTCCATCGGGTTAGTTGATTAATCAATGGTCAAAAGGTTGACCGTACCATTGACCGACTCGTGTGCACGTTTGGAAGAGCATGACAAATTGCATTTGGTGCGTGGCGGAGTGTGACAACATTATTCTGGCGCGTAACGGTTATAGTTGGCACGTTCGACTTATTCCTGACATGTCAAGGCGCGTTGCAAAGACTTTATGGCACGTGGAGGCGCGTGTTGCGTTGACTCGACACGTGAAAGAGCGTATGAATTTATTTCGGTGCATGATAGGGCGTGAACACCCCTTTCTAGCGCATTTTGGCACGTGAAACCTGTTTTCTGTTGCTTGGAAGTTGTGTAGTACTCGAATTTGTATATGAGATGTGTTCCATGGGTCTTACAACTTATAAAAACATATAATTGTAAGATTTTGGCAAGAAAATTAAAATTTTTAGATCATGTTCACATCATATGTAACAATGGTAATATAAAATTTACATGTTATTTCAAGAAATAAAGTATAGAAACATGTAAACTACCTTGTACCTTATAATTTGATTTAAAGTTAGGAAACTTGAATCACTAAAATAAATGATCTCTTGACTTGCACCCTTCAAGGAAGAAAAATGGAAGCTTTTCTCAACAAAAAGAAGAAGAAGAAGAAAAATATATATATATTTTCTATATTTTTCTCTCATTTATTAAACTTAAACTTGATATTTATTAAGTTAAATCATGTGTTTATTTCCCATTGGTTGATAATTAAGAGTAAAGTATAATTTGACACATGTTGAATAATTTGTGCCCAAAATTATTCATTCAACTTTCTAAACAATTTAAAAAGTGGAAAATAATAATTTCACCCCTTTTCGAATCTTATTTAAAAATCACCATTTTTATCCTCAGAAAGTACTAGCCAACCATAGATAAATATTTTTAGGTTTATAACACCATTTTTTTTTTTGAAATATGGGTGTGACCTTCAAGGTTCATAATGACATAATCGTGGGCCCCATATTGGACGATACGTTTCATTATATCACTATATAATTCAAAACTATCGTTAATCGATATACTTCATTTTTCGCTACAAAACGAAGCTCTCACTGATCATGTGGTGGTGTCATCTAGCAATGTCCTATGACCCTACATCGTAATGAAGTACAAGCTTCACATAATGTCAAAAGAACATTTTTTACTCACACTTATCATGTAATTCAATCCTTCTATCGTTACATCCTGATTAAACTTGGATTCATAGAATGTCAAAATCCAATATTTAATCTTTTCGAATATCAAGTCATACCTCAGAACGTGCCATATCGAAATTCTTTTCATATGGACTTTTATCTATATTGGCTAGTGTCTTAGATTTTTATGTTTCTCGATATTCGTATGAGAACTCGAGAACAATCGAACTGACGGACCTTTGTATGATCATCACTTGTCCTCTCGCTCAAGCAACATATGATCAAAGTGACTTTTGAACAAGACATGATTAGCCTCGCGATACACATCATATGAACCATACGTTTCGGAACGAAGCACAACCGTAATATCTCAAGTCAAAGGATCTATACACTAATATAATTTACGATGTATCATTGACTACATATTAATGCCCCTGTGATCATTGTTCATCGGTCACGTTTAATAAACAATATAATATAATAACCTTTGATCAGTTCTCTAACCATCAAATGGTTTTATTGTTTACCTATGTGTATATCGACCATGTCTAATATCATCCACTAATATACTGTGGTGATATAGCACACACTTACTATGCAATACTATTACCCAAATAGATTGCCTATGTAAGAAACGATTTGATGACGTTTATTAAAACTCATCAGGACCTTTCACATGTCATATGCGTGTAGCTAATATGGATCTAATATACAACTATAACATAGATATAAAAGTGACACAGAAAGCATGTGAAGTATGACATAACTCTTTTTTTTTATTAAAAATGTATATGCAAGATATACAACCCTTGAAACCAACAAAACGATTGGTTTTTAGGGTATATTCTAACAGTAATACCTCATTCCGACTCTCCAAAAACACATATTGGTATTTTGAAATACATGTTTCTACTTCATGCAAGTTTATTGACTAGGGACCAAGACATTACATGTCGAAACTATCAATACTCTGTTGAATTTTCTTAATTGGAAAAGAAATAATATCCAAATATAAATATGAGCCCCGTAATCAATGATCTTGTTTGGGACAAGAATTTGAAATCTTTGGGATAGGTGGATTCATTATAACTTCCTATAAAGCAACGCTTAATAATGTACGAAGGGATATCCACTATTTTAATGTTATTCCCAAAACTAACATAATGCGAGGTATTTGACCTAACGCAAATGTAATAAAGACTTTATCATGGATAAAGTGACTCAAAGATCAATATGGGTTGATGAAATAGTCCTAGTCAAAATAGATGATGCATTTGTTGTATCATATATAAGTGTGGGAATTCTGAGATTGATAGAATTTAGTGAAATCTCATCCAGAATTAATATTGGTGTAATTAGATTAAAGTTTAAAATGTCAAACATTTGTGTCATGGAAGATGATTGAGAACATAGTGAACTTTCGATTCTTTGCCTTATGTGAGATATTTTAAATTTTAATATGTAGTTGCGACAATTGATGTGTATTTGATTGCGTTTGATAGCGTTGTATTTGATAGATATGTCTCTGTGATCTAGTTAACCATAACATCCTAGAAAATGATGGCTGATTTGAATGAGAATGATATTGAATAGAGAGAATTACAACGTATGGCATTTGAAATGGACAATATCCTAGATGAGCAAAAGGCTTTGGAGGTCATAGATCAGGTTAAGATCGAGTTGTGGCTTACTAAGAGATAGAAACCTAATCAGTGCCTTACACAAACGTGATGTGGATGCACATCACGCATGTAAGAAACAAGACTCATTTCGTGTGATATCTTGATTAGTTTCATGAATAATGATCTGGTATATGAATACCATTAATATTCAACTGTATATGCAATAAGTATGGTTTTAATTAAAAAGTCTGGAGGAACTACAGTCCCCAAATAAAGATAATTGATTGTTGAATTTGATTCAACGTCAAATCTGATTATGAAACTAAAGTCAGCTACGCATAACCTGATACATGAATAGTAGGTTCATTTTTAAAAAACGATCTTTTCCTGATAATGGGAGCGTATAAAGGTACATATGACCTATAATGAAAATGGAAAGATTTTGTTAGTTATTCTTGTCACATAGAACTAAAGGACAAATGCCCTTGAGGTAGCAGAACTTGGTACTCTTGCATACGTTATAGAATCAAGTTTTAAAAATGATCGGCTTAAGTCCTAATACGGGCAGAAGATTGTATAATGCTCAAAGAATAAGAACAAGAAATTGAAATAGAAGAATGACAAAAGTACTAGAAGAAGAGACATAAACAAGATGAATAGTTACAATAGAAGCAACAAGAATTATATCGTCTACAAATGAATGAAACTAAAAATGATGGTCTAGTTCAACATAAAGTGATGAAACTTTATTTTCTAGTACTATGATATTAACTGAGTATTATCTTACATGGATTATGAACTCAGAAGCCATTGACCAAGTAACTCATGGTAGAAGATCTTTAGTAGATTTCTATTGAATTCTAAATAAAGTGAATTGAATGTATGTAGGCAACAATACAAGGGTTGTAGTAAGAGGAATAGACACGAGCAAATGAGTTTTGCTAGGTGATCAAATCTTATACCTATACGAAATCCAATATGCTCTAAATATTTAACAAATTTTGGTCAAAATACTTGTTTTTCTTAAACTAGGATATAATTTGAATTTTTCTGGATGTTTTATTGAAATGCGATAGAATTGACTTATATAGTTTTGGTTTGTTGATTGAATGGTTATATGGTGTTTGTCACCTTACATTCTGATAATGTTAAGTTTTTCATTATTTGATTATCTTATATGTATGGATATGAATGCAAATATATGACATGTTGAATTAGGACATGTTGGCCAAGATGGGTTGAATGAATTGGCCTATGAAAGTTTATTAGAAACTTTCACATAAATACAACTGTCCAAATGTGAGCATTGCCTAGTTTGAAAAACCTCTAGAAAACCATTCAACAAAGCTGTGAGAGCTTGACTTCCTTTGCAATTTATATATACTTAGGTATATGTTTTCCTATGAATGTAAAGTTTGAGAATGTGTCTCATATTTCATTACTAGTGTCGATAACAATGCTCGATTCGGTCTTGTTTGCTTGATCTCCCATAAGTCAGAAGCAGTAGACTACTTTAGACATTATGTATATATAATTGAGGTTGAGAATTAATTAGATAAGATGGATAAGAGTTTTACAAACTCACCGAGATCTTGAGCATTTGTCCAAAAATTTTAAAAATTGAGTAATGAAAACAAATATTATGGCAAACAGTAATTCCAAAAACTTTGCAACAAACTAGTTTAGCGGAGAAAAGTATTTAAACTCTATTTAAAATGGTTAAGTCAATGAAGACGCAAGCAAAACGTCAAGTCACTTTATTATGATATGATGTTTATTGTTGTTTGTGTACTTAACCAATTGCCTACTAAACTAGTTGCTTCCATTCCCTGTGAGTTATGGTAAGGTAAAAAACCTAAGTTAATTGATTGCAATCTTAGTAGTTAGCAAGGTCAATCCATAACTTTTCCCATAAGTTTGAATAATTGGAACTGAAAAGAAATGAATGTATCTTTCTTAGATACACTGAGCATTCCAAAGGTATGTGTTCATTAGGGAGGATTTCGTTGGAAGATTACCTAAAATTGTATTATAAGATACTACATTCATAGAGGATATTTTTTTGATAGGGATAAAGTTGATAAAAGGTTTCATCTGAATGAGATGAGAAAAGAATAAGGATGAGTATATCTTAGTGACCCTTAGTTGAGTCCTAAGAAATAAGACATATACTTGTTCTAAATAGTGGGAGCAAATGTAATTGAGCTCTAACCTATTTCAGATAGTGGGAGTAATGATTCTCAATTGTTTGTTTCGTTCATCTCAACCTAGTGGGAGCATTGAGATTAAACTTTAATCTATTTTGGATAATAAGAGCATTAATTCTTAATTGCATAGGAGTGGATGTCTAAAAGTATTCAAGTGAAAAAGATGTTTTCATAACCACTCCCCATTATGCTAAAGAACCTGAAATAATTGTCTCATCCTTTGATAAGAAAATTTTGAAATACATTGGAAAAAGAGATAAAATACAAAGAAAACAAACCAATTTAGGTTTTGGTTGACTTACCACCAGATCGAAAATTCATTAAGAATGAATGGGTTTTCTGAATCAATCATAAGACACATGACTTAATAAATAGATATAATTTCGCTTTATAGCAAAAATCTATACCTAATGAGAAGGTATAGCTTGTATAGAAGCATATTTTCGTCATTTATAAGATTTAATAACATATTTGAATTTAGAATTACACCAGATGAATGTCAAGATAATTTTTCTTAGTGAAAAGCTTGACAAAAAAATCTATATGAATAGATTTGAAGTGTAGAGTGTGCAAGCTTCAAAGACGTTGAATGACCTAAAACTGTCATCTAGATACTGGTACTTGAAATTTCATAAGTGTTAATATCTTATGACTTTGAAGTAATTAATTAAGACTATTATGTCTATGTGACAAAGTCTAATGACAAATTTGTAATTCTATCAATGTGCGTAATGATGTATAAATAGCTAGAAATGATTTAAAGTAAGTGATAATCATCAAAGAATAGTTGTCCATATTTTTGACTTGCAGGATATGGGAAAATATATTATATATTGTGAATTTAAATTTAGAGGAATTGTTAAAAAAAACTTTTGACTCTGTCATAAAAGCATAATATTCTAAAGATTCTAAAACAATCCAATATGGTATATTGTGAACCCGTTGATATTTCTGTGTTAAATGACGAATTATTGAGCCAAAAGAAATATATCCCAAAACTTAAGATAGAAGCAGAGAAATGTCATTTTATGTGATGTAGGTTAATTTTGCTTAATTATGTGCATGATATGTGTAAAAAACCATTATAATAAATATGTATATTCATATGGAATGCATGAGATATATGTAAATGCATGAGAAAATAATCTGATGTTCGATGAGACTTTAAAAGAATAAGGAAAAACAATGAATGGACATATTTCATGTTATGGTTATACATGTATACATGAGGAATCATAACATATGCATGATTTCAGAAAAATAAAGATGGAGGAAAAACATTTTCTAAGTTATGCATGTTTTCAGAAAATGGAAAACAAATGTTTTTGGTTTTATAATGACTTATATGATACAGGAAAACAGAAAACATGCTTAAAATCCTTACACGTGAGCTGTACAGTATAGACAACAAAGAAAAAAATGTCAGTTGTATTGTGTGGACAACAAAGAAAGATATTAGTTGTACTATGTAGACAACAAAGAAAAAAAATGTCAGTTGTACTGTATGGACAACAAAGAAAAAAAATAGAGAAATATGCATATAAGAGAGGATTGTACCTTGTATGGTGACTGCAAGTACTGTCTTATGTAGTCTAGACCAGTCAATGAAAATATTTGACCAAAAAAAAAAAAGAGAGAAAGAATTAGCAAATATTTTATGAAAGTCATTTGCGTTAGAATCATGCATGCAAGCCTATGTGGCTGATAAAGAGTTGAGAAAGATGTACGATCAGAAAATAGAAAAGTCATGACACTCATACATGCATAAATCATAACAAGTGAATCATATTTGTATAGTAAGGAAATGAATAAATGGGTGAAAGAAGAGAATTATGATATATGTTTAACGTGTGTTCCGTGTCAATTATTTTATAAGTAAATAGCCCAAACACGCTGAGTATGGAAGAAATTAGTACTGGTATGAAATGTTTTGAGTATTGAGTATCATTTTCTTACTGAGCCATGGTCGCTCACTCCGTTTAATTTAATATTTTACAGGTAAAGAGTTACAACAAAAGTTTCCGAGGAGCACTAGTAAGACATGAGGCTAAAGAAGAAAGACACCATATTTTTGTTTATTTATATGTCTTGATGTATATGTGAATATATGCATAAATATATACTTGATATAAATATTGGTAGATATGTATATATATTATATATATATATATATATATATATATATATATATATATATATATATATATATATATATATATATATGTGTGTGTGTGTGTGATTGTGTATATATATATCTATATATGTGTATATCTATGACTAGTTATGAAAATTGGTTATAAAGTTTCTGTGGGTGGTAATTTTTATGATGGTTATTATTATATACTTATTTTATTAATTGTGATTAAGTTGATGAAAATCCAGTCGGTTGGTAAGACTGGTTTGCATGAATTGCTAATTAGGAGTGTTACAAGGCATAGTTAAAAAAAAAAAAATTCCTCAGGCCCTCATCTGTAACACACTTATTGGTTAGAAAAGGTTACAGTATCCTCTAATTTCAAGTTTCTACCCCCATAACTATGAAAATCCTAAACACCCACTTATGGAGGGTTAAGTCTGTTAATTTTAAGGATAAAATCATCATTTCATTTGTAATATTAAAAAAAAATTAAAATTTAATCTCCTTTCCCACCACAAAACCCTAAAAACTAAAAGTTTGCACCCTAAGCCAAGTTTTAAAAAATGGCATTCCCCTCATAGGGTTTAGTTTTCAATCCTCGATGCTAAATCCGACCCTATCACCGACGACAAAGATTTCCCAATGCATTACCATGCTCTGACAGTCTCTCTCCTCTCCTCTTGAACACCGGTCAATGAAGATCTTGTTTAGAAAGACGAAGAGTAGAGAGAGATCACTGAAAAAAGAGGAAGCTTCGGGAGGGAGAGACTGCTAGCAATGACATTGGAGTTTGAAAACTAAACCCTAATGGGGAAAATGTTATTTTTTAAAATTTGGCCTATGGGGGAAATGGTTAGTTTTTAGGGTTTAAGGGGAAAAAAGAGATTAAATTTTAAGGGATTAAAGTTCCGTTAATTTTAACCACCCATGAATAAATAAATGAGATTTTCAAAATTAACGGCTGGAAACTTGAGATTAGAGGATACTTTGAGTGGCAAATAGTCCTTTGGCCTTTGGAAAATTATAATAACCCTTCAAACCTAGCTTTAAACCCTAAGAGAAAAAATTCTTCAATTTGCCTATTTTAAGGTTTGCATAACATACACAAGATATGAAAATTTCAATAACCCTCTTAATTTTAAACCCTAAACATTAAACTTTACTTTATAAATCCCTAAACCCTATTTTACAAAATGTAAACCGTAAATATGGTACTATATATAAAAATTAAGACAATACATACACATACACACACTAGAGGTATCACATATGTAAATCAAGACATTGCATGTGTAAATGTGAAAAGCTCGTAGCACAATAACTTCATGTTATAAAACACATTTGCCTATCTTTTGATTTGAGATATCATCAAAGGATAAGGAAGCAAATGAGTTAAGCCAAAGTGCAACACCCATCTCTAGATATATATCCCCTCACAGAATATGACCCAAAAAGACGTGTACAATTTGCTTTCTTAATTTAAACAGTGAAAATTAGCATGATATTAAATATTCACTTAAATGCGTGCAAAATGTGCGATAAATAAATTCATTCATAAAAACTGAAACTCAACCATAGACCTAGTGTCTAAAATCCAAACTTCATAAACAAGGTGCATTATTACAATCCATGTAATATGAAACTAAAATAAAAACATAAATAGTAAATAATCTGAATGTGATGATTTTGCCCCTCGCCCTTATGCAACTACTTGCCTAGACTGCTAGCTCCCCCACATGTCTCACTACTCACTTGTATTTGTAAAACTACAAAAAAGGAACATGTGAGTGAAAAATACTCAGTAAGTAGGTGACCTCTCAACATTCTACACAAAACATAAAACTAAAAACTGGGGCTCTACTAGAGAATCTCAGTATGATCATAACTTGACATTCTCATGCCCTAAACATAGCCCATTCAAAAAGATTGCTAAGATCTAAGTTGATCTTGACATATTTAATGTCCTAATGAAGATAATTGACACCTTACATGTCTACTAACTATTGTGCCTTACACACATGTTATATGGTGTTTATTGGGCTAATCAATTATGATACTTTACTCACAGGAAAACTGGTCAAAGTCCTTCCCTTATCATATATGCATTCTACGAGACTGCTAACTGAAAAACCATGCTCAGATGGCCCCTACCATAAGCATGTATGTGATACATCTTGCTAACCATGTGAGGAACTAATTGAAGTGTCAGTATCCTTTACCGTGCAAATCTAAACTGAACTGAACTAAATTATATGACTAGTATGTTTTGGCGTTAAGCACATGATACATCTTATAGATATCTATCTCTCATAAAACCCTATTATTTTTATGTATCTCATCACTTATGCACATAGTTGGTGGCTATCTAAGTGTATACAAATTTCCTTAATTTTCTTAATTTTTGACTTAGATTCAATTTGGTCGAGTCAATGTCATCTTCTACATAGTTGAATATTTTCTACATCTAAGTAACTTCTCTTGTCTTGCTAAGGCTTTTCTATTTTCTTTCTTTTCTCTTCACTTTCTTGCACAAAGTCTAAGGGTAAAATAGTTTTTTTCTCTTTTAAGTGTATACACGGGTGTGTCTCTACCTTGCACCCTTATGTTTCTCTAATTACACATACACAAACGTGTCATGAAACTTACACTTGCATGTTCCTAATAACACCTTTACACGGGTGTGTTTATTTCACACATGACATCTACTTTTAGGGAAGCTACATAGGGTGTGTGTCCCATGCCATATGACTGTGTATGCTTCTCCTTAGAATTATTGCATTATTGCACTTAATTTCTTTTTATATGTAAAGGATACACATGCATGTAAATTGTCCTACAAGGTTATGCATCGCGATTTGGAATTTCGTTCCTTATTGGTTTCTACGTATTATGACCAAACTTTTGGCAACCAAGTACACATATCAATTCAAACATGTCTCTAAGCACCTTAAATATATTTTCTTTAACTATAATGCATATTTAAAATCATCAAAGTTGCAGATCATGAACCATTTGAGCACATGTCCTTAACATCAATATAATTCATATAGACTCATGTTCTTAAATCTGGTTTGCCATGATTTAATGATAAAAAGCCTTCGTATAATCATCTCATACATCAAGCAAGATCCAACAAGCATGATCTTATGATTTCAATTTATATATACAACGAATTCCAAAACTAAATGGCCAAGGAACATCATACTTACTTGTCCTTTAAAGAATGCTAAACTTTGCGTGGTTATGGCTTTTCCAGCAATCAATGGTCTCTTTCTAGCATAAAAAATTCTCAACTCTCTTTACTCTTGTGTGCTTTTGTGGTTGGAATGTATAATAACTCTTAAACATTAGGTTAAACACTTTTTTTATTTTGTCTATCAAACATGATACACGGTTGTGTATCTCCTATACATGGGTGTGTATGACATTATACAACTAAGATAGTTTTTTATTTTGTCGTGATCTTTATCCTATCCAAGAATTTAAAATTTGTTGACAATACACGACCATGCATCCTAACATACACGGGTGTGCACCTCACTAAAATCTCACCATTAATTATAATATAAAGAGTAAAGACTAATTTGCCCTTAGGCTTAGCTGTGAGTGTTACACAAAGTAAGCAAACTAAGAGAAAAAGACTTGGAAGTTGTAATATTCTCAGATACGTTTCAGGGGTATTTATGTCTTTTGACCCTATTTCGAGATATTTCTAGTTTTAAATATATATGTTCACATGTATGTGTGTGCTTATATATATATATATATATATATATATATATATATATATATATATATATATATATATATATATATATATATATAAAAAGGTATGGATATATATAAAGAGAAAAAAGACAAAACAAAGAAACTTCAAGCCTTTTCCATCATCTTCTCCCGTCCATTCTAGCAGCCATACTTCTTCATGCTATTTTCTTTTGTTTTGTTAAGATAAAAGAAGGAATTGAAGGGATTTTAGAAGACAAAATAAGAAAAGAAAACAAAGAAGCACTTTGGAAGCCTTGGTAACCAAAAGATCTCTTTCCTTTCCCTTTACCTATGTTTATATGCATGTTATGTGAATATGTAGTGCGTTGTGGTGTTGATTTAAAGTGGTTTTGGTGATAAAAGAAGCAAAACAAAGAGGAGAGAGTCAACTTGTAAAGATTTGACTTAAAACAAGGTAAAGGGTATTATCCTTAATATGTTTTATGTTTTATGCTTTTGGTTCCTTGGATCTATGTTATAAATGATGATTTTGAAGTTGAGAAATGTTGTTTTGTCATTTGGGGTATCTATGTGTGTGATTTTGTTCATGGCAAAGAGTTAGATAATATTTACAGGTTTGCCACTAATTTCGTCCCACATTTTGGATACCTTATATGATGAATCATGAGTGCTATTATAGCTTGTTGGAAATATCTTTGAATCCTCTTTTCAATGATATATAACTTGTATGAATTAGAGACCATTTGGACTATTAAATTGCATGAACAAAAACATTGTCTTACCAAATGAATAGTAAAGATAGTTTTTTACCACTGACGTCATCGCATATTTTGGCTATCTTATCTGATGAATCATGAGTCCTATTATAGTTTGTTGGAAAGCGCTTTTAATTATCTTTCCAATGATATATAGCTTGTATGAATTAGAGATCATTTGGATGGTTAAATATTGTATGAACCAAAATGACTGCTTTACCAAATAAATAGTGAAGACAATTTTTTTGCCACTGACTTCATCTTATGTTTTGACTGCCTTATCTAATGAATTATGAATTCTAGTATAGCTTTTGTGAAAGCTTTTTGAATCCTCTTTCCAATGATATATAGCTTGTATGAATTAGAGATCATTTGGACTGTTAAATATTGTATGAACTAAAAGGACTGTTTTACCAAATAAACAGTAAAAGATGTTTTTTGCCACTAATTTCATCTCACGTTTTGACTATCTTATCTAATGAAGTATGAGTGCTATTATAGCTTGTTGGAAAGCTCTTTGAATCCTCGTTTCAACGATATATAGCTTGTATGAATTAGAGACCATTGTGACTGTTAAATTGTATGAAAAAGAAGGTTGCCCTACCATATGAACAATATTTTACAGTTTTTGGAAAGAAAGAAAAGGAGAAAAAGGAAAGGAAGAAAGGAAGAAAGGAAAGAAAGAAAAGAGAGAAAAAGAAAAGAAGAAGAAAAGAAAGAAAAGCAAGAAAAGGAATTTAGGACTCAACATTCAGGGGTTGTCCCAAAAGTATGGTTTGGTGAGTTATGGATAGTTTTAGATGGAAGCAAGATTAGTAAGATATAATGCACACTGCATACTATGAACTATGAGGGGGCACTATACAGTACACTGCCTACAGTAGGGCACGTCCACAGTAGGACACGTCCGTAGTAGGACACATTCGTAGTAGGATATAGACCCCTAGTAGGGTCCGCTTACAGTAGAACATGCTCGTAGTAGAGCTCAATTCAGATTCAAAAATAGTATAGTGCGAGAAAGGAAGAGAGCTCGAGTTTAGAAAAGTGTCAAATCCTTATAGGCAACTTCCAAAAAGTATCAAATAGATACCAGATAGGACAAAGTATGACCCAAATAGTAAAAAATGAACTAGATTATCCCTTTGATTTCTTATGGAGGTTATGATGTGAGGTTGAGTCCCAAGAGTGAGTTAGAATAGGAAATGAGATAGTTTATTTAATTCTTTCCCTTTACTAACTGTTCTTATCTCTCACTTCCTTTTCTTTCATGATTGCAGGTACGGATGATCGAGATAGCTACGAGGCAGGGTTAGGCCAACGAAGATAGACCCAGGCTAGGGTTGGTTACCTATAGTTTTTGTTACATACATATGATACTATTGATTTTTAGCCTTATTCAGATAGTTGTATAGTTGTATCTAGGGGCATGTATATGATTACTCTATGATCTTAGATGTTTCAAATGAGTTTTCATATGGGATATATACATCTTTTGTTCGCTTCCAGATTTTCAGTTTTATTAGAATAATTTCTAAACACTTTTAGTGATGCATTCATTTTAAAGTATTTTAAAAGAAAAAAATAGACGCTCTGGATATTAATTCATAACATTTCTCCTTCGGTGGATAGTACTTTTAGGGAGGGGTGTTACAGAAGTGTTTATATTAGTGATAATAGTTCTATTCAATCTTCCATACCAAGCTCTATACAGGAAGACTAACTTATATTTAGTTATTATACAATACAATGGTCAAATTAGTGCAATATATAGTTCACTTATATTTATGATATAATGGTTTAACTAATGCAATATTTAATTCACTCATTTATGATATAGTGGTCGAAACTAGTGTAATAATTAATTCACTTATATTTATGATACAATGGTTGAGCTGGTGTAATGTTTAATTCACTGTTAGTGAAATTTTTAACTCACTTATATTTATGATATAATAGTCAAACTAGTGCAATGTTTAATTCAATTATATGCACATTTACATTTACATATATAACGTCTTGATTTACACATGTATGTGGATTTATTGATGACATTGTCAAGACAAATAGGCCTTATAATGTCAAGTTATTGTACCAAGAGTTTTTCTCATATACACATGTAGTGTCTTGATTTACATATGTAGTACTATAGCTTGTTATGTACATATACATATATAGAGTTTTGATTTAAATTTGTAAGTTTTCTTAATTTGCATGCGTTATGTAAACCCCCAAAATAGACCAACTTAAAAAATCTCCCTTAGGGGTCGTCTGGTTCAAATTATCAAATATTATTTTAATAATATATATTTTGTTATTGATATTACTTTATTTGATTTATTTGGTAATAAAAGATTATAATAATTTTGTATTACTAAAGATAATGTGACAAATAATATAGAAGGTAATTGGATTACTCCCTCAACTTTAGTTATTAAAAGTTTATTAATGTAATTTTGATTTTGTTACAATTCTATCCTTATTAATGAATTTTTTAGGACAAAAATAGTCTTATTTTTAATTAATATAACAAATAATGTGAAAATACTTTAGAATAGTTAAACTCAACAATTTTTAAGGAAATTAACTAAAATAGCCTAATTTTAAACCGACTATATTTTTTAGCCTCTTTTTTAATTGTATCTTTTGAACTAAGATCCTAACTTTATGCCTATGGTTAAGATCCCTAGTCTTTCTACAAATCTTTCATCCACGATCTTAACTAGAAAACTCACTAAAAAAAAGGATGGTTTTTGCATTAAGATCATCATATTCCAAACAAGTCTATTTCCCATCAGTTTAAATCAAAGATTTTTAACTTATATTCTTAGTGTTCATACTAGTGATAAAAACATTGAAAAGAGATGTGTTTTGGTGTCATCTGTTTTCAGTTATGTGAACTTAAATTTGTTATATTATAGTTAGAGTTATATCAAACACATTTTATATTGAAAATTAGACTAGTTTTAGTTATTAGATTAAAGAAAAACATATTTTTCTTTAACTGCACATAAATGGATGTGTGAGTAGGCGAGATTGGGATTAAAATGAATTTTTTAACTATTTGGGAGGATTTTAATATACATGAATTCAAAGTAGTAATATGATGTTTTATAGAAACATAAATTCCATATGAGAAATTAATTTATTATTTTCACTTTTTTATGAATGTTGATGCATATATGAAATTGTGTTATCAGTTAGAAACCCTAAATTGACCTTGTGTGTTTTTGTAATCTTAGAAATTTCAATTCATTCTTAAAATGGTTGAGATAAATAATATGCTCGGATTTGGAAGGGAGTATATTACTAGTATTAATAATAAGCAGACATGCAAAGGTGGAGATCATAAATTGCTAGTAGTTGACTGAGAAACTAGTTACGACAGATTGATTGACGTCATGTTCTTATTTGAGAATCAATAGTTGTAGTGAAGTCCACCTATAATTGAAGAATGCCAGTGAATTGTATTCATGTTTCTATAAATTATCATATAACTCCTCTAAATTCTCACATATTAAATCCACCCAAATAGTTAAAGAATTTCATTTTTAAACCCAATCCCTCCTACTTGCACACCCGTACCCTCTTTTGGAAAATCATATAATATGTTTATGATAACTGAAATTAATCTACTTTTCAATCTAAAATGTGTTTGATAAAACTCTAATAGTAATATAACAAGTTTAAGTTCACACAATGAAAAAATAAAAAGTATCAAAACACATCTTTTTTCAATGTTTCTATTGCTAAAGTATGAACACTAAGAATATAAGTTAAAGATCTTGGTTTAAACTAATGGGAAATAGACTTGCTTGAATGATCTTGATGTAGAAACCATCCTAATTTTTAGTGAGTCTTCCGGTTGAGATCGTGGATAAAAGAATTGTAGAGAGGCTAGGGTTCTTAACCTTAGTGATAAAGGTAGAATAGGAATAAAGTTTGGATCTTGACTAAAAAAGTATAATGAAAAACATATGGGCTAAAAATGTATACAGAGTTAAAAATTAGACTATTTTAATTAATTTTCCTAATTTTTATGACATTTAAATAAAATAATATTTTAGTAATATTTTTATTACTTCCAACTAAGTACAATAATTATTTACTCATAACAATTTTTATTAAAAATAATAATAATTTATATTTAGTAATATTCTAAATAATCTACCTTTGTGATAATATTTTATTTTTTATAAAAATATTACCTAAACCAAACACACTTTTATGATTTATGTAATACTTATAGGTATGTCTCGAGAGTATTCTAGTCATTTTATTTTATTTAAATTATTTAATTTTGAAAATTTGTGAAGATGAATGGTTATGCATGTTGGTTGTGCGCCCGTGCATGAGCTAGAATTGTTCATGTAGTGTGAATTGTCATGAGTCCGAGCATGGTTGATTCAGTATAGTGTTACTAATCCATAGCTTAGATTATGGAGTCAAGGTCTCACTATGAGATATGATTACATACTCAAAGGTTTCCCTTTGACCAAAAGATTTTCATCAAAGGAAAAGGTTAATCAATCTTTAAAAAACTGATGGATTGGAATATCATTGATGTTTGCTAATGTTCTATCACAGTGGAAGCATTGGTGGGCACATACAGTAATTTTATGTTGTTTAAGGAACGATTTAACTATATTGCAAATGGAAAATTGTCGGAGTATGTGCTTTAAAGCCAATATTCTTAACAATATAAATCTATAAAGAGTCATATTTGAAGATTCAAATGATAATTTTTATTTGCAAGTGCATATGTTTACATGTATGTCTGGATAAATGTCTTTACATTGATAAAACTATGACAAAACAATTTGATCGTGAGAACCTTATATATAAGCATATATGGTGGCAATTTAAAAGTGTTTATAGTTTTAGTATTATCATGACCTAGAACATAAATAAAACGATAGACTATCATAATATTAAACAATTTTATCAAAAGATAATAACAAATTTCATGTATCGAGATTGTAGATGTTAACCTGGTGCAACACACAAGTGCATGTTGGGAGCATTTCTAATGAACTAACTCGCAAAGAGCAACTAGATTATTATAAATGGTGTCCTGTGTAGTTTAAAATTACAACACAAATGAAAAACCCATAAAAAAAATTTGGTATTAATTAACCATCTAGTTGTCCCTAAAAAAAACATTTTGACAAGTTATTTCACATTCACAGAATTTCCTAAAATGACAAAGGCAAGGAGCCACAATGTATGATAACCTTGCCTTTTACTAAAAGAGAAATAACTTGTCAAGTCTTGTTTCCTCTATTAATGCTTTGACCACTAATTGAAAAACAAAATAGTTTGTCAAGTTATTTCACATTCACATAATTATATATATATATTTTAAAATATATAATTATATATATAGATAATATATTAATATGTGATTAGATATTATTTTATTTTTATATTAAAATTATTTAATTATATAATAATATATTATTTATATATTTAATTATATATTTATAGATATATATATATAATTTTATTGTTTTGAAATAAATAAGCTGAGTTTGTATTATTGATGTCCTTGGTATGACGTAACCTACAGGTATAAGGGGTCACGCCAATTTAACCCAATACAAGTCATTGCCGGGTCCACAACTTGATATTAAAGAACCGTTCTCTCAGATGAAGGATTCTACTGCTATGGGGTGTTCTCTAGTCAAACCAAAAAATTTCATTTTGCAAGCTAATACAAATTTTCCTTTTTCCAACGCCACCTATGATTATGTACGTGCACGTCTGCTCACCGCACAAATGCTTACGCCCACAAAAACTGGTGACACCAATGTCCGAGCTAATACAAATTCACCTTATTTTGAAAATGCCACCTCTAATTATGTACCAGCATGTGCTAGCCGTACGGATGCATATGCCTCCCACAAACATTTTCAAGCCCAATAGACACCAGTTTGACCATGACAGACCCCCCAATATTGCGAAGTAATCAAGCCAGAGAATTACTCTAATTTGAGATATTAATTAAAATAAATACAAAAATTTCCACCTAAATATTTTTGGATAAGTTTTTGATACAGATATTTTTTTAAGTAAATTTATCATTTATTCTAGTAATATTATTTTTCTTTAATATACCTTCTTTTTAGTTATATTTTTTTTTTATACAATCGATGACGTTATATTCTAACAGTATATTATCACATTGAATACAAGATAGTTTAATAACTTATATTAGAATAAGTTCAAACTTTCACTCACTTCTTTAGTTTCCATATTTTACAAGTATAGGTTATTGTTATGATTGTGCGTCAAGTGATAGTTAATGAGCTTGATCCAATATGGGGCATAGTCATCATTTACTAGTTTCTACTTATGTTTTTAGTTTATAACTTGATTGTCTGGATGTTATTTATGTTTTATGATACACACATGGGATATTTATTTTGATGTTGTTTATGGACATACTTTGTATGTTTCTGTAAATTTCATCAATAAGAGTTCTTACATAATTTTGCAATGTACGTTGAATGTTTGCGAATCAACTTTTTAAGTGAATGCATGTTTAGTAGTTTAAGTTAGTGAAACCATTTTTTAGAGGACACTTTTCTTTAAAGGGTTGTTACATATTCCCTTCCTCACAAATAATAGGATATTTAAACCCTTTTGACTTATCTTTTTTTTATGTTGATATTTGAAATTAAAAAAACAAAATTCATTATAATTTAATTAAATTAAATGTTAAAAAAATAAATAAAATTTAACAAACATACTTCATAATAAGAATTTGCAGAAAAATATAAAAATATGAAATGATATTTTACCCCTTGGCAGAAAATATTATTCGAGGCCTTCATAGGTGTGACATAACAAATATCTTTGTGTCCTGTGTGAACACTATGCCTAAATAGATATAATCATATAATATTAATCAATAAAATTATATGTATATATTTTTATATATAATTTAAATATATAAATAATATCTTACTATGTAATTAAATAATTCTAAATTAATAATAAAATAATATATAATCTAATGATAATATATTATCTGTGTATCTAAAGTATATGTATATAATATTACTCAATATCAATAATGGTACAATATCTAACCGACAATTTATAAGCTTAAATTATACAATAACACTAGGATAATTCCTGATAAGTTTATGTTATGTTCACAATTTATTTATTACTTACAAAATAAACTTAATATCGAATCTATATTAGTAGGAATCAATTATTAAACGTAAACTTTTTTTACACGAACGGTAAGACTTGTGATATAAAAAATTATAACATGGTTAATAGTATATCGTTAAATTCGAAAATGGTTCTAATATTTAATTACAAGAAGAGGACTGATCCATCTTTATCAGTAGATAGGAAGCTGGTTGCAGTCTGATCAGGGTTCATTCATCATTGACTTTCATGACAAGCAAAGACTTATTAGGGCAAAAAATTAGGTGGAATTGACGGATGCCCAATGGCAATGCAACGGCTTACCAAAGGTCTTTATCATTGTGTTGAAACTAAAAAATTTAGCTGTGTGATGGCACCCACTTCACCTCTCCTTTTTCTTTTTTCTTGCTCAAGAAAATTGTTGGACATAAGTAATAGTAATAGTAATCGTAATCATAATCATGCGTGCTAATTTATTGCCCAAAAATTTATCTTCTGTAAGGAAGATTTCGTTCACATTAAACTTCAGACGGCCGCAAGCTTTTTCGGAGTGTTTTTGACCTTGAGCAATTCAACTACCTTTCTCATCCAAGGCCTCTTGATGGGAAACGTTTTAGAAAGGAACCTTTGAAGCCGTAGTTAGTAAATATGTATATTATATACATATTATATACATCTATTGTATTTATTGTTTTAAATATGTTTCATTGTATTTTCGACCCAAAACGTATAAAATACATATTTTATGTACACTTGATATATTAAAAATGTGATAAACAATTATATTTTATGTTATTATATTTTTTTTTGACAAAAGAGAAAATAATGCCTTACAAAAAAGAAAGACATATCGTTTTACAAAGCTAAAATTCTTGTTATATAAAATCTAATCAAAACAATTAAAAGTGTGATTATTTTCTTCCAAAATTGAAAATTCCTAATAATCCTATATTTTTTCTTTACAATTTTTGTTTTCACAAACAACTTATCACTTAATTGTTTAATTTGTTGATGCCAAAAAATAACAGTTCACTTTGGTGACCCAATTAAAGTAAAAATTTATTACTTTGTCAATTTTATATTAAAATACTCTTGTAATGATAAATTTTGGCCTTCATTATTTCTATTGCAAAGAAAATTTTGAATTTGATTAATAGTAATATTAATAATATATTTTTTATTTCTATTATTTGGCCTTAGAGCTCAATTTTGACCTATTTCTGAAAAAAAACACATGTTTGATTATTCTTGTTTTGTAGCATACAATCAAAACTTAAAGTTCTTTTCAGTGTGGGGCAAATATGTAAGACAAGCACATATTTTAGGGATATAATTTAATTTCCATATGATTATTTTTATTTATGGTTCAGAGTTTTTTTTTTAATTTTACTTATGAATTAATTTTTTTGTATTATTAATGTTGATATCTACATGATTTAAATCTGACTTATACAGAGGTTGAATTTAGGATGTAAATCATTTATTATCATTAAATCTGTTTTTTTATTAAAAATAGAAAAATCAATTGTCGTCATTTATTGATAATTCTTTCAGAAATTCTTTTTATTGAATTCTAAAGAAGTCAGTATTAGTGTTGAGTTCTAGTATAAACAAAATGGTTTTAGATATATTTAATGTGGGAAAATTCCTTTTATTGAATTCTAAGGTGCTAAAATTATAATTAATATTATTATATTTTTTAAACGTATTATTAACGATGTGTTGTATTTAACGTGTCTATACATGTTCTATGTTTTTCCCGTATCTGAATTTTATTATAATATTTCCACAAACTTACTTTTCATTATTTGTCATATCATACCCATATTATTTTCATACTATTTTTCCTGGGATATTAATTAAAATAGGTAAAATTTTATCCGCTTAAACCTTTTTAGGCAAACATACAATCATTTTACCTTTATAAGCAAATTTATTTGTAATTCCAAAAATACCCTCTCAGCCCTGTAGGTGTCATACAGGATAGGCGCGGGAAAGAATGCTTGAGTGCGTGCGGAATGCATGGGTGCGTGCGGGATGCGTGCAGATTGCGCGGTGCGTGAGGAATGCGTGGTGCGTGCACCCTCATATATATATATATATATATATATATATATATATATATATATATATATAAATAATATAATATAACTCTTTCTTATATATATATATATATATATATATATATATATATATATATATATATATATATATATAAGAAGTGCGCACACTTCGTACGCACCGCACACTCCGCACGCACTCCGCATGTACCGCGCGCACTCCACACACACCGCGCACTCCGCACGCACCCAATCATTCCTTCCTGTACCTACGCACCCTGTATGACACCTACAGGGTTGAGAGGGTATTTTTGAAATTACAAATAAATTTGCTTATAAAGGTCAAATGACTGTAGGTTTGCCTAAAAAGGTTTAAGCGGATAAAATTTTGCCTATTTTAATTAATATCCCATTTTTCCTTTTTTTGTATTTACTAATTAGGTTATAACCAAATTCATTATATCCTTATTCTCAACAAAGAAATGATCATTTGGCTTTTTACCATTTAATAAAATTATACATACAAACAAATTATATAAATTTATTTATACAAACTAAGACGATAACTTATGATTAGGTGATTTGACTATTTACTTTTTCTCTTACTTCGAAATCACTCAATTAAATATTACTACCTTAGTTTGTACAAATAATTTTTTATGATTTGTTTATATATATAATATTAATCTTTATCGTTATAGTGTTGTATCAACACTACACCAAAGTTGTAAACATTGCTATTTTCTTCTTCACTTTGGATGTGTATGCATACTTTGTCAAAATTCAACACATAGATATTACAATTCAAAATTGTTGTGTGGCCACACTTGACTACATTAAAAAAACAGCTTACTATGAGACTAACAACTAGACATGTTACTTACACACCGATCGACCTTGAATACGGGCAAAAATCCTCAAACTTAGAAACATTAGGATTAACAACTCTTAGTAGTTTCACACATTCTCATGATCTTCTCAACATGTCTTCCAATCTCTCAATATATGAGATCACTTTCCATCTTTATTTTATATCTTTATGGGATTACAATCTTCTCTTTCTTTTTTTTTTTTAGATCACACAATTATGCAAATTTTGTGGAAAGAAAAATGAATAAAATTTCTAAATTCATTTTATTAGGACTTAATTGATCCAATTATATATGCATTCAACCTAGACACGTCAATTGGGTCGGGTCGAATGGAGGCTCAGCACGAAGCACGAAAAAAAGTACGACACAAGAAGACCCGACCCGATACTATAGCGTGTTGGGCTAGGCACATGAGCTTATTGGGCCGGGCCTCGATCTTTAATATTAAGCATGTGGGTTGGCCCGACCCGACCTGATACTATTTTAAAATAAAAATAATTTTTTTTTCTTGCTTCTACCTTGTGTGCTTCCTTCTGCCTTGTGGTAGAAGCCTTGACCTCCTTAATTATTTTTTTAAAATTTTAAAATTTATTTATTTTTTTAGCCTATATAAACCTATTCAGTTTTTCTTCATTTTCACTTTCATTTACAAATCTTTCAATCTCAATCATTTCATTATATTTTCAATCTCATTTTCTCTCATCAATTCTCTTTTAGAAAATATCTGAATTCACAAATAATAATTTTTTGTATTTATAATTTCATTTTTATTTTATCATTACAAAATATTACAAATGGATCAAGTATCAAATAAATTCAATCCATTTGAATATTATCATAGTATATATTTATATAGTATGTAAATTAATTTATTTATACTATGTTATCAATTTATAATATTTTTCATCATGTAACCATAGTATTCTTTAGGGCTGGACTCGAGCCGAGCCAACTCGAGCTCTGTTCGGCTCGGTTCGAGCCCGAAATGAGCTGAGCTCGAGCTCGAGCTCGATAGATTTTTTTAAAAAATTTTTTATACAAAAAGACGTCGTTTTGATCCATATATATACAAAACGATATCGTTTTGATTTGAAAAATGAGCCGAGCCGAGCCGTAAATGAGTCAAGCCGAAAACGAGCCGAACTCGAGCCGAGCCGAGCTCGAGCCGGCCATAAATAAACCGAGCCGAGCCGAGCCCGAGCTGGCTGCGAGCCGAGCTCGGCTCGGCTCGAATCCAGCCCTAGTATTCTTCCACCATAAGTGAGAGATTATAAATAAAATATTCGAGGTGCTATCTTCAGTTTTAATAATTGAAAATAATTTGTGTTTAAAAATTTTAAATAAAATTTTTTAAATATTGATTAAATAGGTCGAACTGACCCATTTAAAGCTTGACCTGACCCACTTCAAGCCCAGCTTGGCCTGACCCGATTAAGGCCCATTATTATATGGGTCGGGCCTTTATATATTAATGGCCCCGCTCAACCTGAAAGTCTATTACTGTTTGAGTTTCGGGCCTAACCCGACCCATTAGCCTGATAGGCCGAGTTGGCCTGACCCATTGACACCTCTAATTCAACCATTTTTCTTGTCTTATAAATATAAGATTGTACAAAGGAAAATGGAGAGAAATTTGTAATTACTATTGTTACTCTGCCAATTTACACAGAAGAACATATTAAGATAACAGTTGATGTAAGGTTTGAGTACCCAGCCAAACCATCATAAAAATATCCAATTTTCATTGTGTCTTGCACCAAAGTGCACTTTATATTTTGGTGTATTTCTCATTAGTGTGATTTTTTATATCAATAATTTGGTGTTAGAATGAGAGCTTTTGAAAAGCTTTTAGTATTTTTTTTAGCAAAAACACACATTTCTTTCGTCAAATCTCTAACAACGTTTTTTTGATGGTCCATGGAAGAAGGTCAAAGAAAGTCCTAAGTGGCCAAACAATTGAAGAATCTTGATTCAATATAACTCACATCAAGATGATGCCAACCATTGATGTATAAAACATAATTCATGTCTCAATGGTGTTAATCAATGACAAGTTGAATATAACTCATGTCTTGATGACATCAATAATTGATGGAAGAATATTTCTCGTCTAGCAATGACATATAAATCATAATTTACATCTTCATGATGTCAACCACTAATGTGTAACACATAAATCATGTCATGACAATATCACCCAACAACGTATGATATCAATAAATGATGTATGGACAATAACGCGTATTATGTAGGTGTCAACCTACATCATCTAGGTATCAACTTACACCATAAGACACCAACCTCTGATATGTAAACGATAACTCATGTCTACACATTATTGATTGACATGAGATCACTTAGACACCTTAAAAAATATAATGGAGCTTTACTAGGTTTTTTGAGATGGCTAGATGCAATTGCCTAGTGACTACACTCATTAGAGGAGCCAAAAGATGGTTTAAGAAATTATCCATTGTTCTATAACTTCTTAGAAGTAACTATCTACACAATTCCTTCGATAATTCCAAGACACAAAAAAAATCCTTATGTTGATTAGCACCTAGAAAATGTGTGACAAGAAAAAGACAAAACCCTAAAGCTTAGGAATGCTTTAATTGTAAGCACTCCAAAGTGGACTAAGCCCTAAAAGAATCAATTTGAGCACAAGAGGAGTAGGAGCCAGTCTAGCTTTTTCAAGCCAAACTTATTCAAAACTTTCTAGTGAAAGCCATCTAGGAAAGATATAACTTTCCATTTGGTCTATTTCTAATGATCTCTATCCCAAGGATTTTTTAACAGCTCCAAAAACTTTCATATAAAACTTAAAACTCAACTATTGTTTTACCTGTTTAGTCATGTTAGATGTTTCAACTCATCCATGTATACCAATAAGTACATACTAGTAACATCTGGAAGTTTATTAAAATAGATAGAATTGTCATAATTGGATCTCTTAAATCCAAATCCCTTGTTAGGGCTGGATTCGAGTCAAGTCAAGCTCGAGCTCTGCTCGGTTTATATATAGCAGAGCTTGAGTTTGTTGAGCTCGTGGAAACCAAGCTGAAACTCAGCTCGAATTCAACTCAGCTCATTTCAAATTCGAGTTTTTAACTATTTCGTTATTAAAACGACGTCGTTTTAATACATATTGGTCAAAATGACGTTGTTTTGTATTAAAATTTTTAATTGAAAAATCTGGCAAGAGCTCGAGCTCGACTCGACCAAGCTTTTATAAGGCTGACTCGTTTTATGTTCATTCGAACTGAACTCGAGCTTGAACCGGCTCGATTCTAATCCAGCCCTACCCCCTATAAAAGAATCAAATCTCTTGTACCACTACCTAGACAATTCCCTAAAATTATACAAAGACTTCTTTGATAAACAAATGTGATCTTTTTCACCTAGGATTTCAAAACCCTCCAGCTAACTCATATAACTCTCCTCATCAAGATCACCATATAGAAAAGTTGTTTTTACATCTAGTTCTAGCTCTAAATCATTCATTGCAATGAAAGATAATTAAATAATAATAGAAGAATGCTTAACAAAGAGTGAGAAAATGTCATTGAAATCAATGCTTTGTACCTAACTATAGCCTTTAGCTACAAACCTAGAGTGTATCTAATGTTTGGAACAATTGAATTGTCCATCTTTCTTTTGAAAAACTATTTACAACCAACAATCTTCTTCTTTTCTAGAGGTTTGACAATTGTCCGAGTTTGATTTCTTTATAGGGATTAAATTTCTTCTTGCATAGTTGAGATCCCAATTTCCATTTGTTTTTTTTTTTTTTGAAGATATGGCTTCTTTATAGCATTGAGACTTGCTATACTCCAGCTCCTCAGCTACAACAAGATAATAAGTGAATTCTAATAGCTTGTACTTTTCTAGTGGTCTAATGGTTATTCTAAGTATGTATCATGCAAAATTGTAAGGTTTCTCTTGCTGATTTTCTAAAACCTCCTCTGACATTTTAGAACTTATCATTAGTTTGAGAATCACTTTATGCTAAAGTAGAACAAAAAGGTTGATTAGGTTGAATAACAATTTCAAAATCCACTTGTTCTTGATATTTCTTTTTATAATAAATTGATGAATTCATTGTTTCACTCTTGCCTTTAAGCATGGAAAATTCATCAAATGTCACATCTCAACTAAACATGAACTTGGAACCTTTTTTGTATGGACATCATATTTTGTATCCCTTCACACCAGATGAACACCCAAGAAACACACACTTTCTTGCTTTAGGTTCTAGCTTTCCTTCATTTATAAGTAGGACATCCAAACACCTTCAAGATAAAGTAATTAGTTGGTTGCCTCACCCATACCTTTTCTATAGTCTTGCATTCAATGGATGTGTTAGGAGATTGATTAGCTATCCATGTAATTGTGTTTATGACTTTACCCTAAAAAATCTTGTCAAGTCTACATTTGAAAGCATATGCCATGCCTTCTCAAATAGTGTATTATTTAACCTTTTCATAAATCCATTTTGCTGAAGAGTTCTCACAAAAGTTGTGTCTTACAATGTCTTCATTCTTACAAAATTCATTAAACTCTTCATGATAGAATTCAAGCTTGCTGTATGTTCTAAGTCTCTTGAAGTTCTTCCCTGTTGCTTCTCAACTAAAATCTTCCACTGCTTGAAATTAGCGAACACTTGACTCTTATTCTTTAGGTCCAAAATTTTCTGAAAATTCATCAAGATGAGTATTTATCTAGTTCTACCTCATTTAGAAAGAACATGAGATGACCACCGAATGTTTGAATGGATGTAGTCAAGAGTTCCCTTGATCTTGTGTATGGTTGTGTTGAAACTCAATCTCTTCTATTTCGCAATTACACCATGCTCCTAGAATGCCAATTTGCCTTAATGTTATCTACATTACAAACCTCTTTTACTTAAAACTACTCTCCCTTTCTCACTCATGTGACCGAGCCTCATATGGCAGAGTTTAGTATTATCTAAATCAATTGTAAAAATGGTAACAATTGTTGAACTTATAATGGTAGAACCATGCAGAATTACAAAGTACCAACTTTGTCTACTTTTATCAACAATATAGCACTCTTAGAAACTTTAAGAACTTCATCCTCACTTCTAAACTTGCAACCATGTTTTTTCAAAGATCATTTTCTTCTTCAAATTTAGAATGTACTTAAAACTTGAAAGTGTTTTGATCACCCTATCGTGCATTTTAATTTGTACTGTGTCTATTCTAGCCACCTTGCATATGTAATGATTACCCAAAAACACACCGCTATATAACGACTTATAAGTAGTAAACCAATCTCTATTAGGAGTCTGTTTTGTGAAGCTCATGTATCCATAACCTAACTCATCTCAAATTTGTGCTTAACATCACTAAAAAAAGTCAATTCATTGATTTCGTCATCAACGATGTTTGCTTCTTCTGGCGTAGACTTATTGTGATATGTTTTTTTTTTTTTTATCTATTCTTCAATTTAAAGTAGTTGACCTTGATATGTCTCTTCTTCTTACAAACATTATAAATCAAATTTGAATGCTTTAACTTGGACCTAGATTGTCTAAAACTTGAATTTTTATTCTTTGTTCTTCCTGTATCAACAAATAAATTGACACTCCAATAATTCTCTTCCAAAAATGTCAAATTCTTTTTAATATTTTCTTTATTCTCTAAATTTGACTTAATATTTTTTATAGAAAGTTCATCTCTTCCATATATCATCAGACTCTAAATTTTTTATAGGAAGCAAGTAATAAACACAACAGTAAAAGTGTTTGATCCTCATTCTCAATTTTCACATCAACCTTACCCAGGTTTGCAATAATTAAAGAGAATTAAGCTAGACGTGAATTTAATGAAGTACCTTCTGACATTCGTAATGTAAAAGCGTTAGGCATTTATTCTTCAACTTCATCCATGCTCTTGCAACGGTATTTTCCTTGACAATTTCTTGGAATACATTGGCACTCAAAACCAACTTGATCTCTGAAAGGGCTCTTTCATCTATATCATTCCATTCATCTTCATACATATTCTTAGGTTGCCTTGCTTTTCCACGCAGTGCCCTTTTGGTACCTTCTTTGGTCAAGACTACCATTATTAACTTGCTAGATGGTAAAGCTTATTGTACCATCAAAAATTTCAATTTCAGTCTTAATAAATGATGCAGAAACCCAATAATCAAAAAATCAAAGCAAATAACACAAGCAATGCAAGAGCAAAAGAACACAAGGAATTTACGTGCAAACCCAAAATTGGAAAAATCACATATAGAGGATGAAAAAATAACTAATACTGAAGTTTTATATACAAAGAGAACACAAAGGATTGAAAACTGTTTCTAATATCAACTGCAAAACCATAGCCACTATCTTAAGCCTCTAAAAATCTTAATAAAACGTGCGAACATAACAAATTTATATTCACAAGGAAATGACCATTTCATTCAATAAGATGTCCGTTTTGGAACTTTAAGTCGTGTTCGTTCAAAACAGGAATTAGAAAATTCCTCTAGTCATTGGACATTCTGTCCAAAATTAGAAATTCAGGGGAAATGCCCATTCATCACAGTGGAACACCTACGTTGCTACTGCAACACCTGTTATTCACCAAAAATATCTATTTCAAAATTAAGATTACTATATCCAACAAAATTAGGTAGTAAAGTATGTGCCACAATCCATCATTTTTCCCTCCCATAAGAAAAGGAAACCCAGCCCACACTCTAGTGCAAGTTCTAAACATTGCCGATTAACATCACTGGCTTAGCTTGAGACAGATAATTAGATGAATCAAATTGTTACAAATTATATTACCAAAATCTTAGGTGGAGTTATATAAACCCAAAATGCGCTCTGCACCTCCTTTTCTCGATTCATTTTCTTTTACTATTCACAATCTTTAAAATGACAAGACTAAACTTAGTTTCTTCCTTTTTGTATTATATAATTTTTATACACCAGTAAAATATAATCGCGTGTTTCACTTGGTTAAGAAATTCAAAACATGAATGAACACTCTCATGCTATTATGTACCTCATATAAGGTTAAGGCTTCCATTTATTGCGGCTTCCATGAATCGTTATGTCTGCTAATAAATTTCTTGAAGGTTGAGCAGCAGTTATGTTCTCTGATCAGAATTGTTAATCCAACGTATAAGATAATACGAAATACACATTAACATTGAAAATATATTAAATATGATCTAAAGAGTAATGATGTTGTATTTAATGAGTGTTATTTTGATCATTAAATAAATTATTTTAAGTTATAGTAATAATTTGTTTATTATCTTTTTATATAATCAATTGTAGAATTAGAGGTACGCACGGTTTGATTTGGGGTTATCTAAGAGTTTTTTTTCAAACCAAACTAAAAAATTGTTTGAAAAATTTTCAAATCAAACTAATTTATTTTAGGTTTCAAACTAAACTAAAAAAAATAGTTTGATCTGGTTTAGATTATGATTTGAACATATTAAAACCATTCATTTATAAATATATATTATTTTATAAAATTAATTGAATTATAGTTTTCTAGAATATAATATTAGTATGTTAAATAAATATGAAACATATATAAAATATACATTTAAAGAAAATGAAAAAAATAAGTTATACACCTAATTGCTTATTAAAAAAATTTATCAAATATAATTATATATATGTATTTAAAAAAAACAATTTATAGTTTGGTTTGATTTGAAAATCCCCTATATCATAGCATAAACTAAAAACTATTTTTAAAAAAATTATCAACCTAAACAAAATCATTTTACAAATCAAATCATAATTTTTAAATGATTTAGTTCGATTTTATAGTTTGAACCGAATTATGCACACCTCTAATAGAGATAAAACAATAAAATATCATAATAAAGAACCCAAATAACTCTATAATTTTAATTTTAAAATAAAGTAATTGATAATTAACGAGATTAACAGTCATTTGTTAAATATTTTAAATTAATTTTCAATTCACATGATAAATATGACTATCGTAAATATTAAAACTATTAACAAATATATGACACATTAAACATAAGAAATTCAAATCAGTAGTACTTTTAACAAAAAAAATCTATAAATAGTTTTTTACAATTTTGTCAAAAAGAGTTATTAATTAAAATAAATATTTTTAGATAATGTGAATTTAATCTTTGGTGATATAATATCAATTTCTTTATTGATTCAAATTAGCAATAAAGATTTTGTGGATCTCTTTTATCAAACGAAGAAAATAAAGTATATTAGATTTTTTATTGGTATGGTGTTATGTAATAGGTTTTTTTAAAATGTTCGAGTAATTGGTTTTGCATCAACTTTAACCTGATTTGACTTTTTAAGGTGTCAATCCGAACTTGACTCAAACTATTTTTTGTGTAAAAAATTATAATCCTAACTCAATTTTTTTTGTATTATCTCATATCAGATTAACGGGTGGTGTCATATTTTGTCCGTTCTAATTTAAATGATATAAATTAAACTACCTAAAATTTGGTATTTATGAGTGCAAATCAGTCATGGACTTTAATTAATTGGACCGAACCAACAGGCTACATATATCCAAGGCAATTAAAATTAAACAAAAGATATGTAGTTGGATAGAAATCTATTGATTATAGAAAGGCAATCAAGTCATATGCAAACAGCAATAGCTGAAGAGTAGCCCAGCACTGGTATGACTTCCTTCTAATACTGTTGATAACCTTTTCAGTTACTTGTTGATTTGGGAACTTTAAGAAATGGGTTTAAATGACTCGAAACACGAGATGAATTGAATTTCCGGGCAAAGCTCTATTCTCAAAGCCAATGAAAACATAGGTTGAATACGACTGGTAGGCATAGAAATGCCCATATAGTTGTAGTCATTCTAACCTCTTTCGCATATATTGGTATTTGATAAATTATCTGATTAATCGAAGCAGGTCTGCGTCGTCGTGAAGAAGCCGTAGTTTGGGGCTAGAGGTTGAAGAAATTTTGTCCCTCGAGGCTCTTTAACGATTGGTAGTGTGAGATAGATTAGAATAATATGAAATGACGCAAATTCCTCATAGTATCCTGAGATTTGCGTGGAGCAATGGGAATTGTGCCTGGAACCAACTACCAAGGCGCAAAGCCGAACACAAAATTTTTTTGTTTTGTGTGTCTGAAGTTTTGAATTTGAACCATAATCTTAGAATGAAAAATTTCCTCTTACAAGTTGAGAGAAGAACCATAAAATTAAAATTAAAAAAAAAAATCATTATGTTAAATAATAATAGCACGATTGGATAAAATTAAAGAATCTGAGAAGCATGTGACAGAATTAATAAAATGATGTTTGCTTTCCATATAACATTCACATATTTGAAACCGCGATATATTGTATCTTACAAAGTGAAGTGAAGTGAAAGGCATTAATTTAAAAGAAAAACTTAGCCGCCCTAACATAGTGAATGGCTTGAACACACTGGCACATTTTCCACTTCTGGGGCGACATTTCTTTGTGTCTTTAGACATTTGCCACATCTAGGTCACCATATTCATGCTACTTTTGGAACATGTACCACTTCTAAGGCCTTTGTTTTTTGTATGGCTTGTGTCTTTTCAAAGGCATAACCCCTCCTAGACTTTGTCTCTTCAATACACACACACACACACACACACACACACACACACACACACACACACACACATATATATATATATATATATACAGCTTTGTTAACAACACTACTGTAAGGTTTTTAGTTTATTTTGCTCTTCTAAGAAAAAGTATCATTGGATTTAGCGTGTTTGTCATGCTTTAGTATAATAATACTATACACACAATTTTTGTAAATAAATAATGATGAATTTTATGTTATTAAATAGTTAAAAATTAGAGATAAAATAATATTTAATCACATGATAATACATTATTGTTTCTACACAAAATTGTACATATAACTTTATTAGCTTTTGCATGCAACAAATAAATAATTTGTGGCCACTTTAATACATTGTTAAAATTAGAATAATTATATATGCTAGATTATTCTTTGCACTTCACATTTCACATTAAGGTGTGTAAGAATTCAAGCAAGACATATTATGCCTATTTCCATTAAAGTTTATGCTTTATTTCATGAGACTTTATCTTTTTCCCTAAATGTAAGAATATTGTCAACTATGTTTGTGCTCCCTTCAAAAGTTTAGAGCCTTTTTTCGGTCGGCGATGGACTCTTTCTCTTCTAGGATCAAGGTAGCTTGGGAGGATATTTGTTTGCCCAAAGAGAAAGGGGCCTTGGGGCTGGGTTGTACAAAGGAGTGGAACCAAGTAACGATGACGAGGCACATTTGGAATATTGTGAACAAGAACCATAAATCCGTTCAGGTAAAATGGGTCTATGCTAACTACATAAAAGAGAAATCCTTTAGAGATATCAAACCGTCCCAAAGTGGCTTTCGCACTTGGAGATTGAGAAATTTAGTGAGAAAACATATTTTTTATAAAATGGGAAATGACAAGAACATCTCTTTTTGGTTTGATAATTGACATCCTTTCGGGCCTCTTGTTGAAAAGTAGAGGGAAAAGATTCTCTACAATTCTCGCATCAATAACTATGAGAAAGAGCGTAAAATCATTAGAAATAGTGTTTGGTTTTGGCCTTGTGCTTCTTCTAGGGAGCTTAGGGAGATTCGTAATACGCTTTCAAATGCTCCTAAAAAAGAGGGGGTGGGATTGTGCGGGTGGGGAGAGGAGGGAGGAGATGATTTGGTACCAAAAAGATCAAGTGTGTGTGTGGGCAAGTTTAGTATTAAAAAGGCTTGGAACTTCTTGAGAATTTGTAAGCCTAGCGTTAATTGGGCTAATCTTCTTTGGTTCGAATTTCATATTCTCAAGCATTCGATTATTCTTTGGTTAGCCATTAGAAAAAGGCTCCAAACCAAGGATAAGTTGATGACGTTGGGCACTGTTGATAACAATTTATGTTGCTTTTGTAAATCTCAAGCGGAATTGATTGACCATCTCTACTTTAGTTGTGCTATAACTTTAGAAATTTGGAGAAGTATTCTTTGGTTAACTTTGAGTATGTTGTTGAGCCGTGGTCCGTCTTCATTAGTAAAGCTGGTTGGTGCTGGATTTCGCATAGTCTGCAGCATTTTATGGTTAAGATGAGCTTGGCTGCCATTGTCCATGCCATTTTGATTGAGAGGAATCGTCCGTCCTTTTCAAATAAAGAGAAAGAGACTACTGTTATTGTCGATTCCATCTCCAATATTGTTAGAGAAAGGGTTGTTAGCATGTCCAAGATTAAGAAGCTGGCAGGTGATGACCAAGTTAAGTGCGAGTGGAAGCTACCTAGTTACATTTTCGATGGTCCTTAGTGTTGTTGCTGGTGTCTGGTGTACAGGCGCCCTGTTTTCTCTAACTCTGTGTTGTTTTGCAAGGTCTTCTGGTGCTCTCTGGTGTCTTTTCTAGTCCTGGATTTTTCCTTTTTGGATTGGCTGCAGTTTGCGGCTTTTGTTTCTTTATTGTTTCTTGGCTCGGGAGGCCTTGTTCCGGGTGAAGCTTTGTTCCCAGATTGCCTGTAACCTTGTCCCCATTTCCTGCTGCTATAGTTTTACGAGTTGCTGTTGTCTACTTTTGCTTTTGCTGGCTGTGTTAGCATGTCACCTGGTGAGCCCTGGTGTGGTTGCCATTGTCTGCTTTTGGTGCTGCTGTTGTCCTTGGAGTTTCTTGCTCTCCTCTTATAGGCTGCTTTGGGGTTCTAGCTTCTGGTTGTTCTGTGATTTTTCCCCTGCTCTGGAGTGCTCTTTTTGCTTGTGCTGGTGTCGCCTGGTGAGCCTTGTAGTGGTGGTCCTTGTTTCCTCTTGGAGTTACTATCTTCCCTGGAGGTTCTTGGGCTCCTTTTGCTGCCTTGGAGTACTGGCTGCTTGTTAGTCTGTGAGCTTCCACCTTCTTAGATGCTCCTTCTTCATGTGCTGCTGGGCCTCCTGTTCGCCTTGCTGTTCTGTTTGTTTTGGTATTGGTTGCTCTGGTTGCTTTGGTCTCCCTCTTTCTTCTCTTTGACTTGCTTTCTCTTGAACTCTATCTTTGACCTGTTTTTGAGAGTTCTTTAAGAGAAAAACAAGTCTTTCTTGTTAGTTGTAACCTAGAGGGCATCTTATGCTACAACGTGTTGTTCAGTTCTCTGTTGTTTTTATCATTTGTGACTTAAACGAACTTAAATTGTTTGGATCACATTAACCCTTTTCTTTATCTATACATACTTACAAAAAAAAAAAATTCCACAAAAGTGTGCACAAATGATTGATTTCACCAATATCAAATTTAATATTGGGTGGTTATCAGTTAAAACAAACATAAATTCTCAATTTTTGTATCAACAAAGATTACAATAATTAGAATATTTACTTAACTCTTTCGGGGTAATTTATCCCATATAATCATCTCTAAATGCAAATTTGACATTTACCGGAGAACTGATTTTCATTTGCAACTTCATTTTTTCCTCTTCTAGCAATCTTATGTTCCACCAAGCCATAGAACACGCCTCCAACACTGATCAATTTTATAGTCCTTCTGGGGTTTTAAAATCATGTGAACATTTCAATTATGGTGGATGCTAAAGTTGTATTATCATAAATTATTCAATATTCACTTTTGGGTATGGTGAAATAATCGATTGGCTATGACTCGTAATTCTGAAAGCTCATTAATTATTCAATAATAGAGAGATTTTGCAACACCTCTAAATATTTGTAAATTGGCACTTAAACTTCAGGAGTGAAAAACTACGAATATTTTGTGAAAATAAGCAACAAGACACATAATAGAATTGAATCGATTAATCACAACTAAATACATTTAGGGTTTTTACACAAACTGAAAGATTACCGCTGAAAAATTCGTAAAATATCAACTTTAATCACAATAATTTATCTACCCATTGATGTTTCATACTTTCATTGTTACTATTTATAATAGGAGAGGAAAAATTCATCACTAAAAACTGCTTTGTGTATCAAAATTCTTTCATTGGTTAAAATCCAAGTGATAGTAATTAAATGACAAATTAACCAAAACAATTTTTTCATGAACTATAGTTTTAGTGACCATTTTCGTGGTGTTGACTCTTTAAATATTTAGGTAAAGGCCAAAGGACTATTTCTCATCCAAAGTATGCTATTTTCTCAAGTTTTTCTTTGTTAACTTTAAAAATCTCGTTTACCCACCTATAAACAGTTAAAATTAATAGTTTCAAAGGTAAAATTATCATTATATCTGAAATATTAAAAATAAACTTCAATTTGATTTCATTTTTTCTCTCTAAACCTTAAAAACTAACAATTTTTTTCAACTCAAGTTTTCAAAATTAGCATTCTCCCCCCTAGGATTTCCAATTTTTCAGATTCAATTTTCTGGCGATGTCTCTTCCTCTCTAGCAAGACCTCTTTTTGGCGGTCCTCCTCGACATAGTTATCGATGAAGACTTTACGTTAATGAAGAGTCTTCGTTGTCAACGAAGACCTTATCTTTGTCTCTAGATGAAGACGATTTGTCTTTGTCAAAGATGAAGATGATTTGTCTTTGTAAAAAACAAAACGGTTCGTCTTTGTAGATGACGACACTGAGGAGAATTGCTAGAAGAAGGCCACGCCAGAGAGGAAAAGATGTCACCTGGAGGTCGTCGAAGAGGAAGAAATGTCATCAAAAAATTAAATCTGAAAAATAAAAAACCCTAAGAGAGAAAATACTATTTTTGAAAACTTAGATTTAAAAAAAATTATTAATTTTTAGGGTTCAGGGGGGAAATAATATAATTAATAGACTCAGTTAATTTTAATCATCTATAAGTAGGTAAATAAAATTTTTAAAGTTAATAAAAAAAATTTGAAAAAACAACATACTTTAGATGGAAAATAGTCATTTGGCCGTAGGTAAATGTTTAAATTCTTTTGTGTTCACCATATTAAATAATTAAATTCAAGGTTGTAATAATTGTTGTGCATTAATAATAACTTTTCGTACCTTATATGCCCTATAACATAGACATGGAAATGCCACTCCAATGGACTTGATGTCAACAAATACAATAGTTTCCACCACCATTAATTTGCGAGCAAGATTATTAAAAATTTGGCTTTTAACCTAATTAAATAGGATATTTGTATGAAGTGAAATTTGCTCCAGAGTAATATTATATGTATATATTTTTTATATATAAATAATATATTAATATATAGTTAAATATTATTTTATTTTTCATTTAAAATTATCTAAATATATAATAATATATTATTTATATATTTATATTATATAAAAAATATATATTGATGTAATTTTATTGATTTGAGCAAATAAATTTATTATGGCGCAAGTTTCTATTCATGTAGAGGAAATTACCGTTTACAAAAATCCATTTGCTGCACATATTAATGCTTTGAAGCTGAATCTATAGCTTCATATATTGGGTGAGTGGAGGCTGTCAACGACATCAATAATTCATTATCATTACGCTCCGAATTTTTTTTTATCTTACGAGACAATAGTGACATCAAATGTCTCACTTTTCATTATGAGGAATCACTATATTCATAGAGCCTCCCGCCTTGGTATACTATTATCAGTTGTAATTACTCTTTTTTTTTTTTTTTTAAATCTAGATTTTATATACATGGAAAAATACACATAGAGTAAAATAGGCATACCCCAAAGAATGATTACAAAATTACAAAACCTGCCTCTACAAGGAGTGGGAGTCCATCTAAAACAACAACAATCATAAGTTTTCCCTTTTTAACTTCAACCCCAATCAAATGACTATGTTGAAATCAAAAACTGAGAAGTCCAATAAAATAACAGTACAAAACCAACATCAGATTCAACACAAAACATGAAAATGAAAGTGCATGCAAAAATGGCTCCAAGTTGTGGTTCAATCTCAAACCTGGAGGTTATGTGATGAATCTTGGCTCGAACAAAGCTAAAAATATAAGTAATGATGCCTTGTAGGAGCTATAGTACTGGTGGAATATCCAATTACTCCATTCATACCATAGGAAATAGGCTATGTTAAGAAGGCTAATTATGAACGGATGTGCATGAAGTCAACTTTGCGAAGGAGGTTAGTAACAGCCTACTAGAGCAAGAAGAGCCACAAAAGAGCCGACCAAGCCATGAGTGTCTTGGTTGAGAATATTCCTTCCATAAATAAGAGGAGAAAGCATAACTAAATAAAACGTGCTCTAGGATTTAGAAGAGGATTCATATTGCACATGCTCAGATGATGCAATAGACCATATAACACTCATTTTCAGTTACATACCCCTAGATGGAATATAGATCTAAAGAGGCATGTAAACTTGAAACTTTTATTCAAGTATACAACAGAAATTAAAGCAAGATGTATAGTAACCAACTCAAGTACGCAAAAAGGTGTAATTAACATAACACAAATGGCTAAAATGCCCTTCTCCACTCATGTATGGGTGTATCCCCTAATGTGTATAGTTGTAAATGGTCCCTTATACACCATAACCAAAAAGCAATCAAAGAGAAAAAATATAGAATTACCCTTGGATGTACCTGTGGGTGTTACAAGCCATAGGCCTAGAGATGATCCACGATATAAAGTCTCCCTAGGGAGGCCAACCAAATAATGAATGTGTACCTTAAGACATGTCCCAAGAACTATAAAAGATGATGAATGGATTTCACCCTTCACTTGTCTATTAGTAAATCACAGGTTGAGTCAAAAGAGAACATACAAAATGAGTGAGTCTTCTAGATGTAGTGGTCAAGAACCCCTACTCATGGGATTATGGTAATATAGTAACACATATGTTGGAGATTTGGGTTGGTTGGTGGAAAAGTCCATCAACCATGGAAGATGATATCTAACACTCTAGCATTTAAAGGTAGGCTCATGGATAATAAAGTCCAAAAAAAGAACATCTCATATAAAGGCCATTGTGAAAACTATGAAATAACCTTGAGAAAAAATATTATATTATGAAAAATGAATTTACATCAATACTTATATGCATTTCTAAATCCTAGTTTTACTAAGATACAATCTCTTTAATTATCCCTAACTATATCCTTAATTATCCTTCTCCTTAATTATCTCTAATTATATCCTTCCTAATTTAGAGATACAATTCATATACAACTCAACACTCCCCCTCAAGCTGGAGCATACAAATCATATGCACCAAGCTTGTTACAAATGAATTCAATACGAGGACTCCTAAGAGACTTAGTAAGGATATCTGCAAGCTGATCATTAGAGCTGACATGGTTGGTAGTTATACACCCTGATAAAATCTTTTCTCGAATGAAGTGACAATCTATTTCTATATGTTTCATTCTCTCATGGAATACTGGATTAGAAGCAATATGAAGTGCTGCTTGATTATCACACAATAGCTTCATTTGTGATATATCTGCAAATTTCAACTCTTGAACCAATTGTTTCAACCATACAAGCTCACAGGTAGCCAATGTCATAGCGCGATATTCTGCCTCTGCACTTGATCTAGCCACAACATCTTGCTTTTTACTTTTCCATGAAACCAAGTTACCACCAACAAGAATACAATATCCAGAAGTCGAGCGCCTATCAGACGGAGATCCTGCCCAATCAGCATCAGAATATCCAATAATCTGAGTATGACCTTTATCGTCATAGAGTAATCCTTTTCTTGGTGCTTTCTTAATGTATCTTAGGATCCGAATAGCTACATCCCAATGAGAATCGCATGGAGACTGAAGGAATTGACTGACAACACTAACTGGAAAATAGATATCTGGTCTTGTGATAGTCAAATAGTTGAGTTTACCTACTAACCTCCGATATTTCCCTGGGTCTACAAGTGGCTCCCCCTGTCCTGGCGCAAGTCTAGTATTAGGGTCCATAGGAGAATCAATAGGTTTACAATCCAACATCCCAGTCTCCTCCAAAATATCCAAAGCATACTTCCTCTGAGAGATAATAATACCTGTCTTAGACTGAACAACTTCTATCCCAAGAAAGTATTTAAGTGTTCCCAAGTCTTTGGTCTGGAAATGATTAAATAGATGTTGTTTTAATTGATCGATACCCTCTTGATCATCGCCAGTGATAACAATATCGTCGACATAAACAACCAGATAAATGCACTTTCCTCGCGACGTGTGTCTGTAAAATATAGAATGATCCGACTCACATCGAGTCATACCAAATTCTTGAATAACTGTACTAAAACATCTAAACCAGACACGTGGAGATTGTTTTAAGCCGTATAGTGAGCGTCGAAGTTTACAAACCAAATCAAACTCCCCCTAAGCAACAAAACCAGACGGTTGCTCCATATAGATCTCCTCCTGAAGCTCACCATGAAGAAAGACATTTTTGATGTCTAACTGAAACAAGGGCCAATGACGAATGACAGCCATAGATAAGAATAACCGAACGGAGGACATCTTAGCCACTAGAGAAAATGTGTCACCATAATCCAAACCATAGATCTGAGTATAACCTTTAGCGATCAACCGAGCTTTGAGACGATCAATAGTACCAATAGGACCAGTCTTGACTGTGTAAACCCAACGACAACCGATAGTGGAATGACCCGGAGGTAATTTCACCAATTCCCAAGTACCATTATGATGTAACGCAGTTATTTCATCCACCATTGCTTGCCTCCAACCTGGATTAGAAAGAGCCTCACGAATAGATTTAGGAATTTAAATAGAGGATAAAGAGGACACAAAGGCATAATATGGTGAGGATAAACGGTGATAACTAAGAAAAGTATAAATAGGATGAGGATTACGAGAGGATCTTACAGTTTTACGGATAGCAATAGGAAATTGGTCATCAGGATGTAGGACCTCAGCCGGGCTAGATGTGGCAGCAGGAAGTGAGTCAACAGGGGTCGTTAGAACAATAGAAGTGATATCAGTACCTGCAGGAGAGTCAATAATCAATGAAACAGGTGCTAAATCTTGTGGGAGGATAGACTGTGGGACGATTGTAGGATGAACATCGAAATGAGGAATAAAAGTAGGTAATGGAAGACTCTCAGGGATAGGAGATTGGGTTTCAAATGAAGAGAAGTAAGGAGAAGACTCAAAGAAAGTAACACTAGTAGATATAAAGTAACGACGTGTCGTAGGAGAGTAACATTTATAACCTTTCTGGAGACGAGAGTAACCAAGAAATATACATTTGATAGACCGAGCAGATAGTTTATCAAGACCTGGGGAAAGGTTATGTATAAAACATGTACAACCAAAGACACGTGGAGGGATAGTGTATAAAGGGCTAGTAGGGAAGAGAATTGAATATGGAATCTGATTTTGCAATACTGAGGAGGGCATCCGATTAATGAGATAGCAAGCAGTAAGAACTGCATCAGCCCAAAAAGGTAGAGGAGCATGTGAATGTAATAATAATGTACGAGCTGTTTCAATGAGGTGTCTATTTTTACGCTCAGCAACCCCATTTTGTTGTGGGGTGTAAGCACAAGAAGACTGGTGAAGAATCCCTTGAGAAGACATGAAATTTGTGAAAGGAGTGGAAAAATATTCACGCGCATTATCACTACGTAACGTGCGTATAGAAGAATTAAATTGTGTTTTAACTTCGGCACAAAATGACTGAAAATGAGAAAATAATTCAGATCAACTTTTCATTAAAAATATCCACGTGCAACGCGAATAATCATCAATGAATGTCACAAAATATTGAAAATTTAAAGTAGACTTGACTCGACAAGGACCCCACACATCAGAGTGAACTAACTCAAAAGGAGACGAAGCTCGATTATTGACACGCCTTGGGAAGGAACTACGAGACTGCTTCCCAAGTTGACAAGACTCACACTCAAGAGAGGATAAACTAGATAAATGAGGGACCATCTTCTGAAGCTTAGAGAGACTAGGATGCCCCAAACGATTATGAAGAAGAGTTGGAGACTCAATAGCAGTGCAAGCAGCGGAAGAAGGAAGGGACAAGTGATAAAGCCCTTGTGACTCACATCTTGTGCCAATCGTCTTGCCCGAACTTCGATCCTGTATAACAAAGGCATCATTAGTAAATGTAATGGAACAATTCAAGGCTCGTGTTAATTTACTAACGGAAACGAGATTAAATGGGCAATTAGGAAGATAAAGAACCGAATCTAAAGAGAGATTTGGTAATGGATTAGCATGTCCGACGGCTTTAACTATCCGACGACTTTAACTATAGATTTTGTGCCATCCGCTAGTGTAACAGAAGAAAAAGATTTGGAATGATTAAAATGTGAAAATAAACTAGAGTTACCAAAAATATGGTCTGAGGCACCTGAATCTAGGACCCAAGGTCCTAGAGTGGAGGATTGTGATAGACAAGCAATCGAATTACCAGACTAGGCAAAGGAAGCAACAGAGGATTGAGATGACTGTTTCATCGCCTGGTACTGAAGGTATTCTTCATAATCAGCTCTAGTGAGAGTAACTGATTGAGGAACTGATTGAGACTGTCTTGCTGAAATCTCTGAATGATGATCAAGAGGAGCTGATTGAGGGACTGATTGTGCAACATTGACATTGTGTGTAGGTCTCCCATGTAGCTTATAACATTTGTCGCGAGTATGCCCCCATCTATTGCAGTAATTGCATCTTGGACGACCGCCTCTACTCCCACGGTCACTTGACTCTTTAGAGTGGTTTGGAGATCGAGAGACTAGGGCAGCAGAATCTGTAACAGTAGGTCCTATGGTAGAGGAAACTCTGATCAGATGAGCAAATACATCATCCAATGTTGGAATGGTTGCACTTCCCAAGATTTGACCTCTAACAGGAGCAAGATCTGATTTTGAAGATCCTTCACTAGCCATTAATAAAAGAAAATTAACAAAATCAATACTGTGGAACTGTTCCGGCGACGACAACGGTGACGGACAGCGAAGAGATTACTCGTTGGAATATTCTGAGTTCAACAGTGCCGATAGTGTAGCCTAACGCACGCCGGGAAAACAGATCGGAGATGACGATCCGAGACAGAAACAGTCAGAGCGTGATGCTGATTCTGATTATCGATGACGACGAAGTCACCACAGACAGACTCGTTGGTGTCTTCTGAGAGGACTGGAAGAGGCGGTGTCGATGCACGCTCGTCGGAGAAACAGATCGGAGATCACAGCCTGAGCGCGAACAACGGTCAGTGTGTGCGTGCTATTTCGGCGTCGGATGGCGACGGAGTTTCCACGGATGGAATCGCCGGTGTCTTCTGAGTCTGATTGAGAGGGTGGTGTCGATTCACGGTCGTCGGAATAGGAGATCGGCGACGGAGATACCGAGGAACAAGCCGCGCGTGTGGGCGCGTGCGGCGGCTAACGGCAACGGGACTTCGACGGGTTTGACGGCGAGACTATTTCGATCCCTCCAGTGTGAGCACAATCACTGGAAGATGATGAAACCACGGTGATCGGAGAAACAGTCGGAAATGGGGTTTTATTCACCGGGAAGGATGCTGGAAAAATTTCAAATTTTTATTCTAGGCTCAGACACCATATGAAATAACCTTGAGAAAAAATATTATATTATGAAAAATGAATATACATCAATACTTATATGCATTTCTAAATCCTAGTTTTACTAAGATACAATCTCTTTAATTATCCCTAACTATATCCTTAATTATCCTTCTCCTTAATTATCCTTAACTATATCCTTAATTATCTCTAATTATATCCTTCCTAATTTAGAGATACAATTCATATACAACTCAACAAAAACCAATAATCCTTCCATAGTGAAGTATCTCTAATATCCTTTATACATGAGACCATGAAACTGTAACCCTCACAAGTACATCTCAAAGACAAAATTTTTATTTTATATGTATTTATGGTCATGAATGAATATGGCAAAAGTTAGTCTTTAAAATAAATATTTTTATTGAATTTTTAAGTTTATAAACATCTATTCATAATGGTTGTACATCCATTCATCCAAAGTCACATCAGTATAGTGGATAACGTGTCACATTAGAATATTTAAAGTGTTGGATGGTCGTGCATGCTTAAGATACATGCCTATGTAGTCGATTATGAAAAATTCTATAAAAAGGCACCTTGTAATGTATATATATGTACTTTCTCTTTACTGTTGATATATATATATATATATATAATGAAAATATATATAAAATTTAAACTCTCAAGTTCTTGAATTAACATGGTATCAAAGTAGGTTAAAACTGTTCCAATTCAATTATAAAGTGAGGGAGTGGTAGAATGTTGATAAAAAATTCAACCTAGCTAAAGTGAGCACGGAAAGATCAATATAAAATTGGAAATCTTGTACATTATCTACTAAGTGCTTCGGACAAACTTGGAGACCAACTTGTGTCTCATCCTTTAAAGGGGACAAACTACTTAACATGGTAAAGGTTAGTTCTCAGTGCTTTGGTCTCCAAACACAAAGTTGGTTTTGTAAATGGAAGATTGCCAAAACCACCTGTTGGGATCAAGAGAAGGAAGACTATATCACTTACAATTCAATGGTAATGTCATGGATTTTGAACTCACTTAATGAGAAGATTCATGAAAGTGTTGTGTACCATGAAAGAAGTTACAAAATGTTCAAAGATCTTAAAGAACATTTTTCCCAAAGAAGCAAACCACGCATCTAAGAAATAAAAAAAGGAAATAGCAAATGTAGGATAAGGAGACTTAAACATGTCAACCTATTATGCCAAAATGAAAGGACTTTGAAAGTGTCTTGGTGGCTTTGCTAAACCACACAAAATAAGTTGTATAAGATGCATTATGGGTCACATTGCAAAGGAAAATGAGGAAGAGAGGCTTTAACAGTTCTTAATAGGCTTGAATGAGGTCTACGATATGGTGAGATCAAAACTTCTTTGTAAAGATCTTCTACCATCTTTATCTATAGCTGACTCATTTTTAGCATATAAAGAAATAGTGATATGAAAACTACCCACTAAAATGGTAGCCTTCAAATTTCAATATAACAATTACAAAGGTAAAGAACAAAACTAAAAATCCAAATGTAAGCCCTATAAGAAATTAGGCCACACATAAGAAATTGTTTTGAAATTATTGATTACCTACCAAATTGGCAAACTGAGAGGAAGGGCAAATTTGTTGTAAATGCAACCATCACAAAAGCAAAAATTGATGATCTTGACAAAACAACTTGCAAACGCTAGTCTTTAATCCTTCAAATTTTATGTTCCAATTGTTTGAACAACTTGTGCTCTATTAGGAGGAGAAAAACAAGGACAATAAATAATCAACTTCTTTGGTAATGTTTATAAACCCATTAAAATCTGTATGAGTTGGATTTTTTATTAGGTGTTACATAGGAAAACAAACCTGAAACCTGTAGTCCAATTAAAGTATTGTTGCCCAATAGAGAAAAGATCTTTACAAACCAAATTGGGCCTGATCAATTAGACAAAGATATCCTTTCAAAAGATGTTTCGTGTTTTCCTTATTTGACTTGTAATTTAGTCTCCATTAGTAAATTGATTTGAGATTTAAATTATTGTATTATTCTTCTATTGTATAAGAACTAGTGACCAAAAGGATTATTGGAATAAGTAAGATGCAAATTGGTCTATATTACTTTGATGAAGAATCACAAACACAAATAAATGCTATTAAAACTAGTACTAGTGTAAAAACTCTCCATCCAAGGCTCAGACACATTCCATTCCAACTTAGGACTATGTTTGATTTTAATATTTTAAATAAGAATAAAAATTCAAACCCTTGTGACTCATGTCATAGAGCAAAACAATCTAGAAGTATTTTCCCAACTAAAAATAACAAATCAAAAGAACTTTTTGATCTTATTCATATCGACACTTGGGGTCCCTATGCTATTAGCACATGCATAGGTGCAAAATATTTCCTCACACTAGTGGATGACCACTTATGAAGCACTTAGGTATATCTCATGAGAACCAAAACTAAAAAATTTAATTTGTTTAAACATTTCACTGTGATGATCGGAACATGATTTGATAAATAATTAGAGGGAATAAGGACAAACAATGTAACCGAGTTTCAACTTTCTAAAGAGTTCCAAGAATCCATTTAACAACAAGGCATCATCTATCAAACATCTTGTCCATACACACCTTAACAAAATGGAGTGATGGAACAAAAACAAAAACAACTTTTATAAGTACCACGAGCACTTAGGTTTCATTCTAATCTACCTATGAAGTATTAAGGAAAATGTATCTTAATAATGACATATCTTATTAATTTATTGCCCATCCTAACATTAAATGGAAAATCCCCCTGTGAACTACTTTTTAAAGAAAAACCAAGGTATGAGCACCTACGAGTATTCAGATGGTTATGCTATGTGTTCACTAAGCTTAAACCCTTAGATAAATTTTCTACTAGAGCAAGAAAATGTGTGTTTCTATGATACATTTTAAGAAAAAAAAGATACAAGGTGCTTGAATTAGATAGTAACAAGGTTTATGAATTAAAAGATATGGTGTTTTATGAAGAGATTTTTCCTTTACAAATAAAGGAAAGTAGGCTAAATTTTATACCAATTCAGGATCATGAAAAATATAAAACTACCAACAAAATATTGGGAACATCACCTTGGAATCGAAGAGGATTTCTAACAAGAAACCATTAGAGCAGAACACTTAGAATAAGGCCAACAAGAGACCAATGAAGTAGAGAACTTGGAAAAACATGATAGAGAAATTGAGGATGAATACTTCAACAAAGAAGAGAAAAACCAGGAAGATATAATGCAATGAGACATAGAAATTGAGGAAGTAATTGATCAAAGAAGACCAATAAGGGAATAAAAAGCTCCCAAGAGGTATAATGATTATATATTAAATAAAATTAACGTTTTTCCTATTTTTGCAGGAAATCTGATCTCTAAAATGCAACCAAGAATGTTCGAAGAAGCAATGCAAGATCTTATATAGGAAGAAGCAATACAAAAGGAGTTGTAAGCACTAACAACAAACAACACATAAAGCCTTATGACACTACCAAAAGGAAAAAAAGTAATAGGATACAAATAGGTTTTTAAAATAAAATATAACCCTAAAGGATCAATTGAGCGATACAAAACACGTCTTGTAGCCAAAGGATATAGTCAAGTGAAAGGACTTGACTATAATGAAACATTTGAGCTAGTAGCAAAACCAGAAAACCTGGTGTCCCACTAGTGAATCTCAATGTAGTCACAACTTGACATTCTTATGTCTTAACATAGGTCATCCACAAAGATTACTGAGGCCTAAATTAAACTTTATATATCTAATACTTGGTGAAAGCAAATGACACCTTATGTATGTACTCACTATTGTGCCTTACGCACATATCATACAACTTATTAGGCTAGCTAATTGTGATAACTTAGCCACATAAGGAATTTGGTTGTAGTTTTCCCTTACCATATATGCTAGCTATGAGACAACTATCTAAAAACCGTCTTTAGATGACCCTTACCTGTATATATGTGATGTATCCTATTAACAATATAAGGAACTTACTGAAAGGTCATATCCTTTATCGTGCACACTTAAACTAAATTAAATTATGTGGCTAATGAGCCTTAGTGTCAAGTGCATGATACATCTCATTGATATCTATCTCTTGTATAGCCCTAATGTTTTCATATATCATACCACTTATACATACAGTTGATGGTTATCTAGGTATTATTGCTTACACCATTTTTCTCTACTCAGTCAGGGTCTGTGTCATCTTTTACATAGTCGGACACCTTTTCTATGGCTAATTTTCTTATCTGATCTTTTTAAGGTCTTTTTATACTTTCTCCTTGCTCTTCCCCTTCTTGCATATAGTCTAAGGGTATAATGATCTTTTCTGTTTTTGGTGTATGCACAGGTGTGTCTTTACTTTACGCCCTCATGTTTCCCTAATTGCATATACGTAGGTATGTTGCATTAGCCATACCCCCCATGTGTCTACTATCACCTATACACGAGTATGTTAACTCCTATGCACAGTGTTCACTTTTGGAAAGCTACATATGGGTGTGTGTATCATACCACACTACTATGTGTGTCTCTCCTCACGGCATATGTGAAAAAGGCAAAATTCTTTTATCATGCAAATAATACATGGGCTTGTAGGTTATCTTATACTATCATGTATCACGATTTGGAAATCACATCCTACTAGTTTCTACAAATTTCGACAAACTGTCGACCATCCAATCAATCACACATATTTAAAGTATATCTCTAAACATCGTATATGCCTTTTATTTATCGAGATCAAGCAAATAGAATGTCATAAACTTAGATCATGCTCAATATTATTATAAACCTAAAATTTCTTCCTATTAACATATCTGTAGAGTTTATATACTATTTTCCCATGATTTGTACATTTACAAAAATTAATGTGACCATTATTGCGGTAAGTAACATCCACAAAATCATAGTTTATAATTCTCAAATCTTAACTCGTTAAAATCAAACTTAAAACCAAGAAGAACACCAACTTACTTGTCTTCCGATGAACAAGCTAGGTCTTTGCATGGCTTTGGCTTTTCAATGATTAACAACCTCCTTTCGACAACCAAAAATCTCTTTCTATTTTGGTGTGCAGCTAAGGTATGTAAAATAATCAAAATTAGGTTAAACATCCCTTTTAATTTTCACTGTTGAATGCAATACATAAGCATGTAGATAATATACACGAGCATGTATGGTGTTATATAACTAAGACAATTTTTGATTTTATCACGATTCTCATCTTATCTTAAATTCAAATTTTAATGATGATGCAACGACCATGTATACAAAAATACATCGGCATGCATTCCACTAAAAACCCATTATTAAACTTGAATAAATGTAAGAAAAAAGTCCAAAACACCCATAAGCTTACCTATAGGTGCTACAATCCTCCCTTTATTTGAATTTCATCATCGAAATTCACATAGTGCAATGGGAATCTTTGTCTCATGTCCTGCTCGACCTCTTATATAGTCTCCTATACTATGTGATTCCTTCATAAAACCTTGATTAGGGGAATTTGTCTACACCTAAGATCCTTAATCCTTTTGTCTAGAATCTAAATCAGGCGTTTCTCATACATTAAGTTATCCTCAACCTCAACATCCTTCACTTAGCACACGGGTCAAGTCACTGATATACTTGTACAACAACGACATAAGAAACACATTATGAATGTGACTGATGCTCGCTAGCAATGTAAGTCGATAGGTGACCTGGCTTACACACTCTAATACCTTAAATGATCACATAAATCTTGGTGCTAACTTGCCTTTCCTACTAAACCTCATGACATGTTGTATGAGGCTACTCTGACAAACACTTTATCAACCGCCTTAAACTCAAGATCTTATCTCCTCTGGTCTGCATAACTTTTCTAAGGGTCTTGAGCTTGTCTCATCCTTTCCCATATCTATCTGACATCCTTTATCATTTTCTAGGTCATTTCTAGTCCTAATGTCTGAGTTAGTACATCTCTCTCATCTATCTCATCCCAAAGCAACAATGATCTGCACTTTTCGTCATATAATGTCTCATACAAAGCCATCTTGATAGTTGTCTGGTAACTATTATTATATGCTAGAACTGGATCATATATGAGGTCAAGAGATCTACAACTCAATCCTTTCATAATTAGAACAAAGAGATAAAGAGATAAAGGGTGTCCCTACCTAACTCCTTGGGATGAAGGAAAGACATACGGTGAAGTTAGGTATCCTCCAATTTGTCAAACCATACAATAAGGTATACTAATAGTTCATAACCCCAAAAAAATAAAATCACAGCTTGCAAAATCATAAGCTCTAACTACGAATGTCCACCTTAAGAAAACATATGTGTGGTCCACTATCAAGATTGTAATTGTGTAAAAGCTCTTTAGAAAAGAGGATGTTATCTAAGATTCATGTTCCCAAGATGATGATTGATTGAGAAACGCTAATGACCTTAGGGAGGACAACTTTGAACCAATTTACAAATTACCTTTAAGATACACTTGTACAACAAATTATACCATGAGATATGTCAAAAGTCGCCCATACTTGTGGGATTCTCAACCTTGGGGACCCAAGCAGTCTTGGTTGCGTTAATGCATCTAGGCATGTAATTGATTGTAAAGAAATATCTCACAACAACCCAACAGTCAATACCAATAATGTCTTAACCTTTTTTGAAAAAAAGAGGGATTTATCATCAGGAATTGAGAACAAATCACACTTAATCTCTTCATTAATCAAAGGATTCACTATATCATAAAATTTCTAACCTGAAAAATACCTGGAAGCATAATCAGACAAAGGTTTGCGAAGGGGTAGTGAGTACTCTTTGAAAGTATCTCATAGCCAAGTTTCCCATATCTCTCACATCACTAGTGTAGTTATTGTCTTCTTCCATCATGTTATAGTTCTTCTTCATGGCTTGTCCATAAATTAGTGATTTGTGAAAAAAATTGGTGTCTTTATCTCTGAAGGCGAGTCACTGAACCCAAAATCGTTGTTTGAAAAAGGTCTCCTCATCCTTACAAAGCTGAAAATGCTTCGTTGCTAAATTCATTTCCATTGTAAGATATATTTCAGCGGAATTTGGATAACTATCAAAATTAGCTTATGTTGCATTCCACAGATCTTGGGTCACCATCACCCTCTGGGACATATGAGAGTAGTCTCTAGCATTCAAGGTCTCGAGGGCTCACTTCAAATTTCTTAGCTTCTTTATAATCCTGAGCAAGAGTTATTCTTCATAGACACATCCCAAACCCTTTGTATATCAACCATAAAGTCCGTGTGATAGACCCAAAAGTTAAAAAATTTAAAAAGGAAGGGTATCTTGATATGTGAGGATCCAAAACGGACCATAATAGCACTATGGTTCTGATTAATATCTGTGTTAATTCGTTGTTATCTAATTTATCAATTTATTAAGTAGTTTTATTGTATAAATAATGATATATCACCGTATGATTTAATAGTTTTAAATTATAAATTAAAAAAATATTCAATTACACAATGATATATGATTATTTATACAAAAAAATTATACATATTATTTATACAACTAGGTTTATTGATATTTATTTGTATAATTACATTAAGAATTGCGGCATTTCTCGTGCGCATATTGAAACGTAAACAGCGACCAACAAGAACAAAACGTCTGAAGAAAATTAAACTCTGAAAATTAACACTAAAATAATAGTTAGTTCAATAGATTTACTTAAGCGGAGCTGACATCTTTGACTTCACTACTTACAATCATCAATATCTGCTTGCATGCGCATTTTGAAACAGGCGTTAACTGTATAAAAAGTAACCTTGAAATCAACACAAATCCTGGAAAACCGGCTCGTTCAAGACTGCAAGAAATTTGAAACAGGGAATCGAAATCCCAACTTGAAAAAGAATAATTCCGTTTTTCCATGGAATATAAATTGTATAATTATCATATACTTACCGTATAAAAAGGAATAATTACAATTAAATTAATCAACATAATGAACATGACAAAGAACAATTCTTATATATTTTTAGTACGGATCAACGGGTGTTCCTTCTGGTTGCAGCATTATATCAAAATATATAAAAACATCTCTCAACGTAAATAATCTTCCTCCCAAAAGTTATAAATAAATTAATAGGAATCCTGTTACTTTCTTTGTGGTTTCCGATTTCTCCCTGCAACCATGAGATCTCTCTTTTTCTCTCTCTATATATATTATAATATTTTGTCCTGCCTGCTACAACAGCATTGAGCCAAACTGCTGCGTTTCGGATGCTCATAAAATTCAGAAAAATTATACACCATCAAAGGTTGATTGCAAGAATCTCAATGGGATTGTAATTTCTTGCCGTTCATGATCTTGAGTAATTTTATTTAATTACCTCCAAAATATTATCATTTCAAGTAACGTGAAATTTATTTTGGCTTTATTATATCATTCACAATGTTAATTGATCATCTACACAGTAATTTATTTAAGATTATACATCATTTTGTGATATGAAAACTTTCGTAAAAACAAGCTATAGCTTCTCTGCAGAAAACTTTGGCCGCTGGGATGGGGATTTATTGAAAGTGGATAAATTTATGGCAGCCCCCATGTGGAGAAAGTGAGAACTTTTGCTTAAAGATAAATATATTCGTTATCTCTATCATCACAAAGGGCAGCCGGTAGTTTTTCCCCCCAAGTGTTGAAATTTTAGGGTGGCGTTTTTGAAGTACACCACGAAAAGATCATCAAAAGCATGTAATCAGCTTAATTACAACATGTTATGTGTTGGAAAGTAGGTAAAATGAAAATTTTATTTAAAAGAATTAATCGAAATAATTTTACTGGATTAAATTCGGGATATGGAAAATGGCGATGTACTCCTTGATAAGACAACATTAAATTAACTTAATTGCAACACAGTCCCAAAAACCTAATTTTTTGACTAATGGTTTAATAGAATTTAATTGAGTTTGAAGTTTATGTTTGCTTCGTTAACATCACCAAACACGTACGGCATCTAATATTCAAAGGTCGCCGGCAGGAAGGGTGGAAAGATAAGCAGACAGGAGTGGACATAATAAACACCATGTTGAGTAAATTATTAATTGAATTTGTTTCATATATTTCATAAACACCAAAAAGCCACTGGCGTAGTAGTTCTAAAGATCAAAACGATTGACAGTATAAAAAGGAAGTGAGAACGAAAACCCCCTCCCAAATGAAAACCCTGAAAAATATATACACTTATATGGAACCAATTATCTCACAAACTTGTAAACATGCCTTCACCAGATTGAAAGAAAACACATGGACAAAATTTTAAAAGTTTCCTGTAAATATAATCAGATCTGCAAATAGATTTTTGCTTTTCTTCTTTCTTTAAGTATATTTAAACACCTAAACAAAAAGAAACTATATGCAACAAGCCAAAGAACACTAATTAAATATAAAGGAATTGCATAAATTATATCAAAGCAGTATTCAATATTAATAATATCTATTAATAAAAATGGGAAGAACAAGCGACAACAATTCTCATAATATATGACATGAAAATTAAAGTTCTGATGTACATACATAAATATATAATACTCAGATTCTCCAACCCATATGCTACAGAATGATGAATGGCGCTTGTTGCAGTACTGCTCTCCTTTCTTCTTCCTCAAAATCCTAACAAGTTGAAATTTAAGACGGATTCAACGAAAAGGAACCGTATATGAGAAATCTAAAACTAAAATTGTAAGTACAGGACTATAACTACAATTGCCTGGCTCCATCCTGTCTGCCAAGTTTCTACTCAGTGAAGGAAAATGTTGTAGAGCGAGAGTGGGAGAGAGGTTGCAATATAGTGTAATATTAATTATTCTTCTTCCTCACCATAGCTTATAATTCTTTTAAACACCCAAAATGACCTCCGATTTACAAGGGATCTGATGAGCATCAAGGGCAGTTTCGCCATAACATCTTTGAACAAAATGGGTGGTTGAGAGAGATGAGAAGCGCTTGTCCTCTTAGGCACAATCCCACCGAGATATCCCTCTCTAAAAATTACAATAAAAATCTCTCCCATAACATTGAGAGAGAGAGGACAGAAAGAAGTGAAAAGAGAGAGATGGGATTATAAAGAGAAGGACCCATCCATCCAGGGAAGAGGAAGAGACACTAAGCATGTTGTGCATGCGACTTATTTTGGCAAAAAACTGTGCGTTTTGGCTGTAGGTGGCCGGTGAAAAGCCTTTTTCAACTTACCCTTTGGTTCGTTTTCTGCCAGGAAACAAAAATTTCTCTTTCATGGTCCCCTTCATTCAACCATTTATTTATTTTTCATGGGTCATCAATTGCTAACAGTAAAAAAATTCATCAAATTTTACTGCAATTTAAGGCCTTCTTTTTTGTCTTATAAGTCGTCTTAAAGATAATGAAAACAATTGTTCGGTATCATCATAGATTGTGTTGTTTCTTTTCTTTCATCAAAATGGAACCCAAAGGCTAAATTTACTAAGTATTTAGCCAACTACCAAATTATTAATCACAATTTTAGAAATAATACCCATATTTTGTGAAAAAATTACTTTAGAATTTGTTTTTAACAAAGTTGCTTTGCATTGAGAGCATTTTTTAATAGTTTCTTCTGAAATTATCATCTTTAGATTATAAACATACTTTAGTTCTTTTGGTGAAAAAACTTTCGATTCGTAAATCAGTCTATAGTACTTCAATTGAAGAAAAAAGAAACTAATAAAAATGAGAACTCGGACAAGCGAGCCTTAGAACGGAAAATCAACTCGTTATATAAAATTAATATTTGGCTAATGGATCTATACGGAATATAAATCAATATATGTATACATAAGCCAACAAACCACAGCCAATTGAAAGACAATTGTAGGAAGATTTCTGAGTTTGAAGAGTTTATCAATTGCAAGCTTCAGAATCATATTTTTATCCAAGGTTAGAATATCGTTTCCTTAACATCGGTATCTATAAAAATCTTTGTTGAATAAAATGAAGATATGAAATGAGCATTATCCTTGGATTCATATTGCATATGAGTGGGCTAAAATGATTAAGACATAGATACTTACATTAAGATTTCATTTGCCTATGTAATATATGAACTAATAGATATAGAAAATCATACAGTCAAATCCATTACTTATTCAATTAATTAATTATAATTTGTTTGACGTACAAACATTGCACCAATGAGACAGCCACCCTCTTTGACAAAGAAGCATTGGGTGGTGTTGTGCCTCAAACGTCAATGTTCTTTACATTCAAAGAAACCCATCAAAACCTTCTCCAAATTATCACCAAAAGCGACTTCACCTTTTCTAGAAGCATAAAGCCTTCGTGCTTATTATAAGGGTTTGGAACGGAGAGGCCGACAATAAATTTTGCTCTCCTGTCAACTTCCTAATATAATTAATGCACTTCCATGGGCTACTTTCTTTTTCGAATTTACGAATTTATGGTACAGTTCCACTCACTCAAGAATTAGGGCTTCCGAATTAATATTTGAATTTTCAAATATATTGGTGTTGATCTTCTATTTTTATACTTCCAAAAAGAAGAAATCGTTGAGTCACAATCGTTTAAAAATAGAAGAGATTATATATGAATTCACAGGAAATCTGTGTGTACTAAGTAAGCTGCTCATATGCGTAACTGTTTGGTGATGGAAGTAAAATTATGATACCAGAAAGTATATACATAACCAATTATGTGTTTAAGTGATTTAATGGAAAATATAAGATTTTCAATTTCAAGAAAAATAGTGTTATACATACAAATTAATCCATGTAAATGGTATTATAACCAAAATAGAGCCCATAAATTAACATAGATTGTCATAAAAACATTTACATGATTATCAAATCAGAATGTAGTAAAAAAAAAAAGTGGGTAAAAATTGTACTATATAGGCCAATTCATTCTTTAATAAATCAAACCAATTATTAGAAACATCCATTTTTTTTAAGTCATCAGAGGAACCTGTCCAACTTTGCCAGATGTGTAAACCACCAAAATACTAGGGCCAGATTCGAGCCGAGCTCTTGAGTTCGGGCTCGGCTCGGTTCATATATGGGCGGCTCGAGTTTGGCTCGAACTCGACTAAGGCCGGCTCGTTTCGGGCTGGAGTTCAGCTCGACTCGTTTTTCGTTATCAAAACGATATCGTTTTTAATATATATTGATCAAAACGACGTCGTTTTGTATAAAAAATTTAAAAAAAAAATCTACCAAGTCAGCTCGAGCTCGATCGAGCTCAACCAAGCCCGACTCGTTTTGGGCTCGACCGAGCCGAGCTCGAGCTAGCTCGGCTCGAGTCCAGCCCGACAAAATACAGTAACTGAATTAATAACCATTGCACCAAATAAAATTAGAGTTTAGCTATATTGTTCTTAGCTAGTCAACCACTTAGGGAGGAAGTTTATGTTATTCAAACCTTGGTCTTTTAGGCTTTCTTGACATGAGAGAGAAAGTTTATGTTATTCGAACTTTGACCTTTTATGAGAAGACCTTTCACTTCACATTGTTAAAAAAACCAAAACTCATCAATAGGGTCTCCTTTTTTTAACTATTGCAATAATATTGATGAGTCAATACATCTATGAATCTAGAGGAGTCTGATTTAAGAAAGGGCCTAAAACACTTCTAACGTACTCATCTACATTTTGGAGAATAAACAAAGTACATTAGTTAAGTTAGACCTAACATGATCATCTCCTAATTTTTCACCTAGTGGAAGTGTACCCTTCACATTGGCGAACAATGTTCCAACAAACAAAGGCTTAATTAGGGCATCATGTTTGAAGACACAAAATAAATCTTAGACTTAATATTTAAGTTAAGGTTTTATTATTTAGTCTCACTTGGTTTTAAGCTGTATGTTAGGTGATATTTATAAAATAAAACTTACACATATATTCTAAAATGTAAAATAAAAACATGTCAGCATACGACCATTACTAATGTCAAACCTCTCGAGCCAAGAGGAGCTTGACTAGTCAACCTAGGTGAATTTTCATCTTCAAGTCTTCGCGTTTGTCCTTTTGTCTCTAATCTCCAATTATTAATATTGATGAGTCAGTACAAATTCACCTAGTGATTAGTCTGAGATCCAATCACCACATCAACTTTTTTAATACATTCCTTTGTTAGTGCGACATAGAATATAAGAGATGTATTTTTGCAATAATATGTTGGTGGTGTACTATAACAACCCTAGTCCAATAACCCGGGCCACTGTCAAGATATTGTCCACTTTGGACACACATTCCATCATGGGTTTGCTTCTGGGCTTTGTAACATAAAACGCGTCTTAACAGTTATGGAGCTCACAGGCTATTTAACCAATCAAATTCTCCCACCACTAACCAATGTGGGATACATAGATAGACCCAACATCCCCCTCGTGCTTTGTCGATGTAGGATTCACCTAAGGGTATCACCTGTACAAGACCTAATCTCAAATTTTGAAGAGGTTGCATAGGAGGACAAGAATGAAGAAGCAGTGAGTATATTATACTATCTACAAGTTGGATTATTGGGTGGAAACTTACAAAAGGCAATAAGGACAAAGATATCAACTTGTGAATTACCATATTTAAAAATTACCAATGGTATCTAGGGGTTTGGGATCTTAGTGTGAAATCCATTAGAAGGGTGATTTCTATGTAGTATGAGGAGATAGCCAAACAAAAGAAAAGGAAGCCTTTGCTAGAGTCATATAGTCTTATGCATTCTATGCATGTTTGGTGTTTATACCATTTACATAAGAAATTTCTGGCTTTCCTATTTTGTTGAATCACTAACATTGGCTTCAGTTTTGTAATCTAAATATACATGACACTAGATAATCTGTGGATCTTTAGCTTATAGGAACCATAACTATATTGACCTAAGGCTTCAAACCTTTGATGATGATAATCATGGTATAAACATTGGACTATTACAATTAGAGTTGGCCACTTTCGACATGATATGGAAAAAATCAGGTTAAGATTGAGATTTCCAATAAGAAATGTAATTTGGTTTGTGCTTGGATCAACTAAAACTAAATTGGGTTATGTTGAGGTTGACGTGAAGCCAACCCAAATATACTCAAACTAACCTAAACATTTAAAAAAATTGAATATACATCAATATGTGAGTGTTTTGTCAACTATTATTTGAAATTTCAATTGATATACTGAAATTGAAGACATATACAACTCCAAATTTCTTTAGAATCCCTAAAAACTAAATTCTTAAATTTGTCAAACCCATTCATTGTTTCACATAGGATTTGGTCTCGACATCACCATCGAACACCATTTAATGAATTCACACACAATACGTCTCCACTATCTCTACTAACCCTAACTGTAGTGACTATCAGTTGACCACCTTTATCAATTTGATTGTTCTTCAATTGTCTCAACAAATAAAATCCTGTGATTTTATTTTTTTTTCTTTTTATTGATTCCTGATTGTGAATCTGTAACACCCCCCTTTAGAAATATTTCCTTCTAGAGGAAGATGTCATCAACTTTGACTAAACGAGCATGCATTCACTAAATAGTTTAAACCATTCATACCAAAATTCAATCATTATTTAATAATTAGCAGAATACCTTTCTAAAAAAATACTACAAAAACGTATAAAGGATGTGTCTAGGCCATATAACATTCAAAGTCTACCCCTAAACTCCTTATTAGGATGATAATGGGTCTCATATCTTATAATTGAAACTTATATTTGAAGTCAAGAATCTCTAGGCCACTTAACATATCTCTCAGGAAAGTTGTGTTCCATTTGGATACTAAAGAATCACTTTGGATTCTAAACTAATATGACCATATCATCTCTTAAGCCAATTGCATCTCACTTAGTTACTAGGAAATCATTTTAGATTTTGAATTGATGTGGTACCATATCATCTCTTAATGAAAATACTATCATATCTATAATTATAATTATATATTAAGTCGATAAGACTATACCAATACAGGGATTTGACATATTAACCATGTGAGCATTCATCATGTAGTCCACTCACTATATAACTATTGGATTGTTGAACTATAACTGCAACCCTACTTTATTGCAAGCAAGTATCTTACTACAAGTACAATGTCCTTCAATGGATATGCCTTATAGTGGGTAGTGTAGGGAGTATATACTCATGGTGCCCCTTCATAATGATTCTATGATATGTCTAGCATGCATACATCTCAAGCCTCAAATCACGTCGAGCTTATCTTAGCTTTAACTCTTAACATAGCTCGTGGCCTATTATTATCTCATTTCTTGGGCACATTAGGTACTATTGTATACCTGACACATTTGTACTATCTCTCGAGATATCCCTAGAAATATCTATTATGGTTCCTTTTTAACTTTCTTTATTTTGCTCATATAAATAACATCCCTTTTTTGGATACACAGGTGTTCATTTCCTTATGCATGAGGCACAACTATCCCCTCAAGGGCTTACCACCTTTTTATTATAAGGATAGGCATGTATCCCACCAAGGATAAACATCCTTTTTCTTTATGATAAGAACGACCTTCTTTCATCATTAATTCTCTTTATGCCTTCTTCTAAACATAAACGGGTGGGCATCCTAATCTAGACATATTCTTTATCAACACTTAACTTCATTTTCACATGCTTACCTTCTAAAGGTATTTTTCATCATGTTTCCCCCACTCATAATTGTTCTTAAAACATGAATAGACAAACTTTATGCTCTAGTTGACCGTTCATCAGTTAACAACGTCTTATAGTCATCTAATTGCTAGAAAACTTATCCTGAACACTAGGTTTTACACGAACTAGCTTGTGTCCCATATCATATAGTCATTCATAATCTAAAATAGAACACTTTCTAAGTATGGCATAATCATCCCTAGACTAGGGATGATTGTCCATGACATTTAGAATGCATGAATCAAAGTTGTTTCGCACCCTAGTTTGTCTCTATGCCAAGTTTACGTAATCTACATTTTCTATCACATATCAAACATACTTCTAATGTCTCTAAATCCTTCAGATATAGTAGGCACACATAAATACAATCTAACACCACCCTTAGGGGGCGTTTGGTTTGGATAATATTTTATTATCAAAATAGAAAGATTACTTTGAAGATAGATTACTTAGAAGATTATTGGGTATAAATGATTACTATATTTGATAAAATTTGATAGGAATAAATAATTATTGTGATGGGTTAAAGATAATAAAATATTACTAGTAAATTATTTTACTTAAATACTCTTGAATATAATTATTTTTAAATATTTTTTATATTATTTATCATATTAATTAAAAATAAATTTATTTTTGTCTCAAAAAATTAATAAATAATAATATAATTATAATAAAATCGATATTACCTTGGTAATCTTTAAATACCTAAGGTGAAGGTAGTAATCAGATTACCATCTATATTACCTGTCACGTCAGCATTAGTAATAGAAGATTACTGTAATATTTTATTATTGACAAATCAAACAAAAAAATAAAAGATAGATTACCAAGATAATCTTAAAAAACTGAAACCAAACGGCCCCTTAAGGTTCATCATATTACCAACAAAGATAGTCACAACATATGTATCAAGCTTAAAAGAAATCAATTTATAGTCATCATAGATCACAAATACATCTCAATCATCAATAATAAATCCTAGTATCACATGATTTAATTCAATAACAAGTGTAGCCAATATAAACATGCTAGCACTTCAATTTGTCATCATGAACAAAACTAATCAATAGTCATACTTCTCTCATCACATCACCTTTGCAACTAATAACCATTACTAAAATTCATATATGAGAAATTCCTTACTCCACTATTAAACATATGACATGGAAACATTAAAGAGCCATATTTACATTTTCTTCCAAGCTTGCAGATTTGGGATTGAATATCTTTTCTCCTTTCTAATTTTATTGTTTTGCTTGCCAAAAACCTTGTCGAACTATTTAGGGAACGTTGGAATATCAAATCAAAACACTTTTTCTCTCTTTTCAAAAAGTGTGCACTTTTATATAGTGATAAAAGATCCCTAAAACATAGTTAACGTACCTTATTTAAACTATCAGTGCATACCACCATGAACAGGCTTGTGCCTCGTACACATGACCGTTCATCGTTTAAACTTATTTCAATGCAGTGCTTCTCCACTCTAGTTGATATGACAACTGACACACGAGCATTCCTATCCATGCACCATTGTCTCTCACATATATTTCTTAATACTTAATTTATTTTATCTTAATTCATCCATGAACATACTTAAACATATCAATACATGAAAAATGACTAGTTTACCCTTTAGATGTACCTGTGGGCGGCATAAGATCCATAAATTTTTGCTTTTTTAATATCCTCTTACATTTGAATATACGCATTTCATTATTGATTTTTATTGATTTCATGATGATCGGTTTGTTTTATTGCTTTATGACTTTGTATGTAACATCTTTAACATGGCTAAGAAATAAGGAAAAAAAATCACTTATAGTGGCAAACATGAATCAATGATATGCAAAAAATAAAGTGGAATGAAAGATAAAAGCAATTTATTGCCCTGATAAAGACACAATCGTCAGTCTTGGTTTAGTGAAGAAATTAAGTAAACTTTCATTCTTTATGATTCCTATTTAATTTTTTTTTAGCCTATTATAATGGTTTGTTGTGGATTAAACCATATACTTTGTACTACAAATCTTCATTATCAAAAACATCAGTCAACCCTTTCAAAGTCATTAACCCAAGACCAATTATGCATTGTTAGCAAAATTTGAAAATTGAGATAAGGTTCATGACAAAATCAGAAACTGTCTTAGTGAGATGACACCATATATGCCCGTGTATAGGATATGCACGCTCGTGTATCATGTTTAGTAGTTGAAATAAAAAGAGGCATTAAACCTAATTTTTATAATTTTATTTGCTCTTTAGCCACACACATAGAAAAAGAGGTAAGAGGTGAAAGTCTTGGGACATCGAAAAAAAAATCTTTGAAAGAGTTTAGATGCCAAAAATCCTGTAGCCATATGAATAATCATCTATTCATCAGAGGACAAGTAAGAATAGTGTTCTTTTGGACTTTAAGCTGATAGATTGAGCTTATATGACATACATCCATGAATTTAAGATTATTTGAATGTATTATGATGATTATGATGATAATAGTGATGGTTTTCATGCTTATAAAAACTGAAATATGTTAATAGACTATGAATGATCAATATAAGAATTTATGTTCAGAAGCTTGTCATGATCAAAGAATTAGATGAGATGTTGTTGTGGTTTATGCATAAATACATGATTATTAAGGTGTTATAGACTAATATGTATGTTTTGAGTAGCTAGATTGCTGAAAATTGGTCAAAATTCATAGAAAAATAGTTGGTCACGATTTTTAGATTGTGATACATGGTTGTGTATAAGAGCGCACATGCCCATGTATCATTTGCATGAAAAGGAAACTAAGCAAGCCATGTGTTTATTTTGAGGAAAGGCATACATGATTGTATGGTATGGCATACACGCTTGTGTATGGCTTTCCCAAAAGTAGATGTCGTGTTGACAAATAAACACACACGTGTATAAGTGTTTTATGAATACGAAGGTGTAGGTAGTGTAACATGCCCATGTTTGTGTAACTAGAATGACACAAGGGTGGAAGATAAAGACTATTTACCTCTAGATCATGTGCAAGGAAAGGAAAAGAAAAAAAAGACCTTAGTAAGACAAGGTAAGATGGTTAGCTATAGAAAAAATATATGATTATGTGGAAGATAGCTTAAACCCCAATCGAGTCAAATTCAAATAAAAAATTAATAACATTAAGAAAAGTGGTGTATATCTAAATTGCTACCAGTTGTGTGTATAAGTAACAAGATATGTTAAAACAATAAATCCATATGAGAGATAGATACCTATGAGATGCATCATATATTTGACGCTAAGGTGAATGAGTCATATAGTTTAGTTCAATCCAAGAATGCATGGTAAGAGATAGTGACACATCAGTTAGTTCCTCACATGGTTAGTTGGATGCATTATATACATACCTGTGATAAGGACCATCTGAGGATGGTTTTTCAGTTTGCAGTCTCATAGTTATGCGTATGTAGTAAAAGAGAACTATGACTAATTTTTTCTTATGATCAGGGTATCATAGTTAGTTAGTTTGATATTCCAGTAGGTATGTGCACAAAGCACAATAATTAGTAGACATTAGATATGTCACATTGCTTTCACTAGGGCATTAGATATGCTAAAATTAGCTTAGGCCTTTGTAGTTTTTGTGAATGACCTATGTTTATGGCATGAAGGTGCCAAGTTATATCCACATTGAGATTCAAAGATGGAACACCAACTTTAGTTTTATGCTTATTGTAGGACGTTGAGATGTCACTTACTTACCTAATGCTTTTTCACTCATATATTCATTTTTTGTGGTTTTACAAATAAAAGTGAGTTGTATGGAATACGGGGAGCCAACGGTCTAATCGAGCAGTTACATAAGGGCAAGGGGCAAAATAGTTATTCCTAGTTTATTTGATATTCATGTATTTTGATATTCTACTTAATACTACATGGATATTTTATGCATTGAATTTATAAAGATTGAGTTTTCAAACACTAGGTACATGATTTAATAAATTAAGGTATTTCAATTATTTTTCAGTTGCACCTTTTTGCATGCATTTAAGTTAAGTGTTTAATGTCATATCATATTTCTGTTGTATGAATTACGGAAGCAAGTAGTGTAAGTATCTTCGGGTCATATTCTGTATAGAAATATGTATTTGAAGAGGGGTTTTACACTATAAGCAAATTAGGAATATTTTTTAGGCGCCCTTGCCTACATACTCATCTTCAAAATGGAAAAGTTGAAAGGAAATATTGGCAAATTGTAGAAACTGATCTCACTTTACTTGCATAAGTTAGTCTTCCACTTAAGTTTTGGTAGTTGTCATTCTTAACTTATGTTTACTTCATCAACAAATTACACTCTTTAGTTTGAAACTTTGTATCACCTTTTCTATTTCTATTATTGAAATCCCAAATTATCTTACACTTAAGGTCTTTAGTTTATGTTGTTTACCTATTTCTAAGACCCTACCATAAAAAAAATATTTCAGTTTTACATAACAAAATGTTTTTCTAGGGTATAATTTATTTCACAAAGGCTACAAGTGTCTTGATCCAAATGCTAGGATATATATAGTTCAAAGTGTCAAGTTTGATGAATCTAATTTTCCTTTTTCAACTAATTCTGCCTTTAAAGGGTCACTTACTCTTAGTTCTAAATCAATCTTTGAATCCTTTTCACTATCTTTACACTGGTCAACATCATCCTTCCAATTAGGTAGTCAGTCCAAAACACCTAATAACTATGTGGATCAACGAAAAAATTTCACTACATCATAGATATTGGTTTTGTATCATCCCCCAATCAAGCCATAAACTAACATCTAATACCAAATCTTCTTCATACATTTAGCCAATCCAATACATGTCCTCTTAGTCACCCTCAACTATCAACTTAGAAATAGGTCTACCTAAGTATGAACAAGAACCATGGCATCACAGTCTTTACCATCAAACACCAACCTTATAGCTACTGCATCTTACTTTCCTCTAACAATTTATCTTCTTATTGATCTAACAAATTTTCCCACAAACTAGTCCATATTACCGTATTATGTCACCACTAACACTTATACCATGATAACTAGATCTAAATCCACAAAACATAGTACCTTTCTAGCTAACAACACATATTAAAGCTTTGTGAGACCTTGATTGGAAAACAACATGCCGGTTAAGTATGATGCTTTACTTAGCAATAAAACTTGGTCTTTAGTTCCTTCGACTGAAAATATGAATGTTGTAAACAAAAAATGGGATTTTAGGATAAAATACAATGTAAAAGATACAAAGCTAGACATGTTACTAAGGGGTTTCAACAAACACCCTGGGTAAAATGTTTTGAAACTTTTAGCTCTATTGTAAATGTTGCCACCATAAGAATCATACTTAGTATTGTAGATCATTTTGATCAGGAAATCAAGAAAGTAGATATCAACAATGCCTTTTTAAATGGGGAATTAGAGGAATCTCGATTTATGCAACCTGAAGGGTTTTACTCAAACCAATCAGATGACATGCCTAATATGTCTACTAAAAATTCTACCTCTATACCTAATCTAGGAAGTTAGTGTGTAAACTAAAGAAAGTATTATATGGACTAAAACTAGCTCCTAGAGCATGGTTTGAGAGATTGAAATCTACTTTGATTACCTAGGGTTTGTGTGCTCAATCTCAAATGCAAGCCTTTTTGTTTATAGAGACAAAAATAGGATTGCATATGTTCTTGACTATGTTGTTTACAGAGATTGAAATCTATTATGTTGTTGATATCCTAATCATAGGAAATGATAATGAATTAATCTCACTGTTAATAGCCTACTTTAATGATAAGTTTGTTCTCAAAGACTTAGGGCCTTTGCACTACTTTCTTAGTTTTAAAGTCACAAGAAATTCACATGGATTCCACATTTGTCACATCAAGTATGTTGAAGACTTGCTTGCATAAGCCAAATAAGACTTAAGCCAAGCCTTGTTCACACACACTTTTCCATTGGCATAAAGTTATTTCCTAATGATAGTGACCTATTTGAGCAACCTACCATGTATAAAAGTGTGATAGGAGCCTTGCAATATTTAACTTTGACTAGACTAGACTTGGCATTTTTTGTAAACTAAATAAGTCAATTTTTCCAAAGGCCAACCCTTCTACAATGGTAGGCTTGTAAAAGAATTCTAAGGTATGTCAAAAAGACCATGTCTCATGGGCTGGTGTTTGAAAAAGGATCAGTTTTACAAATGGAATGTCAAGTTAATGTTGATTGGCTCATATTTACAACTCAAGTTTATAACTCATTGACAAAAAACCAATGTTTTTATAATTATTCGACATGACTCAAACTGAGTCACAAGCAAGCTTAAAAAAATTTAAGCTGTCTGTCTAACTTGTGAGCCAAACCAAATAGAACTCCATCTAGCTCAAGTTTGATTTGGTTCCATAAACTAATTGACTCTCTTGGCTTGAACTCAACTTAAGCTCAATTTGAATGAATTTGAGTTAAGGTAAATCAAACCAAGCCGACTTTTAAGTTCAAGTCAACTCAATTTGGGTTCAACTATACATACCTGTTTTAACATTACTTGTACTACAGCCATCAACACATTTTTCAAGTATAATTGTTATTTTTCTATCACTTATTTAAGTCTTATAACTAAGTTTGTCAATTGGGTCGGGCAAGGCCGAGGTCTGATTGTTTAGTCCTAAAAATTCAGTTTTGAGTCAAACAAAATTTAGGCCTTAGATGATCCTAGACAAAAAAAATTGTCTATTGAGTTATTAGGTTCAAACTTGAATAAAAGTTGTTTAAACCCAAGACCAAATAAGATTTTACTAAGTTTATATTAGGGTGTTTTCTTAAAACTCAAGAAACCAATCAAAACAACCACACAAAGTAGAGTCTAGAGAAAATAAACCTCGAACTAAAACAATAATAAGTTGCAGCAATTGATTTACAAACGCAATTCCCTCATAAAAGGAACATGCATTAATGCAAAACTAAATATTCATCAACAAAATTCTTAAAAACAAGCCAAAAAAACAGGCCAAAGGACTTATTCCCACCCAAAGTTTAGTCTTTTCAAAGTTTTCACTCATTTATCTTTCAAAAACTCAAACATCCACCCATAGGTAGTTAAAATTAACTAAATCAGTTAGTTTCAAGAGTAAAATTATCATTTAACCAATAATATATTAAAAATAATAAAATTTTATCTCATTTTCTCATTAGTTTAGAAAACTTACAATTTCCCTCATGATTAATTTTGAAAAATCACATTTTCCCTCCTAGGTTTTCATTTTTAATCTATTCTTCTTCGTTGACTAAAATTCGGTCGTGACCTCTGTTGTCCTTCGCTGACCTCCCTTTGATCGTGACTCCCTCCACCATCTTTGCCTCTAAAGAAGACGAATCATCTTTATCAGGGACGAAGATGAAGACAATTCATCTTTGTCAGAGGCAAAGATAGAGGAAGGAGTCATAGCTAGAGGGAGGTCGACAACAAAGAAGAGAGGTCATGGCTAGAGGGAGGTCACTGAAGAAAAATAGGTTAAAAATGAAACCCTAGGGGGGACATTATTAGTTTTAGGGTTTATGGGACAAAATGAGATAAAATATTATTATTTTTAATATATTATTAGTTAAATAACGATTTTACCTCTAAAACTAATTGATCGAGTAAATTTTAACATTCTAGGGTGGGTATTCAGGTTTTTGAAAAATAATGGGTGAGAAGTGAGAAAACAATAAACTTTGGGTATGAATAAATCCTTTGGCAAAAAAAAAGAAGAATGAGCCAATTGTACAATTGTTTGATAAAATTACATTTCTCACACATATATTCTATATATCATAACAAACACATAGCCTTCTAATGTCAAAAAGCAGAAACCCAAATGAGAAAATCCATAAAAGAATCACAAAGAAGGCAAATACAATCATAATCTTATAAGAGAAAGATAAACAGTTAAAGAAGGGGTGGTATATAAGCTAGGATTAAAGAGATGTTGAAAGTGATGACCCCTTGGTCATACATGGAGCGAAAGAAGTTTTCGAGTTATTGTTATTCAAGGCACTATTTTAAAAATTGGACTTGACCAATTAGTTCAACTGATTGAATCAGAAACCAACTCCAAATCTGATCTTATTAATATTAAAAAGTGGTTTATTTGTTAACTCAGTCAAAGTCAATCAAAATCGATGAATCAGATAAACTAGTCAAAACTAAATTTAGGGTATTTTTAGAGAATTTAATTATTTTTGAGTAATTTGATTATTTTGTATTAGATTTAATGAATTTCTAAAGATCTGTAAATAAAACATAAATTCAAAAATAAAATGAAAAAAAAGATATCTCAGATCTATTGAAATGTCTTCTATAGGTAATAAGTTACTAATAACTTACAAAATTATATTTTTTTTTCTATATCCTAAGATGGAGACATTTTTTCATCTAATTTTCTCATTGAAATCAGGTGAATAATTATCACTTCCTAGAAATGATATATTATAATCACTATAGGTTTATATATCCTAATTGATTTTGTGTTTTACAAATTTTTAAGCAAAATCTGTTAGTTAATTTGATATTATTTAAAAAATTTATTGTAATTTAATAATAAATTAAATCAACTAATTTCTGATCAGATTGGTTGAATCATAAATCAATGAGACAACATACTTCTCTGGTTTTGAAAACATTAGTTCAAAGTTTGATCCCACCACTGTGTTTGATATATTTTTATTTTTATTTATTGAAATGGGAAAGAAGAAAAAGGACGATGAAATAACAGAGTGAGAGCTAGAAATGAAGAATAAGAATGGAGAAGAAACTGGTTACAAAGCAAAATGGGAGTGAGAATCAGTGACAGATGAGCAGAAGGACACCGAATAAAAATGCAGTAAAGAATGAACAGAGGCTTTTAGTGGTGTATTTGTCTTGTTTTTAAATTTGTAAAAGATTTTTAGAATGTTTTACGGATTTTTAAAGTTACATAAACAGGTTAAAAATGAGCCCAATATATTTTAGTAAACTTTCTTGGCCTGCGCAAACAATATCTGATTCCCAAACAACCGGCGTGAAGTTCTGAACTCGAACAAATCAGTCCCAATTTAATAAGCTCGATCGACTAGCCTACTCATACCTATCTAACTGTGAAAAGGAAGTGACGTGGAGGATAAGATCAATTTCCACGGATCGCAATTCAATCGACCCTGTTGTGCTTGCATCTCTTGTCGCAATTTCCAGCCTTCAGTCAATTTCTTGTAAGCTCACATAAGTTTCAATTTCTCAGCTTCCGCATCCCAGCAAAGTACATAACTAAACTTTCTGCAAACTTAGAGCACGAGAATCATGCAGCCCATTTCACAAGTCAATCAACGAATTGCAAGACTCGCAGCTCATCTCAATCCTCCTAATCTTCTGGTCAGTTATTACCTATGATCTGTTTCTCTATTTCTTTATTTTGTTATTTCGGTTGTTGATGCTGAAATTCATTTTGAAAATTGATTTTTAGACGGTGGAGACTTCCGGTTTGGTGTGGGAGAATTGCATGGCAAAAGGTGGATCCCCAGGATTCAAAGTGGCGATAGTGGGAGCAGCTGGACGAATTGGACAACCTCTCGCAATGTTGATTAAGATGAATCCGTTGGTTTCAGTTCCTCATCTTTATGATGTGGTCAACATTCCCGGCGTTACTGCTGATGTCAGCCGCATGGACACTGGCGCTGTTGTATGTTATTTCTCCTCAATTATTGATTATCGTTAATGATTTTAATTTGTAGGAAATTGTTTTGAGATTGCCAGCTAAGAAGTTGTAGATTTTATGGGTAGGTGCAGAATTGATTTGTGATTATTAGGAGTGTCGAATGCTTTAATTTAAATATAAAATATGGTTCGATTTCTAGGTACGTGGATTTTTGGGGCCACAACAATTGGAGGATTCCCTTACAGGCATGGAGCTTGTAATCATTCCAGCCGGTGTTCCTAGGAAACCTGGAATGACTGGGGATGATTTATTCAACATTAATGCTGGAATTGTTAAGACACTTTGTGAAGGACTTGCAAAGTGCTCCCCAAAAGCTATTGTCACTTGATTAGTAATCCTGTTAATTCAATAGTTCCAATTGCAGCCGAGGTTTTCAAGAAAGCTGGCACCTATGATTCAAACTGACTTTTGGGAGTCACAATGCTTGATGTTGTTAGAGCCCACACTTTTGTGGTATGCCCCACAAGCTGATTATGCCATTGATTTATAATTCTTATTCTATTTAACGGCCAAGCTTCAAATACATCATTCAGAATTTTGCTTTGTTTGCAATCAGTATCAGTTGTGATAATTAAAGAGCATGCGTCTTCCAGTTGGGATTCAGAGCTGTGCTTCTGAGCTCAGTGGAGAATTGATCTTTTCTTTGTAGTGTAGGGAGAAGCAATTCATTACCTACCAGAACAATTTTGTGTAATGTTTGTATGAAGCAACAATTTGGCTAGTAATGCTCTAGATGCTTCTGCACTGAATCGCGATGTATGGTGGTATCTGAAATCTTAAGCTATACATTTCCCAAGTTCTGGTCAATGTTGCTTGAATGACATAATTCGAGCCATCAAATGGTTTATGGCTTAAAATCGTGCAATTCTCAACCTCACGAGTTGCAGGATGCAACCTGTTGGTGTTTTAAGTTGATGAAAGATATGTGCTTGGTTGGGTTCCTTCCCTACATTAATCTTTTGTATGATTTCCTATAATCCATTATAGACTACAGCGGTTTTAACTTTTATCTTTTTATTATACTCTCTGGGGCTTGTTGCTGGCAGAAGTCTTGAGTCTTGATCCTAGGGATGTTGATGTTCCAGTTGTCGGGGGTCATACAGCGGTTACTATCTTACCTCTTCTATCTCAGGTATAAGACAGAGTTTACACTTTGAAATATGTGAAATGTTGTTTGTAAATCCTTTGATTGTTACGTTTCGGTTTTGTTTTCTTAATTTCTTTGTGTATCCATTGTTGTCTTGCTATATACAGGTTAAACCACCATGCTTTTTCACCCTTGAAGAAATTGATTATTTGACAGACCGTATTCAGAATGGCGGAACTGAAGTTGTTGAGGTATGATGATGAAATTTTCTTTATGTATATATATATTGTTAAATTTATGGTGGATATGTATTTTGAGATTATCTATCTTGGACTACCAGTAATGCTCAAAGATATTTCTTCCTGTTGGTTTACTATTTGTTATGATTTAGAGCTTGATTGACTGGTGAATATTTGGTGTACCTGATGTCAATATGACATAGGAACATAGGATGAATTTCCTGACATGGCTTACCTAGCTTATAACTTTAGTTCTTCTTTTATAATGTGTTAGGAATCTAGCTCTTGTTTAGTTAAAATAGAAAATTAAAACACTAAAACATAATAAACTAAAACTATTTCATTAATCGAAAGATTACAAAGATAAACAAAAAAATTTGAGGAGTTCGAGATTTCTCATTCCGGATAGTTCGAAGAGTCCGGGACCTCCTATTTTTTGGCCATTCGAGGTGTCAGAAATCTCCCTAAATCAACCAAAGATGACTACTCAAATATAAAACCCTAATATTTTTTTCTTCCTTCTTTCTTTTGAAACCTAAAGGGCAAATTTATAATAGCGATTTACCGTTAGATCGAAGACAAGTGTCTCAATCCTAACATTTCCCTCCCTTCAAAACCATCTTGTCCTCAAGGTATATATATATATATATATATATATATATATATATATATTCATATGTATTTTTAATTTTTTTTCTTTTGACCTGTTATGCCCCACTCATTCTCGTCTTTTCTTTTCTTTTTTTTTTTAATAATTTTGTCACCTGTCCCCTATTTTACAATTTTGCCATTTGTCTACAATTGTCTCCAACCCAATGTTTTGCATTTATTATTTTTTCCACTTTTTACAGTTGTCCCTTCTCTTTTCTTTAATTTTTTTCTTTCCGTTTTCTTTTTCTTATTTTTCTTTTTTTTTTGGCACTTTTCCAGCATATACCAACTAAATCGACGACTCTTCACTTTTCCAGTCATCGTCTGTCTTTCCCACTAAATCAAATACTTTGTTACCATTTTGTTAAGAACTCAACTCTTATTCAACTAAAACAGAAAATTAAAACATTAAAACATAATAAACTAAAACTATTTCATTAATCAAACGATTATAAAAATAAGCCGAACAATTCGAGGAGCTCAGGGCCTCCTATTCCAGACAATTTGAGGAGTCCAAGACCCCTTTTTTTGGCCATTCGAGATGTTGGAGACCTCCCTAGATCAACTAAGGATGGCTACCCAAATATAAAACTCTAATATTTTTTTCTTTCTCCCCTCTTTTGAAAACTAAATAACATATTTATAATAGAGATTTACAATTGGATTAAGGATCAGTGTCTCAATCCTAACATAAAATGTTAGGATTGGAACATTGGTCCTCAATCCAACGATAAATCTTCATTATGTTAGGATTGGGACACTGATCCTCAATCCAACGGTAAATCTTCATTATAAATATGTTTTTTAGGTTTCAAAAGACAGGAGAAAAAAATATTAGGGTTTGTTAGTTGGGCAGTCAATCTTGGTTGATTGTGGGAGGTCTCCGACATCTTGAATGATCAAAAAATGGGGGGTTCCAGACTCCTCGAATTATTTGGAATGAAAAGTCCCAAATCAAATTGTTTTAGTTTATTATGTTTTAGTGTTTTAATTTTCTGTTTTAGCTGAATAAGAGTTGGGTTCCTAACAAAATGGTATCAGAGCATTCGATCTACCGGGGAAGATAGACAATGACCGGAAAAGTGAAGAGTCCCCGGAAATGTTAACAGAAGAGGTTGATTTGAAGATGAATCATCACCAGGAGAAATGAGTCGGTGGGTACATGTTGCAAAATGCCAAAAAACACAAGAAGAAGAAAGCGAAGAAAATGAAAATAGAAGACTACGTAGAAGAAAATGGAAAGAAAAAAATCACAGAAGACAGAAGAGGGAAAACGTAGAGAAGAAAGGAGGAGAGAGGAAAAAAAGATTAAAGAAAAGAGAAGGGACAACTATAAACAGTGAGGAAAAAAATGGTAAATACAAAACAGTGGGCTAGAAATAGTTGTGGACAGATGGCAGAATTGTAAAATAGGAGACAAGTGGCAAAATTATAAAAAAGAAAAGAAAAGGTAGGGGAATGAGTGGGGCACATTGGCCAAAAGGAAAAAAAAAATTTAAAAATATATATGAAAAAAATTACCGACCTTGAGGACAGGGTGGTTTTGAAAGATAGAAAACTATTAGGATTGGGACACTTATCCTCAATCTAATGGTAAATCTCTATTATAAATATGTTTTTTAGGTTTCAAAAAAGGAGAGGAAAAAGATATTAGGGTTTGTTAGTTGGGTAGCCAATCTTGGCTGATTGTGGGAGGGCTCTGAGGCCTCGAATGACCAGAAAATAAGAGGTCCCAGACTTCTCAAATTATTTGGAATGGGAGGTCCCAAACTCCTTGAATTGTTCGGTTTATCATTGTAATTTTTTGATAAATGAAATAGTTTTAGTTTATTATATTTTTGTGTTTTAATTTTTTGTTTTAGTTGAATAAGAGTTGGTTCCTAACATAATGTCATTACACTCGCAAATTTGAATCATATTGGTATTAGTAGAGGTAACATCACATTGCAGCAGACCATACTCCTTTAAGAGAGAATGTGTTATTTCTCCAATTGTTAGCTTTGGGCGATTTAGGCAATTTGTTTAATAGCTGTGGGGTCATTTTTTCCCAGAATTAAGAAGACTTCTTGACAGATGTGAGGTCATAAAGCTCAATTTATGCCTTTGAATACATTTGTATTGCACTAAACCAAACTTTTATGGACATTCTCTAAGCTCTAACGACTATTAGATAGCTGCATTTGGAGAATGTTTGAACTATAAAGGTTCAAATATTGGGTTTATTTAATCTATCTCATTTTTAAAAGGAAAACCCTTCTGAGGAATAATTTAATTGCAAGTTCCTTTCTGTTTATTTGTATGTTTGTAAGACTCATACAAAATTATGTGTAGCTAATCTATACAAAAATAAACCAGTAAATAAAATGTTTGGAGTTATGAGGCTGTAAAGGGCACTAGGTAGAATTCACTAGAAATATGTATGGTTGTTATGATGAGTGTAGCTTTCTACAATTCAACCTTTGCAATACTTGAATACCTTCAAAGGGGCTCAAGGGATAGGCTAGTGAGTAAATTATCTTAGGCAGTTAGCCCTCCTCTTGAATTTAGGCCCTCATTTACTAACACTGACTTGAATATTTATTATTTCATTTAGGTGTCTCTTAGTTAAAACCTTGTTTAATAAGGTCTTCCCTTGAATTAAGGCCCCCATTTTTAAACATTCAATGGAACTTTTTATTTCCATTTAAGGCTCTCTTATTTAAGACACTAGTTAATTATTTGCTTTGGACTTTTAAAATTAAACTTCTATATTTATGTATTTATTTCCGTAGAAAATTTTCAAATTTAGAAACAAAATGTTAGTTAACTTTGTTTTCCAAGCTTTTCTCTCTTCAAGATTCAGACTAAAGTTGAATTGTTTTCTTCAATTAAATTTCTCATTTGTCTATTCTCCTAAAACAACAGTTATAATTATATAAAAAAATGGTTTCATTGAAGATCTAGTGAGAAGAAAACATGAACACAATGCAAATATATACACACACACACTAAAACAACAATTCTTTGGTAAGAATGTCCTTATATTTATTTTAATGACTATACTTGAATATCATTGGATTCATTTGCCAAATACCATTTTTGTTCAATAATGATGATGGCATTTAAGCATGGTCCTTACAAAATTTATGGAGGACATATATATATATATATATGTTAGAAAAACAATTATCATCAAATTCAATATGCTTTTTCCTTTTTCCAATTTCAAGGACTTAGCGTGTTTGCATGTAATTATATACTAACCAAAAAGAGTATTGCTACATACACTTATAATGAGTATCTATTTGGGTATCAATGATGAGGTGTTACCATATAATTAAGTGTTACTTTATTTTTAATTCAAAATCACCAACTCACATGGTAACGCACCATCATCGATACTTATTATAAGTGTACATAATTTTATTGAACAAAAAAATGAATTATTTATCATTATATAAACTTTTTTCATCATATATGAAAAGACGTAATGTTAGAATTTTGCCTAAGACCTAAAATTGTTTTTAGCAGACTTTGCATTTACCTTACTTAACTGCAAACAGTGATTTCAGTGCAATTCTAAAAATTGGTAGAGACTGATTAAACGGATTCTGTAGCTTTTATGATTGTTGGGACTGGCTGCATTATCTAATCCAGTGCAAGGCAGAATTATGTAGGGTGAAGGACATTAATCCTTTGCCTGACTCTTTCGATGCATTATCTGATCATGTTATTATGAATCTTTATCATCTAGTCCAGTTCAAGGCAGAATTATGTAAGATGAAGACATTAATCCTTTGCCACACTCTTTACCTGACCCTGTTATTATGAATTTTCAATAAGTAACAATCTGTTTTTCTTCCATTGAGCAGTTTTACCACATACAATGAAATCATAATTTGTCAATGAATTGCAGTTTTGATTCTTATTAAATGTTTGAATTTTATATTGACCATTTTGATGGTATTTTTGTCAAGACATTGACAAATTTATGATTTTATTCCATGAAGCAGTTTTACCACATATAGTGGAAGGTAATCTTTGTTGAGATGGCCACTTTTTTGTCAATTTCAAAGATGATCAAGACAGACTCTTTTTTTTCTTTGGGGCATGCTCTGTGGAACATTGCTCAAGTTATAAATAGACATATAATATATGTTCACATCACTACAATTTGCACTTCAATTGATACTTCTATGCCAAATTCTTTGTAATTCAGTGTTGTTCTTAACCCAATTTATTATTTGTATGGTAAAATTGTAGTTGAGTAACTATTGTTGATATTGCAGGCAAAAGCAGGTACTGGTTCTGCTATACTATCAATGGTTAGTAGTTTAAATGTCATAACATTTTCACCTTTTCTTCCAATTTTATCCATTCTTCCCTTGCTAAATTTGGGCTATCAAGTGGTTAGCACAAATTGTGACCATGGAAAATGTGGATAAAAAATAAAGGCATATGCTGCTGTCAAATTTGCTGATGCATGTCTGCAGGGCTTGAGAGGGGATGCCAATATTGTTGAATGTGCATATGTGGCTTCTCAGGTTTTAAATGAATCCTTCTTTGGCAGAGCATATCCTAAGAATTTTCCTCTCTACAGCCATATTGCCTTGTGAAATTAGTGTTTACCTATGACCATGCTTGTTGCCTTTATATAGGTGACTGAACTGCCTTTCTTTGCATAAACAGTTTGGCTTGGCCGTTATGGAGTTGAGGAAATGTACTCACTTGGCCTCATGAATGAGTATGAGAGGTCTGAATTTGTTTTGTTGTTTAATTATTTATTATTTATGTTATTCCTTGTAACTGCAAAAACCTATTCTCATTGTACTGAAAGTTTGAAAGACTTACTTTGTTGCAAACTGAGAACAGGGCCAGCTTGGAAAAGGCAAAGAAAGAGTTGGCAGGAAGTATTCATAAAGGAGTTACCTTCATCAGGAAATGAGTTGCCAGTTACATGGTAGGATGATATTCGAGTTCTTATTGTTTGTTTTATATATTTGAATTTGTTAGTTGAAAGAAATCAGAAGAAGAAATTGTTTTCTCTCTATTGTATTTTTCCCTCTGATTAGGGTTGAGTTTATACAGACACATCTACAGAAAGGAAACAACATAATTACCAAAATAATTACAATTGATTCTTTTTCCTAAATTCGCTCTTTTTGTATTTTTCCACTCTTCCTTAGCTAGTGAATAATGTATATTTTTTTTATTCCCAGCTTTGATACAATTGTTTGAAATACCGTGTTACTCAATCCCTTTCTAAACACCTATGTGAGTTGACATCTTATAGACACATAAGGTGTTAAGAACAACCCACCTTTCTACTTCTCTTTACTAAAGTGTTTGACCACCTACTTTACACTTTTGTTCAGTCATGTTGCACTAGGTTATATGCTACACTAATTGCAAATTCGTTGTCACAACAATCTTAGTGACCATCCCATTAAATCTTCAAGTCTTCCAAAATAATCTTCTAACCACATAAGCTCACAAATGTCTTTGAGTTATTGCTCAGAGCTTTGTTTCAACATTAGAACTTGACACCATATTTCAGTGTAGACCTCTTCACGTCCCACAATCTTTTTTTCTACAGGCAGGTTCACTAGCTCCAATGTCTTATTAAGCCTCCATGTGTACATTCATAACTTGTTTCTAATAATCATTGGACAATGCCTAATTTAGAGTAGCGGGAATGTGAATACTGTTCAGACTTACCAGAAAACTCTAGTGCGATGGTGAAAACAGTTCAAATGAAACTACATAAGAAAGTGAGTATAATAGTAGTTTTCTGCATTTTCTGGTTCATATCCTAATGGAAATAGGCAAATTAAGATCTGATTAAGTATGTGAAGAAAAAGTTAGAAATTGTCACCTTATTCTCTGGACTTACATAAAATTTTGAATTTGCACAGTTTCAAGAACTAAAGCTTTCTTCTTTTGAGTACAGTTGACCAACCGTCCTATCATTGGAAGCAACCACAAGTGTTGTCTCACTGTGTTGTGACTCAGTCGAGACTAGAGACTGAGGTACAGGTGGCTTGGCCAACACAATGTGTTTGGATGAAGAGGGAAGATAAGAAAGATTTATGAGATGGGAATTTCATGAATCGATATCCTTATCTTCAATGATTGAATTCCCCTTCTGAAGGTAAGATTTACTTTTATGAAAGATGACATTTGCTAAGACATAAAATTTTTTAGATAGTGGGTGATAACATTTATATCCCAATTGTATGAAAGATTATACCACAAACACACACTCAAGGACACCGGGATTGGGTTTTTCCCTGTTGTGACTATGAACGTGTTTGAAGGAGCACCCAAATATTTTGAGAGTGAGGTGATCTATGGTACAAAAACCAGAATAAAAATGGAAAGGCATGTTCATGGGACTTTGAAGATGTAAGACTTTAGATAGTAAGCAAAATAGAAGTTGTGTGGTTGTAAGAACAACTTCCCCTTGAGGAGATTATTTTTCCTTTCGACAACCCTATTTGTCAAAGCAGTATATAAACAAGATGACTCATGAATTATCCTTTTGAAAAGATAATATTAAAAATTGATTGAATAATCCTTAGCATAATCAAACCTAAATTGTTTGATTTTAACATCAAATTGAGTTTACACCATGGTACGAAAATTTGGGTGAGTACTTGCATCAAATTGTGTTTTAAGTAGAAAAATTTACAAGACTCCAAAAGCAAACATTAATAAATGGGTACAAACCTTTTCACTCCATAAATATTAGCTATATTTAAAAGTTCCCAAATATCGATATGAACTAAATAAAAGGAAAGCAAACTTCTTCTATCTCTAATTAGAAATATTAAATGTTTTTGTTTGGTTAATTTACACGCATCAAAATGAAAACTTTACAGTATCTAGTCTTTTAAATGAAGAAGAAAGCAATGTTTTAAGAGTATAGAATGACGGGCATCCAAGTTTATGATGATTAAGGCAGACCTTTTCTTTATTAGATTGTTAGATTGATTTTGTTCAGAGGAGAAAAACGGTATTCTTTTGACAATATTCAAGCTACTAGGTGGCTCGTAGCAATACAACTTGTCCTATTCCTTAGCAGGTCCAATCTTCTTCTATAAATTTTGGTCTTGAAATACACAATTGGTAGGGTTATAAATCACATTACAACATGAACCATAAGTAAGATTTTGTTGAGAGAAGGTTGATAGAAAATTTTGGGACATAAAATTCATTTTTAGGAATGAGTGAAGGTCTAATTTAAACATCTCTTATACCAACGATGATAGTTAGTGAATTATTGGTTATGATAATTTTTTTGTTACTCCAACGAGGTGGTTATGTTTTGAATTTTTTTGATAAATAAGTCATGTGATCAATTACTCCTGAATCTATAATTATAAAATTTTCATTCAAGATATTTAATCCAATTGAAATAGGAAACCTACCTAAATACGCTAATACGCTTGCATGTAATGGTATGTCCAAAGATCGCAGAAGCGGTCTTAACTACTCAATTTTCAATAGGGTAATACCCTTTTTATTCTAAAGATTTTGTTTCCTTTGTTCGAGCGACAATTATGCACCATTCTCCTTAATTCTTGTGTTGTTCCCCTTTTCGCCCTACTCTTTGTTAGGTTTTCCAAAAAGTTTCCAATATAGCTCCTATTGTGTCTTGCCATCTTGCAATGTATATCAGAAGTTGTCCCTATGGATGGTTTTAGATTGGTCTATCTTCACTTTGTCAAGAGCCAACGAAGCTTCTTATCCTTGGCTATTTTGTTTTGGGATCATAGTTGAGCTTTCCAAATACTCATAATAAATTTTGACTCCTCTTCTAGCCTCCTCTGCCTAAGCCATGGATATAACCTCATTCAAGGATAGAAGTTCCTTAATGAGAATTTGAAATCTTATTTGATCGAAGCCCCCATTGAGTCTTGCAAGAAAATCATAAACCTGACCCTAATTAGTAAAGTTTTATTAGGATTTACATCCCTTGGACATTTTGTTTCTATGTATCGAGAGTGATCAAACTTTTACCATAAGTTCTTTGGCATATTAAAGTATAGGGTTATGCAAAAGAATCGACGGAAACCAAAACAGTCGAGCACCTAACATCCAATTTCAATTCCTACTTAAAACCAACTAATTTAAGATTAGTAGGGCTTCCAAACTTGGTGGAACATGCAAATTCTAGTTTCAGTTCCACCATTGTAAGAAATCGAAATTAACTCGAGAATCAAATCCAAAATCAAATTAAAGGTACCTAAGTACCCAAAATTAGACCTAACATTTTTCAATATGACCCGTTAACTTGACACGACATAATATAAAAAAAAATCAAGTTAAAGTTAAGTTTTTCTGACATGAAATTTATTTTCGATTAACTCGACATGACTTAAAATTGAATCGAGCAGTATTATTGTTCACACAAAAATAACTCAACATGATATGAATGATTTGAATATTTTAAAGAAATATTATTTTAATATAATTTGTTACGGAAAAATTATAGAAAAGTTGAAAGACAAAATCAACAACAATTAAAATTTTTATAAATTGTCTATAGTTGTATATTTATATAATTGTAATGACTTATATGAGTTTTTATTTTTATTTAAATATTTTATTTTATTATTAAGTAGTAAAAATGTGATTTGGTTATTTAGATTATTAACGTGTTTTAAAAGTTTAAGTATGTAAATTTTATACCATTTATAAATAATATAAAATGTTATATTATGTAATTTATGAATGGTAAGTTGGAGTAATTTGATAAAAAGATTAAAACGGTAAAAATATTTTGATGAAGAAAAACAATAAATAATTTCAAATTAATTCAGATCAAATCAGATCAACTTAAATATTAAAAGATTGGATTAAGATAAAAAAAATTTATACCATTTTAATTTAAATCAAGTTTGAGTAGATAATCTATAACATAATACCTAAATTGATAGGTTACCAATATAATATAATAATATGAACTGCCAGATGTACCTAGGGTCAAACCCACCGACATTTTTAAGGCCCTGGAGACTTCTTATCCACATTAATGACGTTATCTTTCGCACTATTATTAGAATTGGCTTTGCAGCGACAAGCGTCCATTCATGCCTCCATGCTGTGAAAAGACTGATTGAGAGCAAGAACTTTGTCATACCTGTAATTACTAATTAGGAATATAATCTTCAAGAAGTTGTGGCTCCGGGTTGCCGCTATCAAGCAGTGAAAAAGAAGAATAATCTGGCGGAGAATTATACTTGGTCCAGATTGTAGCACGACAGCTACAGCTAGCAGAGATGAACTGACAATCATGGGACCAGACCTGGTGGTTCTTCTCTTGAGTCTTCTTTGTCTGGTTGATTTTCTTGGTAGGTCAGGGAAATGGATGTCTGAGGGTTTTGTTTTTGTGGGAGAATTGTAGAATTTATGACTTGGGCTAATCTCTGTGGTGAAAAAAATAAAACTATTCTTGGAAACTGATAATGGTTGAGGGTTCCTTTTTTTTTTTTTTTTTGGGGTGTTGGTTTTGGTTTTGATAGTTGTGCTGTAGTAGTAGAAGAAATTGACTGTTTTTTTAATCAAGGAGTGAGAGTTTGAGTTGGTTGAATTCTGGTTCTTGGCTCTTCTCATATCCTTGAGCTTGTAAAACAAGGCATTGAGCATCATATCAGATAACTTGAATTTGTAATTAGCCAATCACAAAAGACCCTACAAAGAAAAAACTAGAAATCGCTTTTTGATTATTCTGAAATGTGTTAAAAGACTAGAAATGATGAAATGTTGAATATAATAATGATGGAATTGAGATTTTGTTAAAACATCACTCTCCGACTAATAGGAATTTAAAAAAAAAAAAAAAGTGAACATTCTAATGGCGTTTGGTTGGAACTTCTGCGTGCAATGGTAAGTAGGTTCAAGTAGTGATGGCCAAAGTGGGAAGGCAACTTGGAGTGGCTGGATGCTTCCATCCACTCTGGGAGCCCCAAATATTGGAGGAATGATAGAAGATAACGTAGCTATCCGCTACTATTTCTGCAGGCAGAACTAAGAAAGGTTTGAATTAATATAGGATGTTTCAATTCGTCTCTTTTAGGCATGGTTGTTTTTGGGTAAGAATCAAAACCTATCTTAAACTAAGACGGTCATTTCTAGGTAAGAACTGATTATGGTTGGTTTCGATTCGGGCTTTTATGTATAAGAATCAGCCGATTTTCAATTCCGGTTCTCTATTTTTCGACAGGATATTCGGACATGTCCACTTCTATTAGCATAATGTTTGGCCGTCTTCTCGAGCTTTCGATTAAGTTTGTTGGATTGTCTCTCGTACAACTCTCATGATCGTAAAAAACATGCACCTGTCACTGATCTCTGGTGACATTGAATTCCCCGGCCAGGCCACACTCAATTAGTCTTCCTTATCCTAAGCATCGATTTGAGGATTTCCTCCTCATTCTAGGAGATGTCTCAGCTTCTCTTGTCCTTTTAGAATGGTACAAGAAGTTGTGACTATGTCAAATAATTTTTCCAAGTCAACAGATATCTGAATTTGATTTTGTAGTAGTTGATTTAGCAGCCTCAAACATTATCAGGTTACAATAAAATTTTATATATATATAATTTAAATATATATAGATGATATACTAATATGTAATTAAGTAATTTTAAATTAAAAGTAAAATAATACTTAATAAAATAATAAAATATTATTTATATATATAAATTATATAATAAAAATATATGTATATAGCATGGTTAATAAGGTATTTTTATATACCTTGCTAAGAAAACTAAATTTTTTTTTTATTTTTTTGAAAAATGGGTCTTAAAGAGGCGACAAGTCGTTTAGCACAAACATTGTGCTTTTGAAAATTGACACACTGGTTTAATTTCTACAGAATTGTACTTTGTAAAAATGACAAGTTGTTTTGTTTGATGGGCAACAATAAAATGGCACGTCGTTTTAGGTTTTCTCCTTAAAACCACACGTCAATTAGATTTTCTTCTTCATAGAAGAATCCAACATGTCATATAGGTTTTAGCCTTCTTGGAATTTCCAACAAATACTCGATCTGTCTCCTCACAGACTCCCACAAGTTGAGCCAATATCGTAAAGATAAGCGTAATTTCATCCAAACTATAAAAATAAATTAAATTTTTAAAAAATTATAATTTTTATTAGTTTATAAAATGATTTGATTTAAATTAATAAATTTTTAAAAAATAATTTACAAAAATTGTTTATAGTTTAGATTGTTTTTCATCATTAACTAAATCATAAACTGAATTTTTTATATATATTCACACACACACTAGTTTTCACCCAAGATTCAGAGGAAAGACAATTCTTTCTTTTTAAGTTGAAAAAGTTATTTTCTCTATGTTAAATTTATTAAGTTTTTATAAAATTAAAAAAAATCCTCTAATTAAATAACATTTTGTCCCTAAATTTTTATTAAATATTTTTTATCTTTAATTTATATTAATTTTAGTTAAATATAGGCAAAAAATTTAGAAATACAAGTGGAACTGGATACGAATTAAGTTCGCTAGATCTTAGAAGATGGATCGGTTCGAATTTGAATTAAGCAAATTCAAGTCTAATTCAAGCTAAAAGATTCGATTCATTTTAAAATCTAGTCAAACTCAAGTTAAAAGATGTTCAGCTCAATCTGGCTTGAGTTCAAATTGAATTCATGGTTTGAATATGTGGTTCAAATTCGTAGCTTGATTTGGTTGAAATTCATTGTTCAAATTTGCAACTCAATTCTGCTTGAATGCATCTCGAATTGATAATTTTGCTTATTATTTAAGTAAAATAACATTGTTTTGTCAATGAACAATGAACATTAACCAAAAATTTGAACAATCAATTCAAAATATGAATTTAAACTGAACCAAATCGTGAATTCAAACTATCAATTTAAATTATAAATTCAAATCAAACTCTAGCCAAACCAAATCGAATCATTTTTTAATTCGAATAGAACTTATGCTACCGTTAATTTTGGTTCAAAAAACTTGAATTAAACTCAAATTGAGTCATTTTCCATTCATGTCAAACTCGAATAGAGAAGTGTTGATGACGTATAATTGTATATTTATAGATGTTTATAATTTTTGAAAATTTAGAGATGTTAATGATTTTTTTCAAGAGGCTTTTGAAAATTCAAAAAATATTTGTTGGTTTTTTTTAATTTTTAAAATTTTAATGTCTTTCAACCATTTCTTACATCCCAAAGAATTGAATATACTACAACAAATTAGGGGTTTATAGTACTTATTTTTTATATTTATCTTGTCATTTTTTTACATGTTTATTGTATATATATTTCATGTTTATTTTATATGTTTATTTATATCATAGATAACTATAATTCAATATCATATATTAAGTAGAAAATATTTGAAGTAAATAATTTTTAATTTATTCAAACTTTAATATAAACCAAATCAAATAATAATTTTTCAATTTGGTTCAATTTGATTTAAAAACTAATTTGATTTGAAAATTTTGAAATAGTTTTTTTATAGTTTAGTTTATATAAGTTATTAAATCAAACCAAATTACACCATTTATACCCCTATCCAAAAGTCCAACAATGTCAACGACATGTCAAAGATCAAGGGCAAGCCAAGGGGGTCAACGAGGATTACTTGACCTCTATTGAGTTAAAAAAAAATGAGTTAACCCCCTTGGATATTAGAAAATGAGTATTTAATACCCTTTAGATTTGAAAAATTACTAATTTAATATAATTAAAATATCAAAATAATCTCTAAAATTTTACACTCATTCTTTTTAGATTTTATCATTTCTAATTGACTCCTTATATTTTTACTGCTATTCAATTTTAACCCCTTTGTATTGTATTTTTAAATCCGCCACAGAAATGATAACTATCCACAGTTGGCAATCAAGGCCATGGTAGAGAACAATGACGTCGAATATCGCATCTAAGGCCACAACAAAGAAAAGACTAATGACAATGGAAGGCTCTTATACCATGTTAGTTGTAAAAAGGAAAAAGAAATTATTTTCTCTCTGTTTTATCCTCATCAAAACTACGTGTACAAATAATTAATACAAATAATGATATATTATCGTGTAATTTTAAATTAAAGATAAAGTAATATTCAATCACAATATGAAATGTCATTATTTATAATTAAATTTATATTCAATATTTGTTCACATATAATTACTCTTTTATTCTTTCCTTGGATTAGGGTTGAGTTTATGCATGCCCACTATGTAAAAAAATAATTACAATCGATTACTTTTTTCTAAATTACTTATTTTCCTACGGAATTAGTTTCCCACAATAAGTGGGAATGAGAAAATGAGTTTTACCCTAAACTAACAGTCTCAAAAAAATATATTTTTTTTTTTGAGTGAGATCACGCAATAAATCCATAAGAAAAAAAAATGTAAATTCAGAATTGCTTCTTGTTTCATTGTTTTTAATATATTAAAGATTGTCACGATACATACTAATTAACCCACCAAACCACCCCAGGTATCCTTCTGTTTACATTTTGGGCCCAACTCATTCTGCGGACACAAAATCATTAAGACCTTGTTGGGTCCAACGAGTTCTGGGCAGAAAAGATGAACCAAAAATAAAAAAAAAGACACATACTTGAAATATGTGAAGGGATATTGAACACTTAGATGTTATCTTCCGTTTTCTTTCATAAATGGAATATTATTATGTATACTTATAAAGAATATCAATAATAATATGTTATCATATAATTAAATATTTATTTATTTATTATTTAAAATCATCAAATCAGATAGTAACATATCATTTTTATACTTAATTTGATATTCATTATAAATACACATAATTTTATTTTTATCACTTACAAATTTTTACAATTACTTCCAACTCATTGCTTCACAATTTACGTAAAGCCCCTGCAAACTTTCCATCCTTTGATTCTTCCTTTTCTTTTTTAATTGGCCTTTGTAAAATTTCTTTCCTCTTTATTTATGTGTGGGGGTGGATTCTATTCAAGTTACTTCAATTTGAATCATTGTTTGGCTTGGTTTAAACTCTCTCACTGCATAAGAGGTCACCTCCTTGGTGATCTTCTTTTTCTCAAACAATTAAAATGAGTCAAAGTAGATCTCGAGCTAGTCGTTCAAGATTCAAATTGAACTTGAGTTGACCTTTGTTAAGATTTTACTTAGGGCAAATCCGATAGAAATTAATTAAAATGACCAAAATTATGGGGGTTCACATGAAATTGACTAACTCTATAAAAGTTATACAGGTTTGACCAATACATCACACTTTGTCAAAATTCTTTATATATAAACAAGTCTTAAATTTATTTTTCTACAATTGAAAACACATATGGTAAATCCATGTGCTAAAAACAAATCGGACATACCAAATTTCAATGAGATTTTTGATGATTTCAATCATTTTTTCACAATTAAAATGGAGGAAAGATTAGTCTATCATTTATTGGGTTTGGGTCCACCCACGATGGGTCGATCTGACTCGGATGCAAGAGAAACTGCCATAAGGCAGTTGGGAAACTGTTTGGAGACAGTTGGACTACTATATATATGTCCAAAAACTGTCTTCCCAAATGAACTTAACGCAAATGAAAAACAACATTTTTTCTGTTTCTTCTTCTCCTCCGTAGAGCAAATACACGAAGAACCATGTCTCCTAAAACATAATATTGAAATGGTAGTAGGCAAATTGTATCATGGAAAAGACTCACATCAAATCCTTATAGTGCATTCGAATCGGCAATACGAACTGAATTCAAAATCTGAGTACACTTTACTGTTTTTACAGAAAATTAGAATTTAAAAATTTTTCAACATTGGTATCAAACTGAGGTTGATGCATGTTGATGATTTTGTGTTTAATTATATTTTAAATTTCTACATTTTGCATTGAATTTTATCAAAAATTCTTTTTCTACACAAATTAAATTCGGGCAAATTATATGTAATTGAAGCGTGGAAACATGTTATTATAATTGTTGGATATCCTTTACATGTTTTAGATTAAAAATCATGTCGAAATGGCCCTAAATCGACAAATCTAAGGCCAAAACAAAAGACAAAAACCATGACCTTGAAGTTACTGTTTTGTCGAATTCCGACAATGTTGATGTCGAAAAATTAACGTTTGTGATCACCAGCATTAGTTTTTCCAAAGTCCCAAACTTTTCTTGCCAATTATTGGTTGGAAGACGACAAATCAACAATGGCTAGAATTAGGGTTCTTTATAAAAATTCAGGTTGCAATCAAGTTAGGAAAACCTGATTGTATGATCCATTTGTTTAACAGGTTGCTCAAACTCGTTGGTCAATGGGCTAAACCATATAGTCAACTGGGTAACCCCAACCAATCAATACCCACTTGGGTTAATTGATTGGTCAATGGTCAATGGTCTTAGTCAACAATGGTCAATGGTTAACGATAGGTCTTCCTAATGTGTGAGAGCACATGGAAGCATATAAGATGCATGATAAACCTCTCCCGGTGAGTGGAGGTATGTGCAACACATCTCTGACATGTGAAGGCGCATACAGACATTATTTTGGTGTGTGAAGGCACGCAAGGACATTATTGTGGTGTAAGTGCGTGAGACCATATTTCAATATGTGGCAGCACGTGAACCACTGTTTATGACACATTAAAGCATAAGAATGCTCCTTTCGAATGCGTGGCAACTATTTGATGTTCAGATTGAAGTGTAGAACAAATTATATCGGTCCTACAACACATAAACTTGATGACTAAGGACTATCACATTTAGCATGTATCGATATTTCAAAACACATGTTTCTAATTCATGTTAACTTGATGACTAAGAACCATTACATTTAGCTTAAGATTTGACCATCTGATAATCTAATAGTGCATGTTGAGATTGTATATATACAAGTAAAGATTTAGACCTAAAGATAAGTTATACTCTCTTAATTGGAAAAAAGATGACATCTAATGTAATACCCTCAGGTACATTTCAAGGGTATTTGTGTCTTTTGGTCTTACTTTGAGACATTTCCAGTTTTAAATTTATATGTTGAAATGTATATGTGTGTGTTATATACAAAGCAATTACAAAGAAAAACAAAGATATATATATATAGAGAAAAGTAAAAAAAGGAAACTTTTACCCTTTTTCCATCATTCTCACATCTCTTCCAGAAGAAGGCAGTTTTCTTCCTTTCCTTGTTGTGTTTTTGAAGAAAAGTGGGTGATTTGGAAGGGTTTTGGAAGATAAATAAAGAAGGAAAAGAAGAGGAAGCACTTTGGAAGCCTTGGTGACCAAAAGATCTCCTTCCTTTCCCTTTACCCATGTTTATATATATTGGATGCATGTTATATGAATATGTTAGTGTGTTTTGGTATTGATTTAAGGTGGTTTTGGTGATAAAGGAAGCAAGACAAAAAAGAGGAAGCCAACTTGCAAGGATTAACTTGAAACACGGTAAGAGGTATTATCCTTGATATGTTTCATATTTTATGCTTTTGGTTCCTTCGATCTATGTTATAAATGATGATTTTGAGGTTAAGAAATGTTGTTTTTTCATTTGGGGTATCTATGTGTGTGATTTTGTTGATGGCAGATAGTTGGATAATATTTACAGTTTTGCCACTGAACTCGTCTCATGTTTTAGTTATCTTATCTGATGAATTATGAATGCTATTATAGCTTTTTGGAAAGCTCTTTGAATCCTCTTTCCAATGATATATAGCTTGTATGAATTAAAGACTGTTTGGACTATTAAATTGCATGAACAAAACAAACTATCTTACCAAATAAACAGTGAAGATAGTTTTTTTGCCATTGAATTCATCCCACATTTTGGCTGTCTTATCTAATGAATCATGAGTGCTATTATGACTTGTTGGAAAGCTCTTTGAATCCTCTTTCCAATGATATATATAATGTATGAATTAGAGATCGTTTGGATTATTAAATATTGTATGAATCAAAAGGACTATTTTACCAAATAAATAGTGAAGACAATTTTTTGCCATTGATTTCATCTCACATTTTGACTGTCTTATCTAATGAATTATGAGTGCTATTATAGCTTGTTGGAAATCTCTTTGAATCCTTTTTTTAACGATATATAGCTTATATGAAGTAGAGACTGTTGGGACTGTTAAATTGTATGAAAAAGAAGGTTATCCTACCACATAAACAGTCCCATAAATAGTATTTTTCAGTTTTTGGAAAGAAAGAAAATGAGAAGAAAAATGAGAGGAAGAAAGAAAGAAAGGAAAGGAAAGAAAGGAGAAAAAAAGAAAAAAAGAAAAAAAGAAAGAAAAATAAGAAAAGGAATTTGAGGCTTAACATTCAGGGGTCGTCCCTAGAGTATAGTCTAGTGAGTTATGAATAGTTTTAGATGGAAGCAAGATTAGTAAGATAAAATGCACGCATGCATGCTATGAACTATGAAGGGGCACTTTACACTATACCGCCTATAGTAGGGCACGTCTGTAGTAGGACATAGACCCACAATAGGGTCTACTCGCAGTAAAGCATACTCGTAGTAGAAAATAATTCATATTCAAAAATGGTGTAGTGAGAGAAAAGAAGAGAGCTCGAGCTTAAAAAAGTGTCAAATCCCTATAGTCAGTTTCTAGAAAGTATCAAATAGACACCAAATGAGACAAAGTATAACCCAAATAGTAAAGAATGAACTAGATTACCCCCTCGATTTCTTATAGAGGTTATGATGTGGGGTTGAGTCCCGAGAGTAAGTTAGAACAGACAATGAGATAATTTACTTAATTCTTTCCCCTTACTGAGTGTTTTTATCTCTCACTTTTTTTTCTTTCATGATTGTAGGTACGGATGATCGAGATAGCTGCGAGACAGGATCAGGTCAGTGAAGATAGACCCAGGTTGGGGCTGGTTTCTTATGGTTTTTGTTACATACATATGATACTGTTGATTTTTGGCCCTATTCAGATAGTTGTATAGTTGTATCTAGGGGCATGTATATGATCACTCCTTAATCTTAAATGTTTCAAATGAGTTTTCATGAGGGATATTGGTACGTGCTGTCGCTGACACCCAAATTAAATCAAATTCCTGCAACAAAAATGTAGTAAAGGAAAGTAGGGATCGATCCCTCGAAGAGCCTTGATTAGTACGTCGTTACAAATAATCGAAACAAAGAAATAAAAGGGGGGTTTTGAACTGAATGCAAATTATAATGGAAAACAATAAATAAAAATTCAGAAAAGTAATCTAAAAGGAATAAATTGATTTAACAAACCTTGGTCTTCGGTCACATCCACCATTGAAACTATGATCGATCATCGAAACAAAATATCAATTTAATTATTCAAATATTCGTTGTGGTATTAAATTAACCTGTCATTCCTTACGATTAATTAACCAAAAACATGTATTTCAATTAACCCTTATTGATTAACAATTCGGATACGATCTCGAATTTAATTAAACAATAGCATTACGAATTAGAAAGACCAACGAAGCAAGACAACACAAACGTACGACGTTGCATTTAATCTAGTTGATTATTTTCCTAGGATTATAGCTTCTGACGCAGCAAACGATAAACCTAGTTGCCACTTCGATTAGATGGATTGAACAATTACGGATTCAGTATCTAAACTAGCCGTAGATTATATTAATTGATAAACTAATCGCGCGCCTTAGAAATCAACCAACACAATCAATAACAAATAATTCAGAAAGATAATCAATACTCAAATAATCAAAAAGATGCATTAAAGAACAAAATAAATCTCACAATCATTGTAGTTCCATGGTTTCAGATCCCTTCAACCAAGATAAATTACTCAGCCACTGTAGAACATGTTTTGCTCTCTAATTCTCTCAATACAATGGATGATAATTCTCAAATAAAAATAAGAGTATATATATATTATCTTCCTACTAAAAATCTGGAAATTGAAATCAACCCTAATCTCCTAATCCAATCAAGCAAAGTGATACATATCTTCCCAAAAAGAAAGGAAAAGATATGTATTTTTAATATAAATCCTTCTTCCAAAAATATCATTCCTTATTTAGTTCAATTAATTTTCTTTTCCAGCTGGTGATTATCCTTTTCCTGGGAAGTAAATCTTGATATTTTCTGGACTCTTGCAGCTGATCTGGACGTTCAGATCTATTTTTCGGATTCTGCTCTCATCTTTCACGTGCCCACGCCTAGTCTGCATTACGAAATTTCCAGTTTAATATATCTGCTCCAGTTTTTCCTCTTTTTGGCCCTATTTATTCCAAAATTGCTCAAAGCTTCCTAAAAGCAAAAAGATAAGTAATTCTATTAGATTGCATCAAATTTCCACATAACATAAGGGAATTATAAATTAAAATAGTAACAATTAATGGCCTTATCAGATATATACATTTTTTGTTTGCTTCTAGATTTTCAGTTTTCTTAGAATAGTTTCTAAACACTTTTAGTGATGCGTTCATTTTAAACTATTTAAAAAAATAAAAAAATAAAAAATAGACGCATAATTTTCAGATTTTTAGATATTAATTCGTAACATTTCTCCTTCGATAGGTAGTACTTTTGGGGAGGGATGTTACATATAATTTAATTATATTCATGCATGACCATTAGACTCTTGTAATAAATGATCTTGTTCGAGACAAAGATATGAAAACTTTTGAGATTATATGAATACATTATAACTTGCTAAAAAACAATGCATAGTAATGAATATGAGAAAATCTACCACTTTATAGTTATTCCCAAATTAACAAAATGTGAAGTATTTGACCAATCGCAAATTACATAGAAACTTTATCATTGACAAAATGACTATAAGAATTATATAGGTTAATGAAATAATCCTAGTCATATTAGTGACGCATTTGTTGTATCACATATATTATATATGTTAAATGTGAAAATTCTGATATTGGTATGATTTCATGAAATTCTCATTCAGAATTAAAATGGCGCAATTGGATTGAATTTTAAAATTTCAAGCATTTGAGTCATCGAAGATGATAAGGAACATAATAAACTTTCGATTCTGAGTCTTATGTGAGATATTTTAAATTTTAATACATAATTGTGAAAATTCATTTGTATTTAATTGCATTAATTAAGTTATGTCTTCTATGTCTCTGTGATCTAATTAATCATGACATCCTGATTAATCATGACTAATTTGAATTAGGATGAGAAACTAAATAGGAATAATTAAAATGTATGATATTTAAAAGATGCACTATATCTTAGATGAGCAAAATGCTTTGGAAGCCATAAATCAAGTTATGAAATAGTTGCAGCTGACTAAGGGATAAAAACCCAAATAGTGTCCTACATAAATGTGATGTGGATGCATATCACACATTTAAAAAGCAAGACTCACTTAGTGTGATATCTTGAATAATTCCATGAATGACGATTTGGTGTACAAGTACCAATAATACTCAACTACACACGTTTGAAGTATGGTTTTGAAAGAAAAGGTTTAGAGGAATTGTAGTCTCCAAACAAAGAAAATTGATAGTCAAATTTGACACATATAAGAAAGTCTTTAACAACTTAACGAAATAGCATCTAAGGGACATGCCAAATATAATTATAGAACTAAAGTCAGTTAGGTATAACTTGAGAAATGAACAACAAGTTTATATAGTAAAATAATCTCTTCCTAATAGTTGGGTACATATAAAGGTGCATATGTCTCACAATAAGAACATTTGTTGATATTACTCCTCACATTGTGCTAAAGAAAAAACGCCTTGAGGCAACTAAACTAGGGGCTCGAGCATAAGTTGCAAAGTCAAGTTCCTCGAGGTTTCATGGTTGAAACGTAAATGGCACAAGTTTAAGAAATGAAAGGAGATCCTATTGTAGTATTTTGGCAAGAAAATTAAAATTTTTAAATCATGTTCACATCATATATAACAATGGTAATATAAAATTTACATGTTTCAAGAAATAAAATATAGAAACATGTAAACTACCTTATACCTTGTAATTTGATTTGAAGTTAGGAAGATTGAATCACTAAAATAAGTGATCTCTTAACTTGCACCCTTCAAGGAAGAAAAATGGAAGCTTTCCCGACAAAAGAAGAAGAAGAAGAAAAATGTATATTATTTTCTACATTTTTCTCTCATTTATTAAACTAAAACTTGATATTTATCAAGTTAAATCATGTGTCTAATTCCCATTGATTGATAATTAAGAGTAAATCATAATTTGATACATGTTGAATAATTTGTACCTAAAATTATTCATGCAACTTTCTAAACAATTTAAAAGGTGCAAAAATGACAATTTCGCCCCTTTTCCGAACCTTATTCAAAAAACACAATTTTTATCTTCGAAAAGTGCTAGTCAACCATGGATAAATATTTTCAGCTTCATAACACCATTTTCTTCCTTGAAATATGGGTGTGACATTTAAGGTTCATAGTGACGTAGTCGTAGGCCCCATATTGGGAGATGTGTTTTATTATATCACTGTATAATCTAAAACTGTCGTTAACTGATATACTTCATTTTTTACTACAAAACGAAGCTCCCACTGATCATGTGGTGTTATCTAACAATGTCTCATGACTCCTATATCACAATGAAGTACAAACTTCACATAATGTCAAATGAACATTTCTTACTTACACTTATCATTTAGTCCAATCCCTCCGTCGTTACATCCCGATTAAACTTGGATTCATGGAATGTCAAAATCCAATATTTAATCTTTTCGAATATCATGTAATACATCATAACATGCCACATTGAAACTCTCTTTATGTGGTCTTTTATCTACACTGGTCAGTATCTTAGATTTTTATGTTTCTCGATATTCGTATAAAAACTCGGGAGTAGTCGAGCTGACGGATCCCTATATGATCATCACTTGTCCTCTCACTCAAGCAACATATGATCAAAGCGGCTTCTAAACGAGATATGATTAGCCTCAAGGTATACACCGTATGAACCATATATTCTGAGATAAAGCACAATTGTGATATCTCAAGTCAAAAGATCTATACACTAGTATGATTTACGATGTATCATTGACTACATATTAATGCCCATGTGATCATCGTTTAGTGGTCATGTTCGATAAACAATATAATATAACAACCTTAGATCAATTCTCTAATCATCAAACAGGTCTATTGTTTACCTATGTGTATATCCACCATGTCAAATATCATCCATTGATATGCTATGGTGATATAGCACACACACACTATGCAATACTATTGCCTAAACAGATTGCCTAAACAGATTGTTTATGCAGGGAACGATTTGATGACGTTTATTAAAACTCATCGGGACCTTTCACATGTTATATGCATATAGCTAATATGGATGTAATATATAACTACAACATAGATATAAAAGTGACACATAAAACATGTGAAGTATGACATAACTCTTTTTTTATTAATAATGTATATACAAGATATACAACCCTTGAAACCAATAAAGCGATTGGTTTTTAGGGCATATTCTAACACCTACAAGGTTAAAGAACAAGAACAAGAACAAGAACAAGAAATTAAAGTGAAAGAGTGACAAAAGTACTAGAACAAGAGACAAAACCAAAATAACTTGTTGCACTTATAGCAACAAGGTTTATTTCACCCATAAATGCATAGAGCCAAAAAAGATACTATCTCATTCTACTTTAAATGATAAAACTATAGTTTCTAGTACTATATTATTAACTGAGTTTTATTTTATGTGGATTGCAAACTCAGAAGCTATAGACCATGCAACTCATGATAGAGAAACTGTTATGTCATTTTGTTGAATTCAACAAGAGATGACTTAGATTTATATAGACAACAACACAAAGGTTGAAGTAAAAAGGATAGATATATGCAAATTAGTTTTATGAGGTGATTGAATCTTATTCCTACATGAAGTCCAATATACTCTAGATATTCGATGAATCTTGGTCATAGTACTTGTTTTACTAAATCTAGGATATAATCTGAATTTCTCTAGGGGTTTTGTCAAAATATATAATCGTAGTGATTTTTATGAATTTGGTTTTTTAAATTGTTATATGGTGTTAGTCACTCTTCATTATGATAATGTAAGTTTTCATTATTCTGTACTTTTAAAGGTATCGATGTAAATGCAAATATATAACATGCTAGATTAGGGCACGTTGGCTAAGATTAGGAACTTGCACATAACCAGAACTACCAACATCAAAACAATGTCTAGCTAAAAACTACTAGAAAACCATATGTCTAGATGGCTATAGAATAAAGAGGTTGACACAAATCCAATCATTATCAATCTAACAAGGAGCCTATAAGACATACACAAAAGAAGTTAATTGAACTCTAGAAACATAGAATTGTTTAAGCAGAATCTGGTTTGAAACTTGGATGGAACACTTTGAGTCTCATAAGGTTTTTTAGTTGGAAGTGCAATTTATTATGGCTAGGGACCAAAGTGTAATAATCTTAAGGCATTTGCTTATGTATGAAATTTTAAAGAATTAGGTTTATCCAATTAGATAATTATAAACCTGAATATGATATCTTTTGGTATATATACAATGCAAATTTCAAAATTTTATTTCTTCCTTTCTTCATATACATATACACACACACTTGTATGAGAAACGTCCTACCCCATACATAATGTTCTAGTAGACAATAATATATGATTTCGGCCTCCTCTCCATTCATACTTTGTGTGGATCTAGGGTGCAACCTAACACTTAGATCGAGAGCGATTCCAACACCATCTAACAACTATGAAAGATAAAAGAGCCACCAAATACAAGTACAAGATTTTACACACCATATAGATGTTTATATTTATGTTTGTGATTTAATGAAACTACAAGTAGGATCCAAATGGAGGTTTTACGGTATTAAGTGTGCTTTAAAATTTTAAATTCCTAATCCCATTATTGTAGCAGGTCGTAAAACCTAATAACTATTTTGCCCTAAGTTAGTGCTAAAGCTTTGCAATATATATTGCACTAGTAAATATGGATAATAGTCTAGACGCACAAGTAAGGGTGGATACGAGTTGAGATTGAATACCCTCTCTCAAGTTTGGCTTGAGTGAAAATTAGCTTGTTTGGAGTTTCACAAGCTAAAATTAAGGGTAACTTGAATTCAACTTAAATGAAAAATTGTTCAACTCAATTTGACTCAATTCATAGCTCAAATCTAAGACTCAAATTCATGGTTTAGATTTATGGCTCGAGTTCATGGTTTATTGACAAAACGACATCGTTTGACCTTATAATAAAGAAAATAATGTCATTTTGACAGTTACTTGACATAGTTAGAATTGAGTTATAAGGCAAGTTTGAACCGAATCGAATCAATCCTCAACTTATAAGTTAGGTCAAGTCGAGTTTGACTTAGTTTTAAAAATAAGTTGACTCTCTTGATTCGAATTCAGTTTAAATTCGAGTAAAACAACTTTAAGTCTAGCCGAACTGAAGCAAATTGAATTTTGAGACCGAGCTAACACAATTCAGGTACTAGCTTATCATACATATTCACTATTGCAAATTATACTATGAACTTAAGGCCAAGTAGTTTGTCCAAGAAATTGAAACATATATGAAAAACATATTGTAAAATTTTAAACTATTCTTAAAAGAATATATAAACAAGTATCACATAAAATTGATGAGTATCATGTAAGAAAAATATGAGTATTGCCTAAAAATATTATAAACCCCCTAATCATACAAACTTTAATTTAAAAAAAAAAAAACCTTGATCTCTTAAAATATTACACAACCCTTTGCAATAAAAGTATGTGACTTGAGAAAAAATTATGTGATTTAGGGAATTTCTTTATTATTTACATGTAATTTTTCCTAATTTATGCATTCATAAATCCCAAAAATCATTTATCAACTTAGAATGATACATTATACTATTTAAACACCCATAAATATCATATAATATGGATATTAGCAATAATGATACACAATGAATCTTTCATATAAATTGAAAGAAGTGCGATGAATAATATGATTTAGAGAAATACAGTAAAGAAAATGTTTAGATACACAATATATCTTTACCTTAATGTACAAACCTTGATTTATTCAAATTTTAACTAGAAGTTGTATTAAAGATGAGAAGATTGATTTTTGAGTTATGCAGATAATTTTTGAAATTTGAGTTTATATATAGAGGTAATTATATCAAACTAAAATCTAATAGCTATATAATACAAAAATCAATTGGTTGATTATTTTTGTATAAAACCTTTTTAAAATGGCTATTTTATTAAACAAAGTTAAATTAATAGTCCAAAATTCATATAATCAAAGCAAAAATACCTTTTTTTGAAGGACTTAAGTGAAAATACCTAAAATTCAAACTACTTAAGCAAAAATGCCCAACTATGTTGTTAAAATACTAAGAATACCCTTCATGTCTTCGATATAGACCCTTACTGACAGGACCCATTTTGACCTGCTAAAACCCGTAATATCCGAATACTCTTATGAGACTTAGGAGGTCGAGACGTATCCTGTAAAGCTGTTCAAATATTCCACAAAACACACACACACACACATATATAAATACATCTTGTATTCCATTCAAACATGAGAATAGGTTTTTTGTTAGGCCTCTAGCCATTCAATTTTTTTTTGCATAAATTCACAAGATCCATATACACAACAAATATGACACCAACGGAAGATGTTCTATGGTGGCACAACCTTGAGCGGAATCACGGCTTGGCACGACCCTGGAGATGTCCTGAAGGGGAAATTTCTATAAGGGTGAGCTAAAAGCTCAGTGAGTGAACAATTATAAAACAATTCTAGAATAATTGAATGTATATATATATAAAAGAACATATAACAGTTTCATAATATATTAGCCAACCAAGATGTTAAATTTCTAAAAGAAATTGAACCATCGCCACTAAAATAAAATCATTTATTGTTGATAATTAAGTTTTATTTAGAAACACCGTCCTTGAATTTCCATTGGAGTTCTTACCAAAAATAATAGAAATGTTAAATTTCGTGAAAACGTTGTAGTAATGATAAAAATGCTTGGGGAAGGTTATATTTAAATAGAAAAATTGATTAGTAGCAACTCATATTTATTTCTTTCCTAATATGAACCCCTTCCCAAAACAATAACTTGAGCTGTACACCACCACTTATATTCTCAAGAAAAAATCTGTCATACCTGGTGAGTATTCCCTATATAGGCAGAGCAAGGAAAATTGTCATACCCGACATCTTGTAATCTTGCTCGGGCAGAACACTAAAATCTGTCATGTCTGACATAATACACAAACAGAGCAACTGAAATCTGTTATACCTGACATAAAACACTGTACAGACAGAGCAATTGAAATATGTCATATCTGACATAAAACACTACACAGACAGAGCAACTGAAATCTGTCATACCTGACATAAAACACTACACAAGCAGAGCACTTATCACATGATATACATTTGCCGAGAATATTTGAGTGTTACCATCTTTTAATATCATATTCATTACACAATAACTTACTAATAGATTTAAAATAATCATTATCAAGTAGTCACGCTCTCACCATATTGAATAAATTATATTAACTCTGCATCCAACTACAACACCAATTTGATAACCTTCAACAATATAACAATTCCATCACTGAGTTAGGCTAACCACCTAGTCACATTCATTATTGAATTAAGATTCTTCAGTTTTATAGCTACGCATAATATTAATAATAATTTATTCAACAATTTCAATCATCTAGGAAATTGAGTAATATAACCTTCAGCTGTACAACCTCACAAAATAGTCCAAATAATATTAGCAAATTTCAGTCTTCATAGAACAAAACTAAATATCCAACTCTACAACCACAAACAATATCAATAATCAATTTATTTAGCAATTTCAATCTTTCATGGAACTGAATAATAAAACCTTTAACTATAAAATCTCATAATATATATATATTCAAATAACATTTAGCAATTTCAATCGCATAAAACTAGATTAAACATCTTTTAGCTCTACAACTATACATGACACCAAATCAATCAACTCTTAACAATTTCCTTCACCTGTCAAACTGAACTAAATACCTTCCAACTTTATAGCTACATAAAATATCAACACATTAAATATCCAAATTTCAGTTAAGTCATAACTAAATTAAACAACTTTGGCTCCCTAGGCACACATACAACATTTTATAATAATACACAACATTGGATTAAGTGGGCTTTCACTCTATGGTTGCCCACAATCAAAATCAACTACATGCATAATATTCTATTCTTTATAAGAGATTCCATGAAATCAATAATATCATTTGTCAGAGATTTAAAAATAAAAATATAAAATTTTCATAAAATAAAATTCAATTCAAAGTTTGTTTCCCACTCACTTATTTGAGTAGAATCAAAGCCGGTGTTGAAATTCTCTACGAATCCCTTCTCCTTCCTTACCTTTTCTCTTTAATTTGAAGCAACATGTTAGAATTTTGGAAATTCTCAATTTGAACAGTAATTTAAAACCTAAAACTAAAATAAGGGGAAAATGGGTACCTTTTCTCCTTTCCCATCCATTTCCTTTTCTATTTCAGTCTTCGTCCCCTTTTTTTTTTTTTTTCCTTCTTCTCATCTTTCCCTTTTCTTTCTTCTCTTTCTCACCTCTGCTTCTATTTTTCTTTCTTTCTTTCCTTTTTAAAAAAGTAAGTCTAAAGGCCTTTTCCTTTATTTAATGCTTCAGTGGAAAATTTTCCTTAAACCCCCAGACATTTGCTTAATCTTATTTTACCCCAAATGTTTTCAATACTATAAAAATATTATTTATTTTATATCATTTCTCATTTAAAGCACCCTACCAAAAATATTGGTTATTTCACTCACCCTTCATGCTTTCTTTACACCACTCAGATTTTTAGTTTCACTCAATATCCAACACTGTGAGTTCAATCAAAAGGAAATAAGTTCGTGTTTCTAAGTTCGATTTGAAGAAAATCAGTTTGGAATATCGAGGTTTTTATAAGAATCTTAATCCACAACTTTATTTATCCATTAATTCAAGTTCGTGTTTTAAATATTTGCATTAAATTATGCCACAGATGAATGGTAGAAAAATATAGGGGATTTTTCTATATTATAATTTTAGGGGTGAAATGATTTTTTTTTACAATATGAGGTGTTATTAGATATTAGACAATGTATGAGGGTGTTACTGGATATTATACCATGCATGTGGAGGGATAATCTATATTGTGTGGTTAGATAAAATTTGCCAATATATGGTGTACATGGAATTTTTTTTTGAAATTAGGGGGTTGAATTGAAACTTGCCAAAATTAGGTGTTATGTATGAAGTAAGGGGTAAAATGATATTTTACACTTTGGGGGTAAATTGACATTTGTATAAAATTTGAGTCAAATTAATCATAACATATTAAGTTATTATTTCAAGTAGAATTTTGGAATAAGTGTAACCAAAATAGGTGTTATAGATAGATATTTTACCATGAAACTTAGAATCTCTAAAACCATGTAAATCATGTAAAATTTCTACTCATGAAATAAAAGTGATTATATTGGTACAATTTAATGTGGATTTTTCTGATAAATGTTTTTACCAATATTAGGCATTTTAGGATTGATTGAAATGGCGGGATATGCTTCAATTCACTATGAATAAGAATGAATTGAAAGAGATTAAAACATAATGAAATATGTTGGAGGTAGCATAACAGTGGTTAAAATTATAGAGAAAATGACACTTGAGAGATTAATCTAATTCTTGAGTAAAAAGTGTTATATCGATTGGACCCTAAATAACACCTAGCTATGCATAAAACCAAAATGTCTTAACTTGAAATACCCAATAAAAATAAAAAATGATGAAAATGTTGATTGACATATCAAAATACTTCAAAGAATGTATTCTAGTTTTTATTATATCTACCCGTATCGAAGTACAAGGAGTAATAGAAAACAGTGGCAACGATGATGGTGATATGAAACATGAATCTAATGATGTTGACTTTAAATATTTCCGTAATGATGTATTGTATACTACTAAGGAATGGGTTTGTAGAGACAAAGAGAGAGTTCCAGATTACAATGACTTTGATGGGAATGACATGGTTGATATTCCTTTGATGAGCCAAATTTCAAGGAGATGACACCGGTTAACTATGTTATAAGTAGTCTACAACTTGTAGATCCTCAACACAGTGATGATAATTATGTTGGATCATATGTCGAGAAAGTTCCCATTGTTCCATTAAGTGGCTACCTAATTTTCTTCTATAGTCTTTAACATCAACGTCAACTAGTCCAGGATCGGTGCAAGAGGAGAATTCTAAAAAAATTGGTGACATATTTACTAATAAAAAACTTTTGATAGATATAATGGTTCAATTTGCTCTAGAGAATAGATTCCAACATAAGGTGTTCATGTCAAACAAGGGGAGATAAGAGGTTTTATGCATTGATGATCAACGCCCATGGCATGCACAATAAAAAATAATGAAACCAAATAAGTTTTTCCAACTCTGTTATATATGTCTCACGCACACATGTCTAAAAGATCAATTAAAGTCATATCATAAACAAACAGGGACTTGAGCTTTAAGCTAATTAATGAAGATGATATTTGTGTTAGTTAATCGTATTTAATAGTCTAAAGAGATCATTATTGACATCACTAAAAGATATAAAATTAATATATCATATTCATGAGCATGGTGAGTAAGATATTGGGTATTACAAGTATTGAAAGGTATATTGGAAGAGTCATTTATGTTTTTACTAGATTATTGCTATAATTTAGAGCAAGTTAATTTAGATACCATGACGCATATATAAACGGATGAGTAACATCACTTTAGGACTTTTTCATGGCATTAAGGTGTTGCATCCGTGCATTTCAATGACACATTTGACTTGTTATTTACGTTGATGTTTTTTTCTTAAAGGGTCAATATCTGAGGCATAATATTTCTTATTATGGCATTGGATGTTAATAATCAGATCTACCCAATAGCTTTTGGCGTGGGAGGAAAGGAAGATCATTCAATGTAACAAAGCTTAAAGATTGCCTCGATGAAGTATAAGGGTAGGCAATAATTTCATATTGATATCATGTTATCTATTTTGTAATGGTTGAGGTCTTTCTAGACGTACACCATTGATATTATTGTCATCATCTTCTCTGTAACATATAATCAAAGTATAAACATAACTCAAAAGTTGCATTTTTGTATTGGAAATCAATGGAGGCTTACATAAAACTAGAGTTTGAGGTCATGACGGGAGCACTTGACGAGATGCATGATGTAGTGGAAAAGTACCTACGTGAGGTAGGGAATCATCAATGGAGAAAGACACAATTTCCAAGCCACAGTATAATATAATGACAACCAACATCACAGAGTCATTTAATGCACTTTTCAAATACACGCAAGGTTTGCTTATGATAATGTTGGTAGCATTCATTTGGGGGCACCTTATAGTGATGATTTTATGAGAGAAGAAATCATACAAGTATGTATAGTTTCATTATCAATTTTTTAATCCATCATGCTTATTTAAACTTATGATTACTGACTAATGGATGTGTTGATGCTTTTTAAAATTGTAGATTATTGCACCCACCAAGTTACACCATAAATAGAGGGGAAACTTGCCAACCATGTATGGAAGTCTCCAAACTTGGAGATGTGTCTTATTATAAATGTTTGGTATGAAGTAATGGGTAATGGCCAATACACCAACCTAGTAGACTTTGATGAACGGGCATATACGTGTAAAAAATTTCAACTTTCATAGATTTCATGCAAGCATGTCATAGCTACAATGAGATACATGAAGCTCATCTATGTTTATCCATAGGTTCATCTTTACTATAACACTGTATTCTACCTGCAGTATACACAAAAGTTGTCAACCCACTTGGGGATTAGTTAGATTGGTTACATGTCAAGGAAGCTAAAGTTACCCATCCACCATTTATCGATCACCATCGATTAAGAGATCCTTTAAATAGAGATAGACATGCTTTCATAGGGTGAGGTCATTATACTGAAGGTTTGCAGTCAATGTCATCAACATGGGCATACACGACAGAACTACAAAAGCCCAAAACTGGTTCCTAGCTTCATACCATTTGGTTCATCAAAAAAAATAAAAACAAGAGATAATTGATGGTTAGACCTTCTATTTAGTGTTATTTATGTCAAACTTGTCAATCTACTTGTTGAAATGAAATATAAAACATGAAATCATATGTTAGTATTATTTATATATCATACATCCCTTAATTTTTGTTTACTATTATTTATTATTCATACATTCCTTAATTTTAGTTTCATACTTATTAGGTAAATTGTTATTAATGACACCACAACATAAATATTACCAAAAACATGTAACAGAGGGAATCATATGTAGGAAACCATAAATGCATATGTTAGAAATGATATGCATAACCAATATGCAACATAAATATATATATATATATATATATATATATATATATATATATATATATATATATATATATATATATATACATAACCAATAAAACATTGAAAAAAAGTAACTGTATAAAGTCTACTTACCTTGTCAAATAGCCATTGGTACAAATCCATTACTGTGCTCCAAAATTTCTCTTTTGATCTTGGCCCGATCTCGTACACTTCTTTCATGTCCAATTATTAAGCTTCCTGGTACCATTTTTGGAAGACTTCTTCATGTTCAATAGAATATACGGGAACATGATGACTCACTTGTTGCACCCTAGGTTTCAATAACTTAGTTTATGAGTTGTGAACAAGCCAACCCTTATTTATGACGCAACTATTAGCGGTTCACATAATATGTCAAAATAACAAAAAATGTTAAGGAAAATAATTAATCTAAATTTATTAATCGGTGGAATGGATAATATAACTTTTACACTTAAGGGGGGATTTGGTTGAGGAATCCTCTAGTGTAGTGAGGTTGACCAACTTTATGGCCGACCAGGGAAGGGACATAATGTTTTCATTACCTATAAGAAATAGATATGGACATTTATGTATATACCTTATTAAGGTATCCTTATGATAGGATATCGACCACCTCGTCTCTCTAAGAGGCAATGTTAATGACCTCCTTATTAACACTTGGTGGGAGGGCTTCTAAGAAGAATAATCGTTCATCTTGAAAAGACGACAAAAATAAATAACACCATGTTAGATTGAACTGTATTCGACCAACTCAAAAGCAACAATGTAACCTACCTTCATTATGAGGGATGGTGTATGCGGAGTTACTTCTATCGGTGATACCTCACACCCAGTACCTTTTACGAAAATTATTAATAAATTGTTTATTATCAATGCAAGCACATATAGGATGTTGTAACAAATTATTACTAACCTTAGTTAGGGGAGGAGATGTCATAACAGAGCTTACGGGTAATGGTCTATCATCGTCATCACAAGGAGGTTATAATAGCATAGACAAGATATCAATCAAACGTGTAAGAAAAATTTAATTAACATATCATGAAAATTTATTTAGCTTTTTCACCTGCACGTTTGTATTTGTCTAGAGACAAGTAAACATGTCCTTAATATGACTTATTCTATCCTTCAAATAAGTCATCCTATCATCAAAACAATCCTTCAAACCACTTATATGGTCTAAGATAAAAATGGCCTATCGAGCTAATGCAGTATCAAAGTTATGCATGGAAGACTTTGGTGCACTGATGTAAGGCTCAACCATTGTGGGCTTGGTGGTAGGGGATAGAATAGGGGACCCAGACAATATATGATTAGTAGTAGGGACACAAGAAAGGCATAGATTATAGTGGGATTGGTAGCCAGAGGTTAAATTAATTCCTTGATAAGAGTGAGATCAATGTCTAGGGAAGTAAAAGCAAGAAGAGCTAATTTAGCTGCTTATAAGGAGAAGGATATGGAAGAAAAAGACAATGTGATTGACATTCCCATGTAGCAAACAATGTTTGCATACAACTGTGTGCTCATTAAATTAAATCAATTACCTTTTTTTTCATGGTCATTAATAAATAATTAGGTAATAAATTAATCAGTTAATAATTACTTATCGCATCTTTGATGAATATAGTTCCTACATGACTCCAGTTAAGGATCTCTCTCGTCCGCCACCTTTACATGCATATAAACTCCTCAAGATACACCAAATCGACATAATCCTCAGTAAGTCAAGTGTCTCTTATATCTAAAACTACAATATCAACATCATTGTTTAAATTCCAAGAATTAACACCGTTATGAATGTTTTTTTTTTATCCCAATAACAAAAATTATTTACAATGATACACTTACTGGGAACGCTTGTAGGAAGCCCATGATACTATACTTTTCAATATTCTTCTTCTCATTAGGGCTAGATTCTGAGCAAAACCTCTCAATATTCTTTTCAATACTATAATTGTAGGAAGCCCATGATACTATACTTTACAATGTATATCATCTCCCATACACTTACACTCGAGTAAGAATTGAATTCATCCAAGTGATCAACCAATTGTAAAGTCTTTTTGGATATAATTTTTTTATCGTTTATGAAGGCAAAACAATAGAGCTAACTTAACAGTATTGGTGTCATGATCCCCTTATGGCCTCACTGTAAATATCAATTCTAGATCACCGTATGTCACCAATTTATAACCCTTAAAGTAGGACTCTCGAATCCTCTTTCTGAATTTGTGCACCACAAAATAAGAAATAAAGAACATGTATAAACTATTAGATATAGATATGCGAATTAACTACTTATTGAGTTTGTTTTACTCACGTGTTCTGCTTGTGTGGTTTTGCTGGTAGAGTTATGAGGGCAGAGGTGATATGATCATTTTCCAATATTGAGATTTTATGATATTTGAGTTGTATTTGACCATTTATGCACATCTGAATTTTGATTATTATTGCACGTTGGGTTTTATGAGTGAATGTACAAATTTTTATTAGGGAAAAGGACTATTTCCCACCCAATTTTTAGCCTGATCTCGAAAGTATACCCACCTATTGAAATACCCAAACACCCACTCATCTCTAAACCACTGTTAAGTTCTCTATTAAATAAGGAGTAAAATCATTATTTTATTGATTACATTCCAGTTATATAGTTTTATCGCATTTTTCATCTCCGATTTTAAAAATTAATTTTTACCCCCATCCTTGAACTTTGAAAAGTGACTTTCACCCACTCAAATCCCTAATTTTTTTTTACTTTCCCTCTGGACACCAGTGATAACATGGCTAAAAGGAGAGTGACGAGCATCGTCTAGATCTGGACGATGCTCGTTGACCTTCACTGGAAGACACTCGTTGTCCATTCTTTAGACGACGCTTGTCATCCAGAATGGATGATGAAACGTCATCCAGAATAGACGACGAAACATCGTCCAAATTGGATGACGATTCATTGCTACTTAAGCATGAACAAGATTCATAATGTTTTCCATGTGTCATTGTTGCTTAAGCATATCAATGACTCGGTTTATGTGTTAAAAGTGGAGGATGTGAAGCTTGATGATAACCTGGTCTAGAAGAGCATTTGGTTCATATTCTAGATAAATGAGTGAAACAACTCAGAAACAAGTAGATCCCACTGGTTAAGGTTCTTTAGAGGAATTATCGAGTCAATAAGCCACTTTGGAGGTGGAGTAGATATGAGGCAGAGATAACTACAGTTGTTTGAGTGAATTTCGAGGACGAAATTCTTTTATGGGGTGAAAAATGTAAGACCTGTAGGTAAGCCTAAGGGTATTTTGCCTTTTGGCTTTGTATATGTGTATTTATGTTTGAATAATTAATATGTATGAAATAGCTAATACACAACCTGTGGGGAGACCACACATCAATGTGTGTGTGGTAAAGAAAGGCAAGATAGTGCTTTCTTATATGACATTTAAGATTGATTAAATGTGAACGTGTACTGACCGTTCATGGTAGGCATGAACATCCAGTCATCGTTTGAATTGGATAAGAGGTAGTTTTGTAGCGATGTCAAGATTTTCTATTAATGGGTAACATCTAGAACGATCATTACTAAAAGAGGAACGCCTATTCATGGTGTTATTTCTAGAAAATAAAAAAGGTTGTGTTCACGTTGGTTGAAACACTTTTTCCTTATTTTCTTCAGCAATACAGAGAGATTGAGTGAGCTTTGTGAGCCTTAAAGCCTTAGATGCAAGAAGTAATCTTAGGAGGACCTATCAAGCAATGTGAGGAATGATTAATCATTTTTTAAGGGAAGGTAAGTAGATGATTATTTTTTTTTTTCAATTTATATTGTTGTTTTGGTTGTATCATGTATTATAAGGTTAATTATGGGCAAATGCGTGATGTGAAAATTCATATGAAATTGTGTTTCTATTATATATGATTATTAGGGGTTAACGTGATCATAGACTTGAATGTGTATGTGTGTTGATAGAGGAAACTATTGATTGTGATTCTAAATAGTGGCTGGAATTTTAAATGGCATGTAATTATCATCATAATGAATTATAAATTCTGGAACTCGTCTCAATTGATCTAACGGAATGCATACGTTTATCAGATTGGTTATGTGGTGCACTGGTGTTGCATTTCTGATTCGTGGTAATATTTTAAACTAGCATAAGAATGGCCATAATTTAATTGGATGATTAAAGAGATCTATTGTTGGTTGAATTTTGAAATTTTGGGTAATAATTATTGATATGCTTGTATGTACATAAGTTGTGTTAGTAAGAAGTCTTAATGGAATAAGTTAGATGTTTAGGTTGGTGGCTAGGAATCAATAATGTAATGTATGATTTTGAGTTAGATAATGCGTTGTTAGTGATGTTGAAGTGTTATGTGTTGGTTAAGATGTTTGTCGTGTTAATTGAAAGTGTTGAAATGCATATAAAGCCTGGGAAAAATGCAAGATGTATTAAATTTAGAATTCTGTAAATTGAGTTGATCGACCATTACTGGGTATCCTTGTGATTGGTTTATTGATATGTAGATTAAATGGACCCACCTCAAGACCCACGAGGATGTCTTTGTTTAAAATATTGCAAAAACCTCCCTGTCCCCAAAATTCTCAACCTTGCAATTGGTTTAGTTTTACAAGGTGAGTTGATGGCTTGTGAGGTCAGATTTCTTGACCTAAAATGTATTTTCTGATGCTCATTTCAATAACAATCAAATTTACATATATTCTAACATAAAACCCGTTAACAAATGCACCAAAAATATATAAAAATCAACTGATAATCAATTGTTCAAAACCAAAAATTGTAACCTAAAAATACCCAAAATTTTCATTCAATTGCTTAAATCTCAACACCAAAATGAATAAAACATGACAAGAAATGATGGGATAATCTTTTTTGTCATTTTAGTCGTCAAAAAACTAGACAAATCGTTGGAGAATGTTGCCTTACCAAAGTAGTTGTTGTCTCACATGGAAATCGTTTTAAATGCACAATGATTTGGTGAGAAATCAAGTGCAACGGAAATGGTTAAGGGTTGTTTATATATGGGTAGTTCCATCAATTTTCATTGCTTAGGTATATTTGCTTTACAATAAAATTATGTATATAACTTTTTATATACAAACAATAACATATTATCATATAGTTAGATATTATTTTATCTTTAATTTTTAATTATTCATCACATAATAATACATCATTATTTTTATATATAAAAATTATACATATAATATTACTCATTTGTTTTGTGCAGTTTACTTGTGGTATTTAATTTAATTCCCCTTTATTAACATCCCTAAAAATTTTACAAGAAGAGAGGGGCTCTTTTATTTATCTAATGTTTCTGCTATGGGCCCAACTAAATTAGCTAAATTTTAGGGGAGATTGGCTCCTTAGCTAACAATAGATATGAAAAATTTCTAATCATACATCACTCATCTGTTTCAAAAAGTTTCTCTTATGGCCCCCAATTTGAATTTAATTTGACGTTTCAATTCCGGCATCTGCCTCGCGGATCCGACAAGCATTAATTATTGTACTCAAAACTTTTTCTTATCATGCTTAAAACGAATAAAATACTCCCTAAACTTTCATGGGACTTGGATTCTTTATCTGGGAAGAATGCTTTAGCCTCATACAAAAAAATAAATATCCACAATATTTGATAAACATTATTTAACACTCATAATAAATACAAATGATGAAATATTATTTTATTTTTTATTTAAAAATATCAATTATATTATCATATATTATTAATAATACTTAAATTAGTAAGCATACCTATTATAATAAATTTGATAGTTTGTGTTATCAAATAGAAACAAGGCCGAAGTGATTACCAATGAGAAGCCTATCAGTATGGGCTGATTTGTTGTTTTTAGAATAAGTGCACCTGTGTGGAAGGAAGAAGCCCCAAATTCCTAGCCTCTTGTATATTCTGGATAGATGTGCAGTAGCCACTTAATACGTAAAGCATGAATACACCTTTTTTCCAATTCTTTGAAGCTTTGACTCACTAATGAAGATGAGCAATGATGAACAAAAAGGGCACCTTGAAACATCAAATTATTAAAGAAGCCGACCCCCTTCTTCATTTCACAACCCACTCACCCTGCCAACCCTTTCATTTCAAGACCCCACTTCCCCTCTTCTTCTCTTTCTTTCACACAATAATTCCTTTAATTTATGACTCTACTGATAAGCTACGCAAACTTCCATTAAACACAAAAGTATGAATGGCTTAGGTTCAGTGAATTATTGTTTTAAATGATATGATATTTTATAGAAAAGTAAGTCTAGTTCCTACATTTAACATACTCTTTTAAATTTACCTAAACCCCAGATATGCTCCCTGACTATTCTTCCTTACTGTCAAGGGGGTAAATTTATTTTAATTAACTAAGATAAAAGGAGGTTATGCTCATTATATCTCATATATATGTCCCTGGTTTATGACAAATTTAGTCGACAACAAAGTCCAAGTTAGTGCAAAAGTTTTTCCTTTCACGTGTGCCCTACCATTTTGTTTCATTGAATTTTTCAAAAGTTAGCTGTATATAAATATACAAAGAAAAGCAGGAGTCATGTCTCTCTTCAGTTTATCTGCTTTTCCATTCCACTATCTCTTTTAAAGTCATTTTTCTCTCTCTCTACATACATATTTTGCATGTTTTAATCACGTAAAAGGTGAAACTCTTTATTCAGTATGATTTGATGAGTCTTCATGCAACTAAAATCTACTTGTACACGCTACGGTCTTCTCAAGAAATTATTGAAGATATATTTCTATCTGATTTTCAGATGTTTTGCTAAAATCCTGAAAACTCTACAGGATCACATGAAGCAACATTAATACTTTAATTATATTTGCACTGAAAATGCAATAGTTTGTTTCCTTTTCACCCCACTACATCATCAACAACAACAACATTAATTGGCAATCTACATTGTTTTAAGGATTGGTTGGAAAAAATAATTTGGAATTATCCTGTCTCTTAGCTTTATGATCTTTCATCTTTCTTACTTTGGAAAAGCACTATCAATACAATATCACCATGCTTTCATTAATAAAGTATTCTTCTTTCTTTTCATAATACAATGGGGTCCTTGTTTATTTTGTCAAACTTCCAGTTAAAGCAACACTGCCATTTCTTCTTATCAATCAAACTCAACTATGTACATATATATCCCACTCAATAATTCACCTTCTATTATATGTTAACAGTGTAATCTTAAATATATATATATATATATATATATATATATATATATATATATAAATTCTCTAAATATATATTACAAAAATCACAATTGAAGATTGTAGATTTACATATTTATCCTTGATTTATTTGGGTTGGTATTGGTGGGGTGCATTTGAACAATTCTCGAGTTTTATAACTGATTGTGACTATAGGTTTCAAGATTCAATGAAGTCAAAGAAAAATTGAATGATCTTTCATATTGGGTACCGAATTTATTATTTATATCTCTGCATTTCACTCCTTAATTTATTACTTACTTTTATTGGGCACTCCGAAATTCAACTTGTTATAATTTATTATATGCCCTTCACTTGTATCTTTTTTATTATAAAAATTTGATATCCATGTGAGCATAACTAAAGGGACGTTTGCATTGTTTCATATTGTTAAATGGTTGATAGATTTTTATTTTGATTAGAGATTAATCAAATTTATTATAAATTCCTATAAAGTAAATCAGATCCATGTAATTAATTATTTGCTTAATCAAGGGAAATTGTTTCACTTTATAAAAGAGAAATTTTCTTTAGGGGAAAAGTCTACCATCTTTTCGTAACAATTTACCCCCTTACAAAAATTATGAAAGGTACATATATTATATTATTAGTTGGATCCAACTAGAAAGTATGAAAAATTTAAGGGACCACAAAAAAACAAAGCAAAATTATAATAAAAAGGCAGAAAAAGACATAAAATTACTATTTCTGTGTTGCTTTTTACGCTATGCTTTTCTGTGATCTGACTGTGAGATAATTTTTAACGTTTTTTTTGAAACAAAATCTTGGAACTACCTTTAGGCCTGTTAAAAATAGAGGTTTATTTCTTAGACAAAAACAGTATTTTCCTCCCCCGGTATCATTTAGGACAATTTTGCCATCAAATATTTTTTTAACCCAATTACTTTTTAAATTTTATTCATTTCTATTTAGGGTTTTTTTTAGGGTTTCTTAATTCTTAGAATTTTATTAAGTTCCCAATTCCCAATCAATCATTTTGGGATGACCCATATATATAAATTGAAGATTTTAGGCATACAACTGAGGTTATTTATTAATTTTGGATATTGTAGAATTTGGTATCCAATGTTAGTTAAGTAAGCGTAGTTTGTCTTTGAGTAATCTCTTTATTTAATTGTTATTTGTTTATTAATTAAAAGTGTAAGTGTGAGTTGGTGAGATTAGGTTTTCCATTGCCAATTAAGAAGGCAATCAAGTCAAACCCTTTTCTTTTTCTTTTTTTTTTATTTTCTTTTTACAAAGTTTTGCCTACATTTCATTATAATATTTTTAAATAATTGAAAAATATTTTACATCCATCAAATTCTATTAAAAAAAAAAATTACAGTAACGTTCTCAAAAATTTTCTTAAGACCTTCATAATAGTATAAATAACGAAGAAAAGTGTCAATCTGAATACACACATATTATTGAAATGGGTTCTGCTCCCATTTCAGGAACACCAAACGACATGCAGATCCTTGAAAATCCGTGGTCCTAGCTCTTTCTTATTGTCATCTTCTTCTTCCAATTTAATTCTTCAAGTAAGTTCATTCGTCATGAATTCTTGACAAGGTAAGTCTCATCAGTTAATGCTACTCTTAAACTTCTCTTAAAAGAATGAGGAAATTTTCTTCTACCTCTCTCAGGTATATATATATATTTTTTAAAAGAAAAATCCTATTTAATTTAAATTACTCTATTAAAGCCGAATTATCCAAATAATGGCAGCAGATCTAAAACACAAACTTTCTCTGTCGAGAATTTCATATCTTTGTCATTCAGTCTATCCTCTTAATCTCTCGGTATTGTAGAAATGACATACATTGGAAAGTGTAACAGAATAGGCAATGTTAATATTCCTTTACGATTATGGCTTCTTGTGAGTGGTACATGTTCATGTACAAATCTATCCATCCATCAATCAAAAATTTAAAATGAAAATAAAATAATTGTAACGCACAGCCAAAAATTCCGCCGATGGGACAAGCCATGTCACTCACTTGTTTTAAAATAATGTCCAATCCAGTTTGACGCCATCTCAACAACAAAATCAGCATCTTATTCCTATGTTAATGTAATACAACCACACAATAATAATAATAATAATAATATTTGAGATGAGATAAATACGTCCTTTTCTTCTTCTTCTTCTTCTTCTTCTTCTACTACTTGAATGTTCACCAACCTAACAACATAATACCAAAGTCATTATTTTCCATATTGACCAACCTAACCTTGCTGAATATCATAAATATACAAGTAATAAATATATCATAATAAAGTTTGCATGAGGAAAAGGGCAGTCTCTGTAACCCTGCTCCAGGATAGCAACCCAAGGGCCATTTTTTTCTGCATTGCATGTGAAATCATGTGCATGCCAAACATCACAAATGGGGTCCCAAAGTTTGAACCTTATGGCCCTATTGCTACTGATGAGGGCATAACGTTAGATTTTGGGAAATTTTTCAACATCCAGACGCATTAAAGGGATACAAGTACCCTTTTTATTCAACCTACAGTTCAATTTATTGTAGTAAAGAGACCCTGTTAATGACAGAGCACCACGAAGTTTTCACTCTCTTCAACCAGAGAAACCCAATTGCCTCGGTAATTGAGAGGTTCTTCTGATAACTCTCTGCCTATCCCAAACAGGGCCTATGATTACTATTTATATTTATAAACTTAACAACACATTCAACCCAATTTCTAAGCGTCCCTTTCCATCTGTTTTCCTTTCACAAGTCATAATAATAATAAACACTTCTTTAAAAACCACTGACACAAAATAAAGAAATCTTCCCTTCACGTTTACACTAGAGCTTGATTTTTGCGGAGCATTTACGGTTACCTGCTGAGCCATAAATGGATTGCGGCAGTGCAAAACACCAAGGCAATACTGCATATTGAAGAAGAGTTTTCTTTTTTTTAAAAGAAAATATCCCCACCAATCCTACTGTACATGATAAACTTCAAACATTTAACACCTTCTTAAAGTTAGAGCAAATCCCCCACTACCCCGGTAGAAGATTAAAAAAGAAAACATGAATAAAAGCTAACACAATTCTTGAAACTTAGAGAACAAACACTCCCCACTACTAAAGCACTTCAAATGCTAAGAAGGTCGGGTGGTGGTGACTGAGGTGGTGCCGGCCGATGATCTTTTGAGTCCTTGATTGATGCATTAGGAGACTCGAGACTGGCCGTGGCTAGTTGTGGTGAGAACTCGGTGACAGTTGAGTCTCCCTGTTTTGAGCTTGGTGGCTTTGGGACCTCTGTTAGAATTTGAACCACTTCTCGCATGGTTGGACGCTCGACAGCCTGTTCTTCAACACAGAGCATTGCAACATAGAACACATGCATCACCTCATGGAGAGGAACTGAGGGAAGTCTTGGATCCAGAATCTTTAGAACTCCTTCCTTGTTAGAGTCTGTCAATTTTCGAACCCACTGAACTATGTCCACACCATCACCAAATTCCCCTACTGGTTTTCTTCCAGTAATTAGTTCTAATAGGACTACACCAAAGCTGTAGACATCACTCTTCTCATCCACCTTCAAAGTGTAGGCGTATTCTGCAAAGAAATACATGTGAAATTAGTCAAATCTAAAACAAGAAGTTAAAAATTATGGACTGTTTGGACTCTAATTAATTATTTAAATGTAAGACCTCAGTAATAGTCAAACAAACAATCAAAAGGATGATGTACTTTATAAGATTATCTAACATTTCAATGCAGAGTATCACTCTCCGCCAACTGAGACTGATTGAACCAGAGAAGCAACATCTTCAAAACTCAAATTTTGTTTATTGGAATTTCTTAGTCAAACTAGATATAAGCACAGCAAATTATGGTAGCCATTAATGCAACATTGAGGTCATATATATCAACCTAAACAAAAGTATGGGCCAATAATAAATTCTGTGCAGAGAAACAAGTTAATCACAATTAAATCATTATTAAGATTTAACCAAACCTGGAGCAATGTATCCATAAGAACCAGCAATAGCAGACATGCACTCTGATGTTCCTGAATCTTGCAAGAACTTGGCTAGTCCAAAATCAGCAACATGAGCTTCAAAATTGGAATCAAGAAGGATGTTGTTTGACTTCACGTCACGATGAACAATCAAGGGTGAACAATCATGATGAAGATAGCAAAGCCCCTTAGCAGCCTCCAAAGCGATCTTATACCTTGTATCCCAGTGCAAATGGCCCCCTTTCTTGCCATGAAGGACCTCCCCCAAGCTCCCATTAGGCATGTACTCATATACCAAAAGATTAGTCTCGTGATTGGAACAGAATCCCAACAACCTAACAATGTGTCTATGCCTAATCCTTCCCAAAGTTTGTATCTCAGCATTAAATCCATGATCATGGGAGGAACCTCGGCTCATTGCAGGGAGTCTCTTGACAGCAACCTGATCACCACTAGGCATAGCACCCTTGTAAACAATGCCAGCACCTCCTTTTCCAATTATGTTATCCTCCTTCAAGCTATCAAGAACATCATCACAAGTGAAGTCTAGGCGCTGGAATGCGGTCAATTTCCAAGCACGAGAATCGCTAGCCTTCTTCAAAGACCTTGCCTTGATGATTGCAGCAACTGCAAATGCAATCGAGCACACAAGTAATCCAACCACAAGTAACAGCTTGACAGAAGCGGATAATGGACCTTTAACATGAGGCTGGTGGGTACCATTGGCAACTCCGTCTTTACAAGGTCCCAAATAAGGACCACAAAGTCCAGGATTACCCAAAAACGAAGTATAATTGAAGTAACTAAACTGACCAGTTCCAGGAACCAAACCAGAAAGATTGTTATATGAAAAATCAACGCTGGTTAGGCTCTGCATAGAAGCTATAGAAGCTGGAATGTTACCAATAAGGTGGTTCCTTGACAAATTCAGATAATTCAATATTCTCATACCAGTAATTTCATTAGGAATCTCCCCAAAAAGTTCATTTCTACTCAGATCAACAAAAGTCAGAAGCTTACACTGGCTAATCTCCGGGGCAATCCGACCAGAAAACTGGTTGTGGCTAAAATCCATCTTTGACAGCTGCTGTAACCTGCCAATCTCAGGCGGGATTTGACCGGAGAACTTGTTACCGTCAAGTAGAAGCTTCTGAACTCCAGAAAAGTTGCCAATAGTAGCGGGTAAAGCACCCGAAAGCTGGTTGTTGGATAAACTAATTTGACCAAGATTAATCGAGATGGAATCGGACTCCGGGAACTCCCCTGTTAAGTAATTATCTTGCAACTCAACCTGACTAAGATTCGGCAACCCAAACAGACCTTTCGGTATAGATCCATTGAGAAAATTCTCTCCCATTCGTATCCGACTCAACGATTCGCATTTCCCCAACGATTCTGGAATGGGACCAAACAAGAAATTCCCCAGAGTGATTAAAGTTTGCAAGGAGTTACCGGAGCACATGTCAGGAGGCAACGTTCCCGTTAGCTTGTTGGACGAAAGATCTAGATTCCGTAGCTTGCCGTTAGAGCCCAGTCTTTGAGGAATGCTTCCGGTAAAGTTGTTTTCCCACAGCTGTAGCACCTCGAGCCGCGGTAACTCTCCAATAAACTCCGGAATAGAACCGTGAAGTTTATTTCTGAAAAGATTTAACAGCGTCAAGTTGTTCAACTCGGCAAATGAGTCCGGTATCTCGCCGGTCAACATGTTGTTGGACAAGTCCATCGACTTCAAGCTCTTTAAACTACCCAGCTCCCTCGTTAACGGTCCTGAAAGAGTGTTAACTTGAAGAAACAGAGTGTCCAAATTTTGCAAACGTCCTATCTCAGCTGGTATTTCACCAGACAGTCCACAGTTAGCTGCGTCAAACCGAACTAACGCCGATAAGTTTCCGATTTCTGGAGGCAAACCGTCTGTATAACCGTTATAGTAACCAATGTAGAGCTCCCGTAACTTGGTTAAGTTACCGATTTCTCCCGGTATTTTTCCCACCAGTTCGTTACCGGAAACCGCCAGATACTCGAGAAACTCCCAACCACCATACTCTGCGGGGATCTGTCCGCCGAAATAGTTCCCTCCGAGATGCAAGTGGCGTAAGTTACGGAGCTGTGTAAGAGCAAGCGGCAAGTCACCAGTCATGTTGTTGTTATACAAGTCAAGGACCTGTAAATTGACGAGCTGAGATAACTCGTTAGGGAATGAACCATTAAACACATTGTTGGAAAGGTTCAAGAAGACGAGAGCCGAAAGCGCCGAGATCTCAGGGGGTATGGGGCCCAAGAACTGGTTGGCGGCCACTGAGAGGTTCTGGAGGAAGCGGAGGTGAGCCAGCTCCGGAGACAGAGTACCGGACAGGTTGAGGCTGGACAGGTCTATGGAAGTCACGTGACGTCGAGCGTCGCAGGTGATGCCGCTCCATGTACAGTGGCTGGTGGTCTCGTTCCACGACGAAAGTGAGGATTGCGGGTCGTCGGTAATGGCGGATTTGACGGAAAGAAGAGCTTTGTATTCGGGGACGTTACGGGCGTGAGAAATGTGAAGTAGGAGGAGGAGGAGGAGAAAGGGGAGGAGGAGGAGGAGTCTCATTATGTTTTTTTAAAATCTGTTTGTACTTTTTTGCGTCGAGTTTGGAGGGAGAAGAAAGAAGGGGGGGAAGGTGGGAGTTGTGAGTAAGGTGAGCAAGTGAAGAGGATGAGAGGCGTGATTTTATTATGATTTTTTTTATTGATTTTATTTTGGAAAAAAAATAAAAGAAATAAAAGGTTAAATATATTTTTTGTATTTAATTGTTTGAATGTGCGGGGGAGGGGGTTTAATTATTGCCAAAAAGGTTCATTTATTTTCGTTTTGGACTCTTATTGTTCGTTAGGTTAGACTGTAAAGAAAAAGACACAACAAGTGAATATCCAAACCAAATTTATGGAATATATATCAAAGTTTATTTCGAAATTTATTTTCTAAAAATGTGTTTTTATTAATTTTACATAATATAAATATGTTAAATTTGAAAATTGATAACTTCAAGAAGGGATAAAGCTACGGCCAAACAATAATTTCCTGAACAAGAAACAATCTCCCGTTGTGTGATCTCAATCAGCTTGCGAAAAATGCATACTAGTCTACATCAAATAATAAATATAAATTTTTACATTTTTTAATTCAAAACCTGCATTTAATTAACCCAAATTAAATATTATTTATCTTGAAGCTGTTAAAATTTGTACAGTGTGTTAATCCTATTCCTTGGATCCCCTATGGGGGAAAAAAATGAAAATATTCTTTTTAATGTTCTTTTCCTTTCCTCTTTTCGGACAGTTGTAAATTCCAATTATCCAATTATGAGCTTTGAAAACTAATGTTAAAATGACTAAAACAGAAAAACAGGAGGAGCTCTGAGGCTTTGCGTTGCGTTGCGTTGCGTCGGTAGGTAAAATAAAAGTTCCACGGTCAAATTTCAAACATACAATTGGGCAAACTACTATTTTCAGGAGAGGAAGATCTGCTACTCCATTTGGTACCAAACTGTGATATCTTCCTTCACTTTAACCGCCCTTGATTAATGATAATCATAGTTTTGTTAGTAAGCCAGACTGATAATCAGATTCAAAGGGACCCACTCATATTCATGATGTACGAAAAGTGGGACACACGAAAGTGACGGAACAGGATTGGGTCCCAGATGAGCATATTATTGTATGGGAATAAAATAAAAAAAAAGAATCATTATGATGATGACGATTATTGAGTTTTCTCAAGCGCTGAGTGCAGTGCGGCGTCGTTTGAGTTTTCACCCTTTAGAAGATAAAAGGATGAAGAAAATAAAAGAAAAGATAAAATGATTTATAATTATTAAACAGTAATAATTTTGCTGGTGGGGTAAAATTTAAAAATAAAGTTGGTCAAATTTTGTTGACTGACTGACTGACTGACATGGAGAGACACGAGAAGTGGTGTTTTCGTTGAAGCCCATCTCTGTCTCACTAAGCTTTACAAATCGCATAATTACAAAGTTTTCATATATGGAATGACGGTTCTGTCCATCTATGTTGAAAATTAGGTACGAGTTGGTACGACTGAGTCAGTACAGTAAGAACGGATGGTCCTGAATGAAGCAGTGAACAGAAGCCAGTTTGCTTTAAGAAGGACAAAATGACCAAACAGTCCTTTCCATTTGATGCCAAAGAAAGCGACAAGGTAACAAGGGCAGAGTTGTTTTTTTTTAACAGGACGGTAATGACTTGATTTGGTGGGCATTTAATGAAATTTAAATCAAGTGTCTCTTTCAAAGGGATCAAACAGCTCATCTGATTCAAGGGTTATTTATGTAATTTGACAAAAATATTCTAACACACAAGCTTATCTCTTATCCTTATTTGATCGAAGGATCCAAACCCAATGATTCTGCTACTCCATTTATCTTAATAAAATTGTAAGTTAGTTTAATTGACAGTGATTAAGTTTTAATTAATTGGATTAAAATGGGTGTCAATGAACGAAGCAATTAAGGGGTTAGTTGGAAATTCAGATATAAAATTTGTTGTTTATTGGGAGTGGGAAGAGATTCGCTGGTTTTATCTTCTTTTTCAAACGCCTTTCACTAAGAACTAGAAGCATTGGGCTAAGTTATGCAACCAAAAAATTAAAAAAAAAATTAAATTAAATCCAAAGCCCAAAGCTATTTCAACCCAGAAAACACGTTATATCAATTCTCGATTACTGTTCCTTTTGTCCCCTCTTCCTTTGTTTGAAAAACACAGAGACTTTCTCCTCACTTTCCCTTCCCTTGCTTTCCCTTCACTTTCTTCCCCAAATAAACCGAAATCTTACTTAAATTTTTCCGATGAGGAACAAGTTCAAATAAATCGGTGTTGGCGTACGTATTTGTATTGGTATTTAGGTAGGTTCCAAAATATGTTAGTTTACTAAAATAAAGCAAGTAATATGTTGAGAGGACATGGATGGGGCCTTCGTTTGAATCTAGAAGAAGAATGTGGCAAATGATAATTACAAGCGGTACTAAAAGCATCGCAACCTGCAAAAGCCAATTTGCTTTGTCCGCTCTTTTACATTGTTTACAGGAATCAAACTAGAGTATATTAATTAATGTCTACTTTCAACTTTATATGTGACTGCCATACATTCATTCGTTTTTATCTTAGTATGACTCAATTTCAGTTGCCAAGGGCAGCAAACGCCTTTCCTTTTACCAAATAAATTAGGCCGAATGACTATTTTCCACCCAGTTTGCTAAAGTGATAAATTCTCACTCTTTAAGTTTTAAAAAGTTGAATTCTCATCCCACTCTCTTTCATTCAAACTTGAATTCTGTATCCAATGAAAAATGGATTTAAAAAAAAAAAAAAGTCATGATATAAAAATTGGGATTGGCATTTATGTTGATGTTGAGTTAATAGAAGCATTAAAACCTGGGAGTTTGACCAAAGTGAAATTAATGCTCATGTTACAAAATTAGGTTAGTACAAAGTAGAGTAATAATAATAATAATAATTAGGCTAAAGTTGACCTTAAGTAAAATATTTATACTGGCAGTGGCTGTGCTTACAAAAGCTGATTCTATATGTCTGTCACATAATGCATAGTCATTATGATGGGTATCTCACAGACGTTACCTTTATTTTCCACATATTAATTAAATTACACAACATAATACTTTACTCCGTTACCTTTATTTTCCACATATTAATTAAATTACACAACATAATACTTTACTCCATAACGTAATCATTCACTTGCTCAATAAATTTAATTCTTTCTTTATCTGCTACGATTCTAAATGATATGGATGTATATTATATCAATTTCAAGCTTAATTTTCTAATAATAAAGGGGTGTAATTGAAATTGAAAGAAAATGATGGGTTAATTTAATGCGTTTTTTCCCCTAAGTCTGTACTTCTAAACGACATGTAAAATGACGTTCCCGTTTCGTTCTCTTAAGATTCTCCACTGCCCATCAATTCAATTTTTTTTTTTTTTTTTTATGTATCGAAAGTGATTGAATTTAATCCTTGAAGATTTATAATTAATTTAATTTTGCATCCACGTCAAAATTTAACTGGTTGCCTCAGGTTAATATTATTTAAAAAAAAAAAACCAAAAGACTATTTCCCACCAAGTTTTACCCTAATCTCAAAAACTCAAATAATCAACTATCTTTAAGCTAATATTAAAATAATTATTAAATATAAAAGTAAAACCATCATTTTAACAAAATATTAAAAAATATTTTATCTTAAATCTTAATTTTAGTAAGTGACTTTTCCTCCTCCCCTAAATCTTTGATTTTTTTTTTTTTCATTTCTTTGGCCATAAAAAATTATTGATTTCCAATCTAAACCCAGCCATTGGACAATGCTTTAATGGACAAGGTTTTAAAAAGATAACGTTTCAATGGATAATGCTTTGTCATCTAGCGAAAAACGACAAGTCATTCAAGGATGACGAGCGTCGTCCAAATGAAAGTTTCGATTGGATTTTGAGGAGAGGGCCGCCATTTGCGGGGGAAAGTAACTAGATTTCGGGATATCAAACCCCAAAGGTGAAAAATGAATTTTTTAAACTTTTAATTTTTGGACAAAATTATTAGTTTTTCAAATTAAAGGAGAAAAATAAAATATAATTTTAATTATTCTAATATTATTAATTAAATAACGATTTTACCTTTAATTTTAATAAAAAATTCTAGAATGTGTAACAATAAACTAAATTTTGGATAAGTATTTAAATTTTTTAAATATCACATATATATATTTGTCTTTCTTACCAAAACGTGGGTAGAAAACAGCCTTTTGGCCTAATAAAAATATTAAAATTCGAACACCCAATAATAAAGTTTCGGAGCATGGGCCAGCAAACGGTTCCAGCCAAAAAGCCCATATGAACATTAAAGTAACTTTTTCACCTTTATGGATGAAGCTTCCAAACATCAGGAAGACTAATTCTTTTTGTATTTGTATGATGCACTTGTACCTTTGATTAAGGAAATAATTAATTTAAAATTAACGTGAATATTGAAATCACATAAAAAAGTCCATTTACACCTTTAAAATTTTAAAAAGAAAACGTTGAAATGTGTATTTCATACTTGAAATATTCATTATAAAGAAACATGCACGCTTGTTACATAGTTTTTGCATCCACAAAAATGAAGCATAGTCAAAGAAAGGGCATACATCATTGTTGTTGGAGTAAACGCAATTCATCGATTTTTACAAAGTTAGATTAAAAATAACAAAATCGAAATATGGGTGCTGCTGGCAATTGCAAACTCAATTAACTAATGTAATGCAAAGAGAACAACAATGGTGTGGTCCTTCAATTTTATGGTCATAATCAGGGCATGTGAATGGATTAATTATTTATTAGTAGTTCATTTAAGTTAAGGCAGCTTTCTGCCATTTTTCTGTAAATTGGGTTTTTTTTAATCATGAAGGAAATTAATGAGGATAAATTTTATATATTGAATAATTTTAAATTAATAATAAAATAATATATAATCATATAATGACATAATATCTATATGCCTAATTATATAATTAAAAATAGATACGTATGATATAGTTTCGTTTATTTTGGTCAAGTGGGTTCAGTCCTTTCAACTATAGTTCAATTCTCGGTGTGTCAGTATTTGCTCTCTTCTGGAAAAATAAAAAATAAAAAAGAAAACTATTTTCTCAATGATTTATGAGTTTAATAAAATTTTACCCTTCTCCAATGGCTTTGTTTCATATTTTGTTGTAATGTATCATTTTAAACATGAAAAGCTTTTTATGATCAGTACAGTGAGATTTTACCAATGCAGATACTTATAATTTCTTCCATAGGCTTTGGGATGGTGCACAAGTTTGCTTATTATCTCCATCATATATCACATCTTATTTTAGAAGATTTTGAAAAGATTTTTTGTAATGTTTTTCAGGTGGGAGCCTCTAAACATGGATGGGTCCAATACACTTATAAATTTGGGCCTGACATTACATTAGGCTACTTACAATAATTTCATATTGGCTGCGGTTCTTGCTGGTAGAAATTAATGGAGCCAAGATTAATTAAGTTCGTTCTTGCTGTAAGAAAAATCTCCATCCGGGAGTTCCAGACCTGAAGTGGTCATATTAGATTAGGAGTACTAGAATAACTAGATAATTTTGCTGTTGGTATCCCCGTTAATAAAATATATATATATATATATATATATATATATATATATATATATATATATATATATATATATATATACTTTGAATATATAAAATAAATAAATAGATAATATATTATCATTTAATTAACTAATTTTAAATTAAAAATAACATAACTCTTAATAACATGATGATCGAATCTTGATTATATATGATATTATATTATGTTTAATAGTCAATTAGTACTTTATATTTGAATTGTTAACTAAAAAGTTTTTGAAAAGTATTAAAATTATAATTAATATTGCCATATTTTTGAAAACGTATTATTGGCAATGTGTCATATTAAACCCGTATGTATATGTTCTGTATCCAAATTTTATAACCGTTTTTTTATAAAAGTATTTTTCACCATTTATCGTATTATACCTTTATAATTTCCATGCCATTTTTTTCTCATTCTCGTATTTACTAACTAGCATTTGTTCAACTATATATTACATAAGTCCACCTTCTAACACTTACTACACTTCTCTTGTGTTAAATTCTTCTCCCCACAATGCCAGCTCCTACGAGGGGCGCTCCACGTTCTACAGAAGTGTAAGAAACCTGCAACTATAGTGATAATTTGTTATCTCTAATCAACCAATGTTACAAATTATGGCAAAACTTGGTGGAAGAAGACAATTGCAACGAACAGTGGACGTTCCATGTCAAGAACGATTGTTCTTGGTCAAAACTTTATATTTGGGCAGAATGCCAATTGAATAAGAGAATGAGGTTGTTTTGGAATGGAACAAGCTTGAGTTGAAAGAACGGGTGTTCCTAAAGGAAGAACAAACTTTATGGACTTCACTGACATACTAAAACAAAACGTATCACGACCATAGAAACAACCAAATAGAAATAGCATTATTAAAACATTTTAGAGTCAAGAAACTCATTCCATCATGCTATATATTGAACAATATCATATTTATTTTTTTAGCATGTCTATGATATTTCTTAGATCTAGGGCAAATTCTCTAAATTTTTTGTGGATCTTTGGGCACGATTTTGAAGACTAAGAGTGTTAATTAATTAAAGTGGCTAGATCTTGTGATTTCATCATGTGGATGATCAATGGGAAGCCTTTTTACTCATTTTTATACTTAGTTTTCAAATATTTCTTTGTTAATGATAAGTTTGCTATATGATTTAATGGATTTGATGTTTAATTTCATAGATAGCTAATTTTCTTGTATTAAGGTCGTGCAATGGTCCATCTATGTTAATGTATTGTTGTTTGATTTTATTTTTTGAGTGGTTTGGAATATGTTAGTTGCATGATAATGGTCTTTATGCTTGTTGGAATTTGACCATCACTTACATCATTTGAAGTCTAGTTTTGCAACCTAAAGAAGATATACTAAATTAAACATAATTTTTAACGTATACCATGAAGTAAAATCGACTAGAGATATGATTCAATTTTTTTGTGTGACTTTTAGCAATAAGGTGACTCACAAATCCCATCATAAGCTAGAAAATTTACAAATTATAATGCATTTTTTGAATTCAACTTTAATGGAGATATATGAAGTTATGAAGTGAAACATACTTCTTATTAAGCGAAATCCACAACATGCATTGCATAATAGGCTAGTACATATGTCTTAGTAAGTTATACCATTATTTTCATTTGATTTAATTGCATATTGCAGCTGTTTCATTGGTTAATTTGATTTAATCCAATAGTAGATTTAATTCCCCATTGTTTTTGTTTGACTCATAATAGGTGATTATATAATATCAATACTTAGATCAATTACTTTATGTGGGATTGATATTTGGTCTTTTGTTCACTGTATTACTTGATACTATAATACCAAGTGGAATGGTTTAGGTTCATTTTAGTTTTTCATAAATTTGATATGTGTTTGTGGATTAAAAATTGATTAGGTGTGGAGAAGGTGTGAAGTTTAGCTTGATGTATGGTTGTGCATGGAGAATACATAGTTATTCATTAGTTTGTTACGTTGACGATATGGATGTCATGCCACGTTAGAGCTTAAGAATTGAATGCAGAATCGTGGATCTAAAAGTGTACAATTGTGACATTTGTTATGAACAGATTTTTATGAGGAACATGTTCTACGATTTTTCTTTTTTATACAAGACGTAATTTCACCTTATTAGAATAGATCAACTTTATCCCAAAAGATTGTGTAAGGGGGTCTAATGCGATTTTTGGCTACCAAAGAAGGGTTTCCGGTGATCAAAGTAATGGGAAAATTGCACTACATTCTACGAGCTTGGACTCATGGTCAGTAGTAGCTATTATGAGTTCATTGATTCTATCATATATGAGACTAATTTCTTATTATTTGCTTCATGAAGAAAAATGTTAGAATTAATGGTGATGATTTGTTTATATTTATATATATAAGAATTCCAGGTTAATGTTGATGGTTGTGTTTATTAACTTAAGAATGGAATTGTGATTGTTATAGGTAATGATGATTGAATTTTTAGATCATGATTTGTTAATATATTAGTGTTTATGCAAGAAGATTGTTATGATAATATGATAATTTGTTATAGTGATGTGAGTTTATATTGTTATGATATAATTTGGTATATGTGCATGTGTTGATAGACTTTTTGTTATGAAATCATGTTAGAATCAATATATAACCATAAGGTTTTATTATGATACAAAAACTTGATAGAAATGGCCTAGAAATTAACAATGTTCTAGATGTGTTTGCATGATTGTCTTAAGGATAGACATAGTTGTGATATGCATAAAATTTCCAAATTGAACATGTCATATAACTATATACGCCCGTATCCTCGATAGTCTAGAAACTTTGACAACTAGTATACAATTGTACAAAGGATATGTACGACTATCTGTAACATATAAGATAGGCTGTGATGGACAACCTTATAGAAAAGGTGTATGACCGTTCACTATGATGAAAAGACAATATTACCTTAGGATCTAGTATGATCGTGAAAAAGAAAGAAGAAAGTTGCTCTTGACATAAGACATACACATGTGAAAATGACACCACGCCCCTATATAAGGTCACAACTTGAGGTACCCATGCACGAAAAATATGTGTACAACTATGCATAAGACATGCATTTCCATGCATTATGTATAATGGTTAACTTTTCCCATGAATGAGGAACCCATGCATACAAGAAAGGGATGCATGTCTGTTAAGCTTTGAAGAATAATCATACAACTAAACAAAAGATGAATGAACATTCAAGGTTTATACCTAACTATTCCTAAAGTTATCTTAATTGATATCTAGGAACATATATGGCACATTAAATTACCGAGAGGTACCCAAGAGAAAGAATAAGCTAGGCACTAGGTCATGATCATGTGCATGGTGTATGAAAGTTAGAGGCTAAGATAAATAAGATGTACTCGAGATTATAAAAAACCATATCCTAGAGTTATAAGTATGAGAATTCAATTGAGAGATAAATTATTCACATCTTTTGAGAGCAGAGTGATGGGATATAGACATCTTGTAAACCACATTATGAGACCCATGATCCCTAAATGCATGTGTGCGATATAAAGATCTCGAGACATAGAGAAACTTCTATCGCCATGAAAACATGACTTTTTGATCACATATGAGAAGATATGTTTTTTACAAGCCTATTACAATGGGGCATCTGTGACATAGGCTATGCACCCATAGATAGGTATTGTATCCATAAAGACAATGTGTCATTTACTGTATGCACCTATCATATAGGTGTATACCTATAAAAAAGTGTTAAAAGAAAGAGTTTATAGATTGGTGTCCATAGATAGTCGAGATAAGTTTATATGTATTGTGAACTATGATAGCCTAAAAAAGGTAGTCATATGGTCAAGCTCTAAAATCCTTATTTTAGCTTAGTCCAATCAATATAAAGATTAAAAAGAGAAGATGGTATATGAATGCTTTCACTGTGATGATTGTATACCATGTCGAAATATGTTGAGCCTATAAGTATGAAAATTGAAACTAATATTACACAAAATCAATTAGTTTATGTTAAAGTTTAATCTTTCATACTTATATACCACTCACTTATATTGTATTTCTTAGATATGAGACTTTAGTCTCCAACACCCTCCCTCGAGTGCAACCATTATAGGCTATTAGGCCGTGAGTATAATGCGATTATAGCTAGTTTAACAACCTGAATGGAGACAAGTGCTAAAACTCTTAGTCTTCAGGATGCTATTTACACTTTCCAAAAACATGAGTTGAGATTAGACAAGACAAATGCTACTCTAAATTCTTCTATGGTATCATTAGATTTTCATAGTCGAATAGTCAATACTACCAGCTTGGTCAAGCCATAGAACACTTCATAGAGCATGGGCTCATAGAATATGGTTGGTAATTTTAGTGAACAACTCAGTCAACCTATTATTAATGCAACTCATGAACAACATTATAATGAGATGTCTTTATATGGAGCCCAACATTACCCAAGGTCTAATTATCAGTCTAGACTATATAGTGGCTATCATCAGACTTATCAGACAACATATCATAACAACTATACACTTGTTAACAACCTAGGTAAATGTAAAGGAAGATTCTCAAGTAGAGGTAGAGTAATTTACTAAGTGTGCAATAGAGCTAGACACAATACAGTGTAATGCTTTTATAGATTCAATATGCACTACAACATTCCTTCCATAGTGGATAAATTAATACTGGATTTTTTAACAATTTCATTACTGGTGCAGATTTCAGGTAGTCTAACAATCTTTCCTCAACTCAGCAAACCTTAGGACTATCTTTTTATTCAGAACCTCATTACACCAACTCACTTCTTGTAACAAATTTCTTATTCCCAAGCACTCCACAAAACTTTCTTGTACCATCTCATCAATCTTAGCCTGTATATTCCTACTCTATCATTCCTTACACTAATGACTTACCTCCTAATTATACTCATACACCAAACACTAGCCTTCGAACTTATGTCACTCAACAAACTACCCATTTCACTCAACCAATAGCTCAGATTGCTACTCGTGCTTAGGCTTGGATTCGAATCGAGCTTGGCTTGAACGAGCTCGAGCTCGAGCTCAAATTTGAGCTGCTCGTTGATAAAATAACGAGTTCGAGCCCAAAACCAAGCAGCTCGGATAAGCTCACGAGCTAGATCAGCTCACTTAAAAATGGTGACGTTTCTTGACTTTGTTAAAATTTTCTGTTAAATTATTTGCTGAGAAAGAAGTGAAACTGCTTTTAATAATTTTTTATCAATAAATTTTAGTCAAAGTTTGTGGGCAGCCAACAGTAAAAAAATCTCAAAACTTGTCAGTCTCCTTCAAGCACGCATCTTCTTCTTCTAGAGCTTCTGGAATTCTTTCTTCTTTGAGCTTTACAAAACCGCATCAATCTACATCTCCATCAAACCGTCAACTTCACAATCCAATTGACTCTATCTAGCTTGCAAGGTCAAGCACTTCGTTAGTTCTCCAGTCACGAATCATCTCTACTTTTAGCTTTCGGATTTGACAACGAAAATTTCAACCATTCTTGGATATGATGACGGATTTGACGACGACAACTTTCGCAAAATCGTTCTCCAGTCAAACACTTCGTTAGTTCTCTAGTTCACCAGGTAGCCATATGCACAGCGTGTGTGGATTACCCGAAATAGTAAGGTTGTTTTTGAAACTCAATGTTGTGATTTTGCAAGAAAAAAAAAGAGATTTGTATGTTTTATTTATGATTTTGCTTGTAATTGCATGGGCAAATGAACTATGAGTCAAAGAGTTTAAAGACTTTTAGTTGGGTGAAGTCATTTAATTTTTATTTTATCAAAATCTTACACCTCTCTTTTATTTTGGAATTATTTTTTGCGAGCAGGGATTATAGGAGAAGATTAAACTGGTTCCTATTGATCTGAAGAACAAGCTTGACTAGTACAAGGAGAAAGTTTACCCACCAAACAAGGTGAGATTACAGAAAGCAATAGACTTTTGAGGATGGTTTCTCAGTTATAACATGGAAGAAACAATCAATTCTTTTTTTGATTCTTGTATAGGACAAAGCAAAATTGACCCTCTATTATGCTAAAAACACATTGTAAAATTGGCTAATGTTCAAATACCTTGAATATTAGGAACTTTTAACAATTTGGGGAATTTTTTTTATTTAGATTGTAGCCTTTTTTTTGTAGGGTCTTTTTTATTTAGATCGTTTCCATTTAGATGAAGTCAAAATATGGTATTGATTAAATTAATTTCTGCACTAACCAGGGGAAGTATAAAGCAATGGTAATTTGCAGATTCTTGGGCTAGGTTGTCTTGTTGCTTGGAATAGTATGCTCACAATAGGAGAAAATTATAGCAAATTGTTCATAATATGTATCTCATGTATAATTATATCACACTTTTACAGCTAATATTAATTTTGTTATATATTTTTTTTAGTTATTTTGATGAATTTTGATTGAAATAATGATATTTATTTATTTTTAGTTTATTAGATGAGTTATCATAACTCAATTTTATTTCAGATTATTGAAAAAAAGGAAAAAACTCACATAAGCTTTGAACAGTACACTTGAAACTCGTTAAGCTCGGCTCGATTAGAGCTCGTTAAGCTTATCCGAGCTAAGCTCGCGAGTAGCTCGATAGCTTGAGTTCGAGCCATTATTAGCTTGGCTCGTCGAGCTTAGGCTCGTGCTCGAGCTCACTTAATCATTTATCGAGCTGAGCTTGAGCTTGGTGAAGTTCAAGCTCAGTTAGGCTCGAATCTAGCCTTACTCATGCTACTGTCTAAGACTTTGCTTAGTACATGGATTTAAGGGCAACTGATCATATTACTCTTAACATCAAGCAGTTGAATGTAACAATCAAATACAAAAGAAATGAGTAGTTTTAGGTTAGCAGTTGTGAGTCTTTGATACCATGTCTAAATATATTGGGTCTATAAGTATGGAGATCGAAACTCACATTATACAACACCAATTAGTTTATGTTAAGGTTCAATTTCTCACATTTATATACCACTCATTTATTTGCATTTATTAGATGTGAGACTTTAGTCTCCAATTCCCTTTGTCAAGTGCAACCACCATAAGCTATTAGGCCTATCATTTGGTTGAGCTCATTTTTTAAATAGGTGCATTGTCACATGTATCCAGAAAAACTTTAGGTTGTTAGACCCATCGTTTGACTTATGCTCTGATACTATGTTGAAATTATATTGGTCTTATAAGTGTGAAAATCAAAACCCATATTATACAAAACCGATTGGCTTGTGTTAAAGATTCAATCTCTTACAGTTATATACCACTTACTTATATTGTATTTATTAGATGTAAGACTTTAGTCTCTAACACCCTCTATCAAGTGCAATCTCTCTTATCATACTCAAGTGCAATGTATTTCATGCCATCTGTGAAAGGGTAAGGACGGATCCTAAATCATAAGAAAGATAAAGATTAGGTATGCGAGATAAGTTTATGAAAAAGGAAGATTGAAAATTAATTGTTGTAGGATAGATCTTCTTACTTATTAAATGTTTTATCACTCATCCATTTTTATTTGGTTTTTTAGGTGAACGTTGATATGATGGTGACAAAACAACCAGTTAGCTTTAGAGTGACATGAGAAAGACTTATGATCTTATTTATTGATATATGTTTTTATTTGGTTATGTATACACACACAAGAGAGAGTATGTATTTTGTTTTATGTTGATGTTGTTTATGATTGTGTTGGACATTATGTATACACATAAATCTGTATATAGCCAAAATGACGAAGAGCTTACAGGTTACACATAATAGGAGTAGATTGAGTACTAAAGGTCTTTTGGTATACGGATTGTCAATTTTGAGTCTTGTAAAGTTATTAGACCTAAAGTATAAGCTTTTTGTTTTGAAGACCAAAATGAAATAATCCGAAGATGAGTAACTTTGAATGAAATTGTTAAGTATTGACTTAATACAAATTGCATAAAGTTGGGTTAAAAATTGGATAAGTGTTAGATTAGACGCATGATCATACATAGTTTATGCATGTTTGTGTGTTATCTCGGGCTAACCTTATCCAATGATTTATCATATATTTGTAAATCTAGATAATGAGATATGATAAAGATTGAGTGCATGTTTGTACATAGTGATGAATACCTGTGCATAGTAAAAAAAGACAAATTTTCAATAAATACAACTTTTTGGCAAAACACTTTCCCTCACACTTGTTTACTCCCATTGACACCCATTCATCAAAAGTGTTAATAGATCAAAGAGTGTTCATTGGTTGCCTCTCATAACTTGTGTTTGTGAGGATACCAAGAAGTCGTTCCCTTCATAGATCAAAGGTGATTATTCATCATTTTTGGCATTGATAAAGACATAGAAGCCGCCAATGTTGACACGACATACTTGTACACCTTATGGTTGTATGAGCTTATTTTAACATGTTTGCAATCCAATTCCTCTTAAACAAATCCCATTTATATTTATTGCTTTTGTGTTTGTACATGTTGTATATTTAAAATTTTCATGTATATTCCACTACAATGCTTTGTTGTTGCTAGCATAAATTGACTAAAAGTCACTTCTTAGGAAGATATTTTGCATCTAGGAAACTATTGTATAACAATTTCCCATTAGTTTATAGAGTACAAGAAAAACTTTGTGAAATTCTCTATCTATCAACTTGAATAAGTTTTATGTGGCAATTTGTGAGATCTTTGTGATAATGACTCTTTTGTTGGCATCATTGTTTTGTACACTTCGCGTTGCATACTAATCATGTTTTTCCATTTCTCCATGAAACCTAATTAGATGTGTCTTGTTTGCATCACAAAATGGCAACCACATGTCTTAAGGTTGACTTGGACCATCACATTTGGTTTTCACTTTACCTTGATTTTCCTGTAAAAGGTGATGGCTCGCTTTAGTTTTTCACATGTTGAGTTTGTTGAGTCTTGCGATATTCCTAAGAGTTTAAATCCATTATTCGATTGGAGGGTTGTCTATACAGATTCGTGAAATGGTGAGTTTTTCAAATACTCTGAGAGTCCTTTTTGCTCATGAACTCACTTGATTTCCTTATTTGTGCAAGTAAAAATTGACACAATACAAAATTCATATATGGCAGAAAAGGAAGTTCAAAGGTTGACTCCTCTTTGGAGAAAGCCGACGCGTTTGACAAGCGTCCTACTTGTTTTCTAGGACAATTAGTAGGGTACTTGGTTCCTTTATTGTAACAGTGGATAAGAGTATAGACTCCTCATGGGCATATGAAAACACCTTTCATAATGGCTATTTAACAAATATGCGATGGGCAACCTTTTACAAGCTTACTCAATTACAAGAAAGTGTCTTGAGAAGGACTTAGTCTTGGAGAAAATTATTGAATTTTATAAGAATCTGCTCATCCAACTTAGGATAATCTTATCTAATCCTAAGTTATAGATATTTATTTTCTTATATATTCTTTTTACTTATTCATGTCCATTTTTCTCAATAATCTTCTTTATTTAAATGATGAAAAAATATGATTACAAGTCTATCAGTTATATTCAAAATTTAAATTCAAATAATAACTTCATAATCAATTACATTTAGATGATGAGGTAATAATTGAGAGTTTTGCATTATCTGGCAAAGGATATCTATCTGAGAGTTGGGATACCAATTGTAGCTTTTGTAGATAGTTTCAGTATCACTTTAAAATACATAACATTAATTCTTTTAGAGTGATAACAACTAATTACTTCTAGATTTATATCAGTAATCACCCATTTTATTATTTCTAACTAATTTAGGAATTTTCACATTTTGTACTTATTGAAAGTGGAGTTTTCATATTTTATTAATTCTATCTACTGGCGATAATTTGGTTTTGTGTACAATCACAAGTTTCCCTTCCTTAATGGTCCATGTTTATTAAGTTTTATAAGATTAATGAAAGTTGGAATCAGCTGTCAGTAGAAATAAAAAAACCTCTCTAGTACACATCCGTTGGCCAAACGGCCAAAAAGATTCCTTTTGAATTGATCAACTATACATAATCCACGTTACTCGGTAAACGAAATTTAAAAACAAAAAAGCAAAAATCTTGATTTTTTTTTTTAGGAATATTAAAAAATAATATATGACAGGGAGCCCCAAAAAATTAAAGAAGGATAATTACAAGGTGAATGTCGGAAATATAAATTGGGCTTATAAGTGTGAAGATTGAAACCATGTTACATAAAACCAATTGGCTTATGTTAAGGTCCAATCCACAACACTTATATACCACTCATTTTACTTAAGTTTATTAGATGTGGGACTCTTCTTTATTTGAGTCCTCAACACCCCCGCTTAAGTGCAAGCACCTAGGCTGTTAGACCTGCCTTTTGGCTCAGCCGATTTTTGGCTGGGTGCGTTGTCACTTGTATCCAGGAACACTTAGGCTGTTAAACCCGCCGTTTGGCTCGCGCTCTGATACCATGTCGGAAATATAAATTGGGCTTATAAGTGTGAAGATTGAAACCATGTTACATAAAACCAATTGGCTTATGTTAAGGTCCAATCCACAACACTTATATACCACTCATTTTACTTAAGTTTATTAGATGTGAGACTCTTCTTTATTTGAGTCCTCAACAATGACTATAATATTGGCAAAAACAAGTAACGTGGGGCAAAGATCAATGACGTATAGACTTTCTTCCCAGTCATAGAAAAAGACAAGACTCCAACTACAAAATGAACAGAAGAAAGAGAAGACATTCCGTTTTCACACATGCCAGTGCCACTGCAATTTTATGGTAAACGGTCAATAAAATTCTTCTTCTGGTCATATTAGGAAGGCGAAAGCTTTACTATACTCTAATTATTCAGATAAAGTTTATTTCAATATGCTATGTATAGTACCGTGTCTCCCTAATTAATTCTTAACGTACGAGAAATTTTACGCAAAATAGGAATAATCCTGCAATGTTAGGGTGCAATAAACATGATCTATGTCTTGCCATGGAGATATTCATTAAGAATTGTTGCTTTTATTAACCTTGAAGTTTGAAGCTTAATTGTTTCTTAAGATATTCACATTTGGATAAGTTCTTTGATCTTCATCACATGCAGTTACATATGTGTATTTATTTTATTTAAACTGCAAAGGAATACGATGAATATGGATTCGAATTTCTTCATTTGGTTGTTTGTTTAATGGTAGTTCTGATATGATTCATATGGAATAGACGATTCCCCCTTTTTCCATAAAGAGCAATTGAACTCTCTTGATAACCAGCTGAATGCAGTTAATTTTGTGCACAGCATACACAAAAATCACGGCTTTTCCACCCAAGCAGCTTCTCCCCATGCCGCTGCTAGAGCTCAGCAAAACAGACTAATAAATTGAACTCTTGCACGGCTGACAGCATTTCTTCTAATAGCTCTCTCAACCCTTGTTCCTGAACTAAAGAAGGTATCGCTTGAAAAATCTTTTAACAAGAATTTCGAGGATTCATCTTTGATCAAATTTCTATTTTATTCTAGTGATATACAAAATGTTTCGCATTTAATTTCTTGGTACTTTTGCATTGGATTGTGATCAGAATAATGCGGGATAATGTTAATTGCTTGTAAATTGAAAACTACAAATGTTTCCGGTAGAGTGAATTCTAATAAATAGTTAATCTTTTCTGGGAGGAACTTATCAAGCTGCAGATTGAAAGTACAAATGTCGTAACTTTTGTACGATGAATGGCTAAAGATAAAGTTGAATCATGCAAAACAAGGTCTCTTTTATAACTTACAGAAGTTTTCAATTTCTTAAGTGGTGCACATACCATATAATATAAACCAATATTACATATACACATTTTTTTTATATATAAGCATATATATACATGAATCTGTCATAATGTAATTAAGTATTACTTTATCATTAATTTAAAATCACTCAATCATATTATAATACATCTATATATGTATATATTTGTATATTAAAAATGTATATATATGATTTTATTCTATAATATAAGATACCTTACAGTTTTGTATTCCATAGAACTACGGTCTATATAACAATATATTAAGAAAGAATATTATTTTCCAACTCTATTCCGAAATGTAGAGGGTGTAAGATCCCTTATATTTGTAAACATACCTTTTGAAATCCAGTTTACATACTAATTTCAATTTCTTCAAAACCTTCTCCTTGCTTCTATAGTCAAAAGGGAACGGAGTTCATGTGACTACACTTTGATATAACATGTCTTGATTAAATGTTTATTTGCAGACACATAAGGCTTCTGTACTTGGAGACGCTGCGAAGTACTTGAAACAACTTCAAGAACGTCTGAAGAAGCTTGAAGAACAGGCAGCGAAGTGAACAATGGAATTAATGGTTGTGAAGAAAACTTGTATCTTTATTGAGGAAGATGAAAGTAATTCTCCATCTGATGAAATCGAAGTCAGAGTTTCAGATAGGGACGTACTTGTTAGAATCCACTGCTAGAAGAAGGAAGATTGCATTGTATACATAGTTGAAGAAATTGAGAAGCCTAATTTAACTGTCGCCAAAACCAATGATTTTCCATTTGGAAACTCTTCTCTTGATATAACTATTGTTGCTCAGGTAAATTCTACTTGCCGTTAATTCTTTCATATATCGATATAGTAATAGTTATCCTTCCTCTTTGTTTATTTTATTTTATTCTTTAATTTTATGCAGATTGAAGAGATTACTACTGCCGGCCATTTATGTATTGCATGTGGACGTTGAATTCTCCATGACATTGAAAGATCTTGTGAAAAACCGTCGACTATCTCTATTGCATCCATCTGCTACAAAAAAGATGTGTTGATAGTTCTACCATGAAGATTACACAAGTAACTCTTAGTGTGCGTTTGGTTCGAAGATTTAAAGATTATTGTAATAATATATTTTTTATTATTTATATTACTTTGTTTGGTTTGTTAAGTAATAAAAAATTTCAGTGATCTTTTATTGCCAATAGTAATATAACAAGTAATATAAAAAGTAATCTAATTACTACCTCCATCTATTAAAAAATTATCAAAATAATCTTAATTTTATTATAATTTTGTTATTATTTATTAATATTTTAAGATAAAATTCCTTCATTTTCAATTAATATAATAAGTAGCATAAATAATATTTTAGCTAAGTATACTCAAAATATTTAACTAAAATATTAAATTAGTATTTTTTTATTATATCTATCCAAATACAAAAATTATTTATATCTCTCAATTTTTAGGTAATTTATCTTTGCGGTAATCTTTAATTTTTTGAAATAAAACAATCTTTTTTAATGAAGAACCCCACTTGAGTCGTACAACCTCTTTGAGGCCAAACCAATTATATGGAGTAGATAAAACTTTGGATCTAATAATTGACCCTACAACTAATGGATCAGATAAGTCAAGAGTTTGATCTTAAAATATTACAAGAAGAGACTTTAAACAATACTCTTTTATATAAGAAATCTCATCTTTTATCACTTAAACTACTTTTTAAAGGCAAAACTATTAGAAGTTATTGAGCAATTACACACCCTAAGAGTATGTACTTAGGAAGACTTGAGAAGAAGGACTAATTTAACCGTATTTAACTTTTAATTAGAGACCTCATGATCTATTTTGTTCTTTATGATTTGTGGATTTATTTTGAGTGGTTACATGTATAAATTAAGTTTGCAAACTCTAAATATAATTTAATTCTTTTATTGTCACACCATTCATGTTTTTTAATTAGCCTTTGTTGAGTTGATTTTCTATACAAATTCATTAATTTGATTTGTGTCATATTAGTCTGTGCGAAAGAGTTTTTAATCTAATATTGTTAATTTTATTTAACTGTCTAACTAGTGTTAATTTTTTTTTTCCCAATTTTTGTGTAGCTGACGTTGGGGTCCTTGGGGAGAGATTATTTTCGATAACCATCTCTGTATTGTCCAAAATTCTTAATCAGATTATTTTTCAAGTCAGGAATCAAGAGACAAAGATATAAGTGTTTTGTATAAGAGTTGATAGAGCAATTAGAAAATGTTTAACCTAATTTTGTGTGTCATCCCTTTTATAACACAGCTTAGAACAAGATAAAGTTTGATATGATAAAATCTAGATCTGATAGTGCCATAAATATCTCAATTCCTTCATCAAGATTCTTGTTGATGTAAGATCTCCTGAACTTTGGGAAAGCATAGATCCTTAGGAATAAAATATTGAATACTTTATAAGAGATATTTACGTAATTGTCATTGCTAAATTCAAATAATACAATATTATTATTGTTATAATTATTCAACTTTGCTCCTCAAAAAGTTTATGGTACTGCCATTGATCTTAAGGAAATTTTTCTGCATGCTATCCAAGAATAGTAGATGATAAAGGCAATATTCATTTTAAAATAACAGAAAAGGATTTTTTTTAAATAATAAAAAGATATATTTTTTTTAATCGAGAAATGTTACTTTTGGTTTATAAAACATAAAATCCATGTGCTTTCCGAAATCAATTCAAAGGTCTAATTTACTAAACTAATATTCAATTTAACAATGAAATATTTTGACTTTTAAAAATAATATTTTAATCTTTTAAAACGAAATATTTGATTTTTAAAAATCAATTCAAGTGAACTGTTGTAAAATTTGTTGTAGTCCTTGTAAGTTAAATCTGCTAGGCATATAAAACCTGCTTCGAATATCTTTGTTAGCCCTTGTTATATATCATTTCAAATTAATTTGTGTTTATATTTTTGAAACTACACAACTTGCTATGGTATCATTGGAGGTATTGTGGGGGACACAGTCAAATTAATTAGTTTAATTTTGGAAGCTCTCATCTAGCTTCCTTCTAATTGCAAGAGACGTGTCCACGTTTTTCATTTTCCTCCTTTTTCTACCTGCAGGCTTGGGAATATTTTAAGTTATTCTAAACAAACACGACACCAACCTTTTACGTCAAAAGTGAAAGGTGAAAATGTCACTTTGCATGGAAAATAACAATTGTGCCTCCTGGTAATAAGTCATAAGTGTTCTCAATAAGTCAAATTTATGGTGCCATAAAGTATTCCATTGAGCACTATATTAACGTTTAGCTACGTTACTACTTATTTTTTGTCCTCTTGGATCCTTGTAAAAGAGAAATCTGAAACGCCAGTTTCTATAAATTTTCCTTTCCGAAAATCGAATGGACTGGCAATTATGTTAAATTAGAAGCTTTTGGCTTTTATACGTAGTTTATCAACCAAAAGTATAGCAGAGTTTAAGCCAATTTACAGTCATTAATGTTAAAAACTGAAAAATAACGCGAACGAAAATTAGGGACTACATGAAAAAGGAATGACTAGGCTACATGGGAAAGCGGTAGGAAATGGGAAATAAATAATGATAGTATCGAAGAAATATTTTCAATATGCCACTTATCGATATTTGAAATGATAGTGAAAAGGTTTTCCAGATATCACGTCAAGTGGAAAACCATAAGAATCAATTACCTTGCAAAGGTTATATTCATACGTAATCGACGGTGCTTATTGGTGATGACATATAATTCAACGTAAACATTCATTAATTAGGAGGCCGAAGCCCTTACCTACACCTCACCGACTTGCTGTTTCCACTCAATGACAGAAATAGCTTTACACTCGTATTCATTGTAGTTGACATGTCCACATCTGTCTATTTCAAAAGAAAGATTGTGTTTATGGTCACCCAATTACCCAAATGTTCATTATTAATTAAAGTAGACTTTAATCAAATGTTGGAATCATGAATAATATAAATTTCAAAAGATACATGGAGAAGAGAGGAAAAAATAAAAAAAGCTAGGGCCTGCTGCTTTTTATCTGATTTTATTGAGATGCTGTTAAAAGATTGCTTACTTGCTTAGTGTATCAAAAATCTATTAATGAGGATGAATTCAACAAAATATGTCAAAGAAATTAGGTAAGTATATATATCTTAGTTTGTTTGGGAATAATAAAAGAAAACTAATTAAATAGTAAGTAAACTATCAATAGGTGTTTTGAATTGTAAAGTATAAAAGTGAAATCTTGATAAAAAGTGTTTAAAATAGATAATATCTTAATAGTATCTAAATTATCTGACTAAAGTATTACAAATTATACTTATCTTCTTGAATATCTCTTTCATGTTTTACTAATGTAATATTCATGAGTAAATCCTATATATTTACACCAAGATGTTATAAATTATATTAAACTTATTTTATGTATCCTCTTGAATGTTGGTGCCTTGGTGAATGCAACACTCTTAACAAATTTTTACATTAGCAAAACTTGGGAAAAAGTGAATGAAACACTTTTAGATAAATTTTACAAAGCAAGAGAGAAATGATAGTTATGTATAGATATCTTTCATCACTTAGAAATAATATAAAAAAGTTGACCGAATGATCTATAAATGCTTAAATAGTCTAAACATATTTTAGATTGTATAACTGAAAAATAATATCTCAAATTATGTATTAAAATAGAAAATATATTGATGAGTTTGAATTATTCGAAGATGATTTTACACAATTCTAATGAACGGTACCAACACAATTCTAAAAATTATTATTTTTTAAAGGAACTTGCCATAAGGTTTGAAGCTATCAATACATTCTTTTTTCGGAAAAATATATAGAACCCATTAATGATTTTATAATTTTAACACTTTAAAACTGCAAACTTATTTAATGGTTCGTTTTAAGCATATAAACAAACTAAAAATTTTACTGATATAATTAAGGGATTTTAACTTTATTTTTTGGAATATGGTAACCGTGTCATTTGCAGACCACTCCAACTTTATAGAATAATTTACTGGCAAATAATATAAATGTGTAAGAAGTTAGCTGGCGGCAAAAGAAGAAATAAATAATGTAGAAACATTTATTCATATATATCCCGTAGCCATCGGATGATGCACCGACCAATTTTCGCATCATATTGGTCGAAAGTCAATTAGGTTCAAAAAATCCGAGTGAAGCTACCATCATCACAAATTAGCCCTTCAAACTATAAACACGTGTTGGCCTGATTTTGAACTTATCCATCATGGATAGCCTGTTGGAAGGATTAGACTCTGAACTGTTCTTGTTCTCGTATGAAACTGCGAATTGCCCTTCGTATTTGGTCGGTGTATATACAACCGTCATCTACCTGCTCCATGGACCATTAATAAAGAATGTATAGTTGCAATAATTTGCCAAAACGTAAGGGTGGCACTATTATATCTTAGAAACCTCTTTGAATTTTTTTTTTATATATTCGTGTCTGTTTTGGAATTTTGACCATTCTGCATTGAAAAGTGACCCAATAATTGTGGGAAGGCAAGAAGATTTGTATGCATTCCAGCCAAACGTATCCTTCCATTACTAAATCTTATGTCTTACCTAACAACAATTTTACAGACTTCATTAAGTTTTTGGGAAGCCGAGAATAATAAGAACCCCTATACACAACCGAAGCCATTACACCAAAGTTTTTTCTTTCTGCATGGCTAGTTTAATTTCATAAACAATATTTGTGGTATAATATTTTTTTCATTGTTTTCCTTTTCTTCTTAAGCTTAATGGATACAATGCATTAACTATTCATACAATATGTGATTAAATGATGCCTCTCAGGTCAAGAATGGATGTAAGTATTATATAATCTAAGTGCCCTTGCCAAATCTTATATGGATTAAATATTATCCCATGAAAAGTGAACAGGTTGATACAAATGAGCAAATGAACCCACAAATTAAGAACGAATATCCAAAACCAAACATAATTATCAATTCACGCCCGGCCTGAGAGAGATTTTCCTGCATTACCATTTACATCGATAAAAGAAGAGAAAGAGGCCACAATAGAAAGTTCGAAGCCTCTCAAAAACAGAGAATTAAAAGCTGCCGGTATCTAAATGCAGCAAGTGGGTGATTGAACGTGATCAACAGGTCAACCACGATAAAAAATAACACAGTAAAAACCCTCCTGCAAAATTTAACCTAGCAGCAAAACAAAGAAGACGTTGCAGGCCTTTGTTCTTTCCCAAGGTTGGGGAAAAACAAACAGTAATTACAGGTAAAAAATAAACCTAGATTTTATTCTAAACAAACTTCGCGCAGCATAAAATGGGACTGATTTTTGCGTCACATCATGATTTGCAGAAGAGCCAGTCGTAGGTTTTTCACAAGATCCCGAACCGTCAAGTCGAATTCAGCGTCCATCTGCAGAAAAAATAACATGCCCACTTTAATATAATGGAGAACTATAATTTTGTTTTCAACATGTTTTATTTTTTTGATATGTACTGAAAAATTCTGGACGTATAGGAATTACCTGTGCGACGATTGTTATATCAAGAGTGGAGTTTCCAAATGAAAACACATTACTATTGAGAACCATTAGATGGAGTTTTTCTACTTCGCCAATTATTTTTACTAAGCATCCCTTATTTTGCTCGCAGTGGATTCGAATAAGTACATCCCTATTGGAAACTCTAGCTTCGATTTCGGGAAGGTACTGGTTGGATTGAGTATCGAAATTCTCATCGGATGAAGACGTTTCATCATCAGAAGAGATTTGAGATTTCTTCACAATAATCGTTGATTCCATTGTTTTCTGTGCTGCTTGTTCTTCAAGAGTCTTAACACGTTCTTGAAGTTGTTTCATGTACTTGATAGCGTCTGCAAGCACGGTAGCTTTGTCCGTCTGCCAACGAAAAATAAGTTTATCAGACAAAGATTATATGAAATGAAAATATAAAAATTAAGTAATACGGGGATATTAAGTTTAATTTGAAGAAGTTGAATTACTCGAGCAGAATTTTTAACCGTTACCTTCTTAAGGCCAGGAACAAGAGCGGAGAGCTCTATGAACCGCTGGTTGAGTTTCTCTCGACGCTTTCTTTCTGCAATTACATGCTCTTGAGCGAGTAAAGGAGCCCTTGTCACTGAACAAGCCTTCTTGGTCTCTTGCACATAGTTTGGTGAGCAAAACTGAGTCTCATGGGAGCTGTGTGAAATCATAGATGACAAATTGATGTTTCCACGAGACTCAGTTGCCCCGCTCTTAGGATTCATGGGATATTTTATACCATAGGCTTGCTGATTAATGGCTGGAGACGATGAGACTGAGTTGTCAAATGAAATAATTTGTGAGGAGGAAGAAGGAGAACGCTTAGGAGCTGTAAGTTCAGTGGTGAAATAGTTCCAGCTGTCGGTCTTTAACTGTTTTGCCGGCCTCTCAACACCAGTGTGAGAGGGTTCAATGTAAGAACAGCTACTTTTTTGAGTGCTTTCTGGGTAATAGCTGCCGGAGCAAAGGGATTGAAAATAAAACCCGTCTAGTGGGTAATCAAGAGGGCTTATTTGGTATTGATTGAAGAAGGCGGAATCATCCATTTCCTACAAATCAAAGCAACCATTATAAGTCTAATTACTTAACAAGAACTAAATTTTTCACTAGTTTTTTAATTATTAAGAAAAGAAGGTGGAGAACTTTTTGAGAGAGACAAACCCACTAGTCTTACCAGCTCAGACATCCATTTAGCCGATGAGATTTCCATAAAGAGCTTCTGTTTGTGTATGAAGAAGACGATGTGGATTTCTAGAAAACTGAAAGATTAGACAAAGGCACCAAAATTTTAGATATGAGGCATCAAGAAGATCAAAAGATACTGTTAATACAAAAAGAAACTGAAAAATTCTGGAGAAGTGAAGAGCCAAAAGGGGACCATCAATTCAACTGCACTATCAAAGTTCTTACCAACAGAAAGTATAAGGAAAAAAAATCAAAAAAGAAAGAAAGAAAGCTCCATAGATCTGAACAGACATGAGAAAATCAAAAGAGAAAGATCAATGAATATATCCAAATTTTCAAAAGAGTAGATCAAAAGAAGAACATGAAGGTCCTAGAAATCTAAGGAACTTCAAATTCTGCTTATTTGGAAGAAAAAACTAGAAATTAGTGAAAATATACTAATCGTCTAAAGGGTTGAATGGTTTAAGATATCTAACCTTCTATGAAGACCTGAAGAAACTTTCTGTTCCTGATCAACTGGCAGAAGAGTTTCTTACTTTTATATGAGCACAGTCCGCGTATAATACTAGAATAATTAATATTGTGTTCACACGTGCTAAAATGTTTTTCTACTTTTCTTTAATTTTGATTTGAATGCCCTTTTTCCTGCTGAAGAAAGGCGCCTCTGTGTCATTTAGTCATCACCTTACTACTCTTATTTTCCATAAAAGAGTATGAATGGTTGTCGCCTTAATACATCATCGATCTTTAGTTAATTTTTTTAATTATGTACTTTATATAAATGGACATGCTAAAATCCAACTCATAAGAAATCTATCTATTCATTTCGATAATGAATATTTTGGATTAGACATCTTGACAATATTAGCACCAGATTCATCCTTGACATATACAAAATAACTAAGGCATGAAATTAGATCTATAAAAGGTCAAAGGACTATTTTCTACTTAAGTTTTAATTCAATTTCAAAAACATACTTGTGATAGTTCAAAAACTCAAGCACTCACTTATTGGTTAATTTCTGTTAAAATTTTCAGTTATAAGTAAGAGTAAAACCACCATTTTATTTTTTATATTAAAAAATATATAATTTATATCATTTTCACCTTAGATTTTAAAAAAAGTGACATTTCAACCTTACCTTTCAACTTTAAAAAAGTGACATTCACCCTCACAAATCCTTAGGTTTCTTCTCTCCAGCGACAACCACGACAACAACAACAACGACGACCCCCTCTCCTCCCTTCTCTCTCTCCCATGACGGACGAAGAAGTATCAACATGACGAATCGAAGACAAAGAAGCTGTCATCACATTTTCCATTGAATCAGCTCTAGACGAAAGCTTTCGTCATGCAATTCATCTTCATTTGAAGCTGAATTGATTGAAAACAAAGTTGATGTTGCTTTGTCACACTAATGCTAGAGAAGTCGAATTCTTTTGTCTTCGATTTATCAAGTTGATGCTTCTTCATTCATTGTAAGACGTCGTTGGCAATGGCAAAGAGAGAATGGAGGAGAATGATAGTCGTCATCATCATTGTTGTCATCGTTGTCGTTGGAGAGAAGAAAACCTAAGGGATTCTGAGGGTGAAATGTTACTTTTTCAAATTTGAGAAGTTTGGTTGAAATGTTACCTTTCAAAATCTTGCAGGGAAAATTATATAAATTATATATTTTTTAATATGGAAGGTAAAATAATGGTTTAACCCTTACATATAACTGAAAATTTTAACAAAAATTAGTCCATAAATAAGCATTTGGGTTTTTGAACTATTGCAAGTATGTTTTTTAAATAAACTAAAACTTGAGTGGGAAATAGTCGTTTGCCCTCTATAAATTGATCCTAAATAGAGCTTGAGAATGCTAGTATGAATAATTCTTTTCAGCAAGCTTTGGGTTGATTGATTGTAGACTTAACAGAGCGTGTTTCAAAACTCAAAATCATCTAATTAGAAACAATTTTTGTCAATCTCATTCTCTCAAAAGTGTTTGGTGGACTCGAACTCAATGAAAAATTTACCATTTGAAAAAAAAAACAAACAATGGAAATTTTCTTAATAACTACCTTTGATTTGTATACTGATTTTCTATAGAAAATTGATATAAGAAACTCAATATATTGTACAGGAATTCTAATTCAACCTGTCAACAAGTGTAACAATTACCTATACCATCAAATGAAAATAGATGAAAAAGAATTGTGAATTTCTCAGTACTTTTGGATCTCTAGAGTTGTTGAACTTCAAAGAACTAGGAAGAAGAAGATGAAGATTAAGATGTATCGTCTTTATGTTTTTTTCAATAAAATAGTGTATTAGTCGAAGTTATTTTGATAAACATAGAGAGATTACAAAAGTCACACTTTTTGTTTTTCTTAATAACCACTAGCGTACTCCATTAACTGAGTCATGCTATTCTTCATGGTACTTTGATGACAACTCTAACAATTTCTTTTTCAATTTTACAACACCTATCGACTTACATCCTTAACATCCTCCTTCAAATAAGAAGATTACATAGGAATTTTTTGCGTTTGCAACAAAAGGAATGGAAGGACTAGCTAGTGTTGTTCTTCTAAAGGAACACTTTGATTGATATATGTGGTAACATGATCAGTTAGGGCTTTATTTGATCTTCTTTTATAGGAATCCATGGGAGGAACATTTCCTTATAGATCAATAAAAAGAATGTGTTTTTCCTAGAGAACTAGGATGAGCTTTTTAGAAACCCTCTTCTAACACTAAATTATCCATGCATAAATATGTACCAATAGGAAGTATGGATGACTAGAGGTGTGATCTCATGCAATGAGTGAAAATGGATGGAACTGTGTGATTATGTGTGTATTAAAAGAAAATGAAAGACATTTTTAAAATGGTTCAACCCACTGCCCAAAGCTTATGTCTAGATTAAAGAGCTCTCAAAAGTCTCCTTTACTTTGTATAATCCTCCATTTATAGGACTAAAAGGCAAGGATAGTTGAGAAAAAATACATAAAAGATATGTCCAAGATCATAGTACATTAAATTTAAATATCTAAAAGAAAATTTTTGATCAACTTATCTTGATGAAATAAGAGATAATAATATCATCATCATTGTCTTGTATGAAGATAAAGATGCAATATGATATAAGTGCGTCACAAAATTTTTAAAATTTATCTTTTCAAGATTTTCTAGGTGAAAGAGCTTCTATTCGAACTTTAAGTTAATCAGTGAATAGATGATGACATAACTAACCATTAGTAGTGTTTTTTTATGAGATTGATGAAGAAAGAATTTTGACTACACAACACAAATCAATGTATTTTAAAATAACTAATAATTATAAAGATTACATAAAAAATATGTAGCTTTATCACATCAATACTTACAAAATAATTTATATAGTATATTATTCTTCCAATTAATTTTTAATATATTTTTTACATTTTAAAATAGGAATATTATTCACATATAAAGTTTAAGGCAAATTATCATTAGTGTTTCATTCTATATACACATGCAAAAATATGGTATAAAACAATATATATGAACTAATTAATATGAATTGATTAAAATTGAAATAAGCAGGTCTAGTTTGGCGTGTTTGGAGATCTAACAATACTAATTGCTTTTTATTTTGGGGAGCTATTAGATTCATGCAGACCAATAAAAGAGATTATAAAAGAAGTATGATAAACGCGTGAGCAGCTAAGGCACCTGCCACTACATAACCCTACATCTTCACATACCAAATTTAGAAGTTCGCAAAGAAGTTTTAGCTTTGTGCTTTGTTGTTCAAGGGTCGAACATGGCTTCTTGGAAAAATATACGAGAATGGTCAAAGAAATACATAGTTACACACAAATATGAATTAAACAAATATATAGTTTTAGTTGCAAAACTAAAAGTAATGCATGAAAATATGGAACAATTTTTAATTTTATTGGTAGTTATTAATCATCTAATAAGAAGGTTTTTTTTGTTTGTTTTGCAGATAAATGATCCGATGAGTAGATGATGATGTATTATAAAATTTATGTTTTTAAATTGATTTGTGATCTAATTTAAATAACCAAGTAATTCAACCAACAAGCTAAGAATTATACCTATATAACCCACTAATTTAAATACAATATTGTTCTCATCATTACCCTCATAACAAAATTATCATATAAACAACCTATAAAATTTAAAATCTCATTGACAACATCTTTCATTTCAAATCTGAAATCAAGTGACAAAGATCATTAGATCTAGGCAAAGAAAAACCTGGAAATAACCCGAACATGGTTGAGCCCTATCTCAAATTGTGTGAAGGCTTTGACTATTTCCTATTGAAACCCTAATGGCTAAAATATAGGGGGTCTTGAATATGATTATTGGAAAATAATAGAGATACTCAAGATTTATAGTGGTTTGGAGTTCACGACTCAGATATTCTATATCTACTTCTTCAAGCAACTAGTTTAAAGTTTCACTCATAAAGATTTTCTTCTTTAAAATAGTTATGTGATATTTTACCCAATTACACTAATTGATTTATGACTACGTCTAACAATAGTTATTTGGGATTTCACTTTATAACAATTACGAGATTTCACCCAAGTAGGTTGAATACATAAATGTGTAAGAAAAATGTCTCTACAAAGTTTGATAACAACCAACTTCAAAACAATAAACTCTCTCAAGAATAAGAATGAAGCATTTGAAAAGATAACAAGACTATTGTAAGAGAAGAAGAGTGTAAAGCTTAATCAAGTGTGTTCTCTAACCTTTACCAACACAAAATGACTTGTATTTATAGGCTTTAAGTGTTGAAAGGATGAAATGGTTGGTGAATGCAAGAAGATAATCATTGACATATAAAAAAGACACATTCTTCTTGAAATGTGCCAATGTAGAAATGTGTATACAATTTGAACAAGTGTGATTGATCACAAAATCTTCTTGTCAAACAAAGTAAACCGTGGTCAAACCCCTTAACAATCAATTTTTCACTTGTGCCAATTGAGTTTATGGTCGTGCATATATCATGCATGTTCGTAAATAGTATTGTATACTAAATGAGTGAAAATCCACAATTTGCATACATGGGTAGGTGTCCCAGGCACACAGACATTCACTTTATATTCAAGAGAAAAAGTTTCAAAATTATGAAAAAACGTCTTTTTACATAGAGAACATGTACAATAGTACATCTATGATGTACTTCAACACATCACCCATATACACTCTCTTATGATCAATAACTTTCTAGATGTTTTGGCCGATAAAGATAAAAGATAATCTTTATCAAAGAACTATGTATGTCTATACATGATTCATGTACAAGGATGACTTTACCATGTGCAAGTCATGAATAAGTGTGATTTTCAAGAAGACATTTAATTCTTAATTGTGCCTAAAGATGAAGACTTTATCTTCCTTTTCTTGTTAGCTAGTAAGGTTTTTGTAATGTTTACTCCAATAGTCAACTATAACACCTACAAGTAAAACCAACAATATTTTAGTCTTTGTTGTATATTTAATTATGATTAATGATGAGTTTTAGTTGGAACGGTCACGCACCACCAAAGTGATACTTGTTTGTGGCTTGAAAGGGCAAAAACGTTATTTCACATTGAGCATATGAAAATGACTAAACAAACAAAGGTACATGCTTGTATATATGAAATAATCGTGAGTTGTAACATATTAATCCTTAGAAAAAGCTTACATAATTGTGCAGTATATGACACACGCTTGTGTATAGCTTCCCCAAAAATTGAATGTGTTAGCATTAAAGAGTAAGCTATGTATGAAGTATTAAACATAGGGATGTAAGACCATAACACATTTATGTGCAAGTTACGTAAGGAATAAGGGCATGCAAGGTTAAGACAATAAGAAAAGACTATTTTACCCTTAGGTTATGTGCAAGGAATAAAAGAGGAAAGTAAGAAAATAGAAAGGCTAGAGATGTGTAAGAAAAAGTGGTGTACATTATGATAACCACCAATTGTATGTGTAAGTGGCTAGAGATGTGAAAGCAATAGGGTTACATGAGAGATAGATACCCATAAAATGCATCAGGCACTCGACGCCAATACGTACTAGCCACGTGGTCAATGAGACGCATCACATACATGCTTGAGGTAGAGATTATGACTAGTTTCCTTGTGTGACTAACGTATCATAGCTAGTTAGCTCGATAATTTGACTGACATGTGCAAAAGGCATGATAGTTAGTAAACATTCAAAATGTGGATTGTTTCCACTAGGATATCAAATATGTTGAGATTAGCTTAGACTTTATTAGACTTTGTGAGATGGCTTATGTATTCAAGGCATAAGGGTGCCAAGAAAAAAAGATGGGCAGAAAATCACCCGCTTTTACCACATAAGGATTCAGTAGTGAAATGTCAATTTCAATTTTATGCTTTGTGCAAGGTGTCCAGAAGTCACCTATTTACGAAGTGTTTTTTACTCACGTGTTCCTTTTTGTGGTTTTACAAGTGGAAATGAGTAGTAAGGCATGCAAAAGAGCTAATAGTCCAACTTAATTCGTTGTATGACACTGAGGGGCAAAATTATCATTTTTTGATTTATGTTATTTCTATATTTATGTTTTAGTTATGCACTATATGGATTTTCAGTTTGTATTTAGACACCTGGTTTGTAATAATGGAGGATTTTTTATATATTTAAATTATTTATTTATTTTACACTTTTTTGCACACATTTAAATATAAGTGTTTAGTTACATGCTTTTAATTTCCATTGTTTTTTTGCTAAGAAGTCATGTTGTACATATTTCTTTGAGTCATATTCTATGTAAGAGTATGTATCTGATGAGGGGTGTTACATTTATGATATCAGAGTATGATTTTGGAACCTAAAAAGTTTTTAAGTCTTAGTGTGTCTAAAAAGTGCATAAGTTTAGTAAGGAAAGTAGCTCATTATGCAACGCTGATCGCACATGTATGTCTACCGTTATGATTATATTAAAATTACATTAAGTAAGCAGTACATCTAGTTGACTTATGTTATTACTTCAGGATGAGGAGATCTAGAAGGCTAATTAGAGATATTCCACATGTCCTTAACTTGAAAATGAGCCAAGTAGATGCTTAGGGACAAACCTTCACATGAGTTATGGATTGGGTGAAAGCCCAATCTAGATCACTTGAGGATTTAGGATTATAAAGTAACGTTAAGAAATTGACTTCGGATAAGCTGAGTATAAAATCCTAAAAAATGTATTTTTATGGGGTACCTAAAAGAAACAAAATATTATTTTTTCTACCACCCAAAAGAGCAAAAGGTCATTATTGTTTATACCGATATCTTTCTTGAGAAAGTATTTACTCTAGGGAGGACTAGTAAGAAAAAGGTGGAACTTGATGAAGTTCCAGTGCCATAAGACTCCACAAAATTCTAGATAGGACGATATGACATCATAAATGTTTAACCATAGTGAGAAGGTTTTTCCACCTCAAGTGGAACAAAATAAACCACCTTAGCACATACAAGAGCCATATAGTTTTATACAAGTACAACACAATCCAAAGAGATTTGATTTTCTTCTAACACAGTACGGTGATGCATTAGTCATCCACAATGATGAGTCTATGACCTATGATAATATTGTTTCAAGTCCAGATTTTGAAGAATGGTTTAAAGTCATAAAATCTAAAATAGACTCCATGTATTAAAACCAAGTATGGTCTCTGGTGGATGCACTTGAAGGGGTAAAAATCGTAGGGTGTAAATGGGTTTTCAAAAGAAAAATTGACATGAAAAGTAACGTGTATACATATAAAGCCCGACTAATTGTCAAAGGTTTCATAAAAAGACATGGCATTGACTATGAAAAAACCTTTTTGTCAATTGCAATGTTTAATTCTATTAGGATTATACTTGTTATAGATGCACATCAATACTGTAAAAATTTTCAATTAGACGTCAAGACTATTTTCTTGAATGGTAACCCTGTAGAAGATGTCTATATGGTGCAACCTGATGGTTTCATTTTTATTAGACATGTAGGCAAGGTATGTAAGTTGTAAAAGTCCATCTATGGACTTAAGTAAGCTCTTTGAGGAGCTAGAACATTTGTTTTGATAAAGTTGTTTGAGAATTCATATTCATCATAAACAAAGATGAATCATGTTTGTATAAAAAGGTCAGTGAGAGTATTGTAAAAATTGCTAATATTATATGTCGATGACATATTGATTATTAGAAATGACATATCGAACTTGTAATTAGTAAAGATTTTGTTATCTAAGTGTTTATTTATGAAAGATTTAGGAGAAACGACTTATATTCTTAGAATAAAATTCTACCTAGATAGATTATGTAGGTTACTCAATCTAAGTTAAAACATGTACATATATAAGGTGTTAGCTAGATTCAACATGAAAGAGTCTAAGAAAGGATACTTACTTATGTCTCATGATGTATATCTCTCAAAAGAGATGTGTTCACATACACAATCTGAGAGAGACAAAATGAGTAGGAACTCGTATGTCTTGGCTATAGGATCAGTCATATACATCATGCTATGTGTGAGGATTGATATCTCAAACGCCTTAAGTGTTTGTAGCATATAACAATCTAATTTAGGCTAAAAATATTGGATAACAGTCAAGAACTTCCTAAAGTACCCAAGAACTAAAGATGCATTTTTGGCTTGTGGAGGAGAATTTGAACTCACTATAAAAGGCTACAATGATACTAGTTTCCAACCAAATTGACATGATTTTAAATCTTAATTAAGATCTATCTTTTGTTTGAATGGTTTTTCAATAAATTGAAAAAATTTCGAGCAAAATATAGTAACTATTCTACAATGGAGTTAGAGTCCATTGTCCTTTGAGAAGCAATAAAAAAAGTTGTTTGGATCAAGAAGTTTATGACAGAATTTGGTGTGATTTTAAACATTGTCGAACCCATTGAGTTTTATTATGATAACAATTAAGTCATTACTCAGGTAAAGGAATTTTGATCTCACTAGAGGTGTAAACACATACTCAGACTTTATCACCTGATTCAAGAGACCATTCAGCATAGATATATATAAATAGCAAAGATTGACATATATGACAATCTGGCTAACCTATTGACAAAGCCTCTAAAGTAATAGAAGCATGACAAGCATGTAGCTACTTACGATATTAGATATATAATTAATTGATTAGCTATAGAGCAAGTGGGATATTGTTAGGAAAAGTGCCCTAGAGCCAATCAAACTTGACATTTGTAATGATAATTTTATGATTATTTATTAATAAAAGGATTTATTATTATTCCATTCATGTATGTTTTGCTTAAATATGATCAAACGAATAATATACCTTTAGAATAGTAGAATTATGACAAGGGAATTAGACAACTGATCGTGAAAACCTTATGCGCACATTTAATGGTCATTATAGAAACCTTTATAATCTCGATATCATGACCAAAGGCACTTGTAACAGTGATGAGATTATTATAGTGTTAAGCGACTCCACTAAAAGGTAGTGACAGTTCTAACATGTCAAATTTGTTCATCTATAGCTTAATGCAACACATAAATGTACATTATAGATATGTTCATCAAACTGACCTGAACATAGGATTTTCATATGGATGGTTGCTCTTGTATTTATGAAATACATCCTTTAATACATGAGTGCATGTGATACTTTAACTTAAGGTCACTAGACTATCTTGTATGAAGATCGGTATGATTTGACACTATTTAACGTGTTGTTGTAATTGAAGTAACATAAAAAAAAAGTGATTGGTCATATCAAGATATGCATAGAGGTTACAGTGAATCAATAAAGAATTTGTCACTTTTGAGCATAAGAAAAGATATCTTGCATAAGAATACTTAACGACATCGACAATCACTCAAATCTGTGGCCATAATGGATTTAGGTTGTAGCCCAATCCATGTTGGTCATTGATGTATATCAGTTCATACTGAAGAGCTATTGAGATAAACACATTTCTATGTCCCAACCTTAAAAGATATCAATTGACAAAAAGATAGAATTATAAGTAACTATGATGATGTTTGTTGACACTCCATTAATCAGGTGGTTATGATGTCTTGTTAGAGTCCAATCTTAGTCTGTGCCCAGATTTAAGTTAAATTTGGGTACAGTCGATTTCTAGGTCACACATAATAGAAATTGATTTAGACTTTGAGATGAACGATTATTTGATGATAATCCTTGTGTAAAAGGATAAAGGTGAAGTAATGAATGGGTTAGGCTTGACCACAAACAATCATTCATGATAGGTAATGCCCACTCGCCACACAAGGAAGCGAACGATCGTTTGTACTAGTAGTATTGATTGTTCATAGTGTTCTTTATAAAAAGAAAACGCATTCATGAAGTTATACATATTGTTCAATATTTAGAAACCCTAGTTGTTTTCTTTACCAATACACATATACATACAATCATAGAGCTCTAGTAGCCTTTTGTGATTGAATAAGTTTTCATCCAAGTTCATGCTTTATATGGATACCAAAATGCCATTTTTAGAAGGTTAGATAACGTCTTTTCTAAGCCACATAAAGAAGGAAGGAGTCGTCCAATACAGGTATATGATTTCAAACACCCTATAGATGTAAAAACATGTTCATAAAATTCATTGTTCAAAACAAGATCCTGATTAGGTCATTTCAGGTATTTTGTTTGAGTTTTAAATTTTTAATGCATATTTCACTGTCTTGCTAGTACTGGATGACCCTGAAAAGCCTAACATACACTTCTTTTTTAGTTTACATTAAACATAACCATGTCATTCTAGTACAGACATCAATAAAAGTAACAAACCATTTAGATCCTCCTAAGGTTGACATTTTTAAAAGACCCCAAACATCAAAATGGATAATTATAAAGTGGTACGAACTTTTATTCAAACTTAAAGGCAAAAAAGTACAGTGACATTTTGCAAGTTCACATATATCATAACGAAAAATAGAAACCTTATATTTGGAAAACATACTCAAAAATAACTTTTTTAAATAACCAAATGAGACATGTTCTAGATGACTATGTCATAACCATATCTCAAACTTTGTTTTCTACCTCTCAATATGAGCTATAGTTAAAACTTATTCAAGTTTGCTTGAATCTTTTGACTTCAAATCTAAGTAGTACAACTTTCTTCGCTTAACATCATAACCAATCATCTGCCTTGTCTAGATGTCCTTAAACATACAAAATTTAGGCCCAAAAATAATAGCACAAGATAAGACTTATGTTAGGTAGGAAGCTGACATAAGGTTATAATACAAGAATGGTACAATTAAAACATATTCTAAATTTAGAATATCAATAAAGGTTACAGATCCTTCCCCAATAATTGGTGTTATGTTACAATTTGAAATTGAAATATTTTTTTCCAAAAGCGATTTAAGATGTGAAATATGTTTAGAATCAAATGTCACATGATATATAACACAAGAATCAATAATCCGTGTACTATTAGAAAAAAGTGTGGCTATATTTAAAACCATACCTTAACTTTTTTGTGTTGTGAGAGGTTGTTTCTCCAACATCATCATTTGTCTTTGTCTTAGCAATTGTTACAGTAGAGGTTCTTTTTGAATTCTACTTCCTTTGATCACAATTATTGTCCCACCATCTCGGATATCCCACAAATTCATAATAACGACTTTTAGTATGATCAGTTATATTGCAAAGTGTACATTTATAGCTAGATTTGTTAGTACCCCTAGTGGTCTTCGGATGGTTGGTCTTTGGTTCCTCATGTTCATTATAAGTTAGATTGATTTCAAGCAATCATGGCTGAAGTGTCAGAACTTCCAACTACCCATTTAAAAATAACTCCACGAATTGCATCATGACAAACCAATGTATAACATTCTTATAAATTTGAAGTTGTTTCTTTGTGAAGAATCTCCATACAAATTTATTCAAATTCACCATTCAATCTGGGAAGAAATATGTGCACCCTTAGTCATTCAATGGATTGTTGATATGTTGCCACATCATCTAGATCTTTCATAACAACTTTATCATAATGATCTAACTCACAAAAGACTTAAGTCAATTTTTTATAGTATTTAGAACAAGATTTGTCATTCTGTTTAGCAACAAAAGCATTTTGATTCAATACAAAAACTTGTAACTCAATACTCCCATCGTAGAAAGCTTTTAACAAAGCACTCCTAATTTCACATTTTGTGGGTAGTTATAAGTAATGCTTTATGATTTCTGACCTCACTAACATCAATAGCCATCGCTTAACTTTTTTATTTTTTGCATATCATTTTTCATATTCATCTTCATCTTTTGTAAGTGGTTTTACTTTGTCCTAGATATAGGAAAGTTTTTTTCATGCCACAATATACATCACCATCAACTGTGACTATATGTCATAATTTGATTTAGTAACAATAATTTCTGCTTTAGAACACTGATAGATTGAATAATAACCAGAATTGATTTTGTTTCAAACATCCCGATAATGGTTTCAAATTCAAACTCAATCGACAATTCTTGGTAAATGCTTTTCAATATCTCCCAATGTAATATCAGGCTCTAATATCAACTTAGAGTTTGAAGAAATAACTTTTTATAGTTTTTTGTATATTCACCATGAATGAATTTACATCTAATATATAGATATAAAACACAACATAGATTTAATTTATAATCGGCAATTCTTAATTTATCTCATCATAATAATAAGAAATTGCGTGATAATAAGAAGAAAGAAATATAAAATATATTCACATAATCAATATCAATCTTTAACATATAAAAAATATTCACACAACCAATCTCAATTTCTAATATATAAAAAATATTCACATAATCATTCTTTATCTTCAACATATTATGCATAACCGTTTCTCATCAACTTATTTTTACTTTATTTTAATTTAACCATTTTCCAGCACAACCATACATAAATACAAACTCGTAATAAATATGAAAATACAAAAATGATCTTCCTACGCACATGTGGATTTAAAAGACGAAGACTCTCCTTACTTGATTCAATATACAAACAAACCCTTTTGTCTTTGTGTTAATGAGAGAACACACTAATTTGAATTCTAAACTAAAATCAGATGACGTCGTTTCCGCTTTCTTACATTCATGCTAACCGAACGTAGCACTTCACACTGTCTTCAACAATAATGGGCGTTAAAAAGCTGCACCAATACGCATTCTCACTTTCTGAATATTAGGCATATGTAATTATTTAATAAAACATATATGAATACTAAACAATATTGTTGAGGTCAAATTCAGAAAACGTCAATTCTTAACCTCATCCTCTCCTTGTTCTCCCTTTAAAACCGTGTTTCCATTCTATTCTTTGAAAATTGAAGCCGCTAAAACAACTCCAAAAGCCTCAAACCTAGTAGCCAACTAACGTATGTAAGTTGACATTAGAAGAAGAAAATACATTTGTAACATGTTGACACTAATTAAACTATAAACTATGCATCTGACTTTTGAAATCTTCCCACTCAACTACCAAATTACTCACCTAATGGCAGATAAAAAGTTGGGTTTGGTTAGAAAAAGGGCACAAAATTGCTTGCTTCTGTACGTTTTACAATTTTTTTTTTTATTCATGCAGCTGTCATTTCTTGACCAGAAATATGTTGCCTGAAGGGTGGAGAAGCAAGCATTACGCAAGCCAAAATTGAGCGATGAGATTCCAAGAAAATCGGACTATTTCATTATTCTATTTCTAAAATGTCACAAAAATCCACGGCTATATTATGTTTTAGTCAACGCTGCCACCACTCATCATTGGTGTTTATACTTAAAACCTATACATCAATGCTCATATATAAATAGATTTGAACTCTGTTTCATCCATCTGAAAATTGCATTTTTTATTTTTTTTTCATTTAAGAGACGAAACTTTTAGGTTTTGTTGTTGAAAAAATTACTCTTTTATTATTTCCCATTTAAAGTATTAAACTAATTCTCTTGTTTTTATAATAAAATAAAATAAAAAATTTAAATTATATTTATTTAGTATTTTTAATATAAAACACTAAAATTTTGATACCTTTTATAGAAAAATAAAAAAACTTGGAACCTTTAATAAAAAATTTTGAGAATTCAATCATTTTAACTGGACATTTCCTGCCAATGATATCAATTCTTAGTGTGCATTCCCATTGAATGTAATAGAGTGTAGACTCATTTGTTCAAGATTATTCTTAATTTTCATAAATTGGTTCGTCCATGAATGTCAAAGCATCATTTTGGTCAAAATACAACATTTTTTTCACGAGTAACATCATTAACATGAGTAAAATCAATTAATTACAACTAGGTCGGAGGGAATTGCTTTCCCATTAACCAATCTTTTGATAGCTGAACATTGAGATGCTAGCTAATTAATTATGACATAATCTGCGTCATCAGTGGACAATTAAAAAAATCGCAACACCAAATCTTCATGATATGTGAGATAATAATATTACATAAAATGATATATTTTAAGATATTATTTACAATTTGTAATTATAGAGCACGTAATTTAACTGCAATTATTTGGCGGTTTAATTATAATTTTAAAACACTTATTCAGGGGTTTAATGCAATATAATTACACATAGGGGGTATTTGATATTTCACTATGCTTATACATTTTACTACATGAATTAGAGGTTTATTGTAATATCATTATTTCTAGTGAGGGCAGTTGAAATTTTCACTAAGATTTGGGGTTATTTAAATATAGATTATGTGTATATGGGGTTTACTATAAGTTTAATGCAATATAGTTACATATAGTACGGGGTTATTGATTTTTCAGTATTTGTACAGTGGTTAATAAAATTTGGACGTTGATGCATAGCGAGGGAAAATTGAAAAGTTCTCATTACACATAATTTATACGCAATAGGCGTGAAATCTCGGTGTACTCAAGAGTTTCATTATTCTCTAAATATTTTTGTATTCTTTTTTATGAATTTGTATAATTTTTTTGAGCATTAACTACAATTTGAGATTTTTTCTAAAATGTAACATCGACTCGTAAAATGAGACTACAAGGTTGTTCAAGTCCACTTAAACAAGTGGTTGAGAAGTTTTTAGTCATTTCACAACTTAAAAGGTGAAGTTATATGAAAAGATGCAAGGACATGATGACCAAAAATTTGTGTGAGGCTTAACGATCATTAGAAACAACTCTTCCACATGACATGTTTTAAAGCCTTTCTAAACCTAGAAGAATCAAGGTTCAGCAATGTATTGGCACATTCAATACTATGCAAGAGTTTAGGGTTTAATACATTAGCAACAACTTTGAGATTCAGTCATCTTACTAATGTTTCTATGTATGTTTTTATGATCTATAACACAAAAAATATACTAAAAGTATTTTTCAAATAATTCATCAATGACGTGCTAACTTGGTGTCCGTATATAATGTGGCATCTTGAAGGGATAAGATGAAGATACATAATAAAGTTGGTGTTGTTATATTGGTTTATCGGATGTAAACAATAAAAAGGTAATCGATATAAATGTATTACATCTTATAGATTTAACTGTATTTATACGAGATTGTGTGCAACTATCCAAAGATGCTAAAAATGCCATTGTTGAGACAATATGCTATAATGACTTTCATAGTTTTAATGGTCACTAGTAACAGATTTGACGTGGGGAATGATTGTAGGTGGCCCTATATATTTATAGATTTCATTCCAAAGATCAGTTCAGACCAATATTTCACACCTTGGAGTGTTATCGATAAAGTAAACTATTATTTACTTGAACAAAATTTTTGTTACTTTCATATTGATCAAGTGGAAGTGATAGTTTAATACATGTTTACAAATGTACATATTGGTCAATTTTAAATGTGCACAGAGGGTTTGTGATGTATATTGCTTGTTGGGGTGGTTGATCACAGTGTACAATTCAATCAAAAGTTACAAAGCTAACCAAGACAAGTTCATTAACTTGATGCTTTGGTATACAATGTACATCCCTAAGATAATTGAGCAAATAACACATTTGTGCAGATTCTAGATGCATTGTTCTCACACACCCTTTAGATTGTTAAGGTGGGATGATGTCCCACAATAGGCTTAAGGATCAATTGATTATGAGATATTCACATTGAAATTCATCAGATACCTAAGTATGGGATGACAATTTGATTTTGGTTGTGACAATGCAGAACTGACTTAGGATTAAGATGAACATACAATTATTTCATAGCTAGCTAGATTGTTAGGCTTATATTTATGTTGTTATTATCTCTGTTGTATGTGTTATTATAGTATATGTTGTATTTATGATATAATTGCTAGCTCTATGTATGTCCATATACTATAATTACTAGCTATATAGTATATGTTGTTCAATTCTTTAAAGATGTAATTATCATTTTTTAACTATTAAAAGATATATAGAATAAAAATTTCAAAAATGCTCCCACACTTTAATCAGATTTGCAAAATCCTGCTAAAAATTTTATTCAAACCTCTACCATTTCAAAATTATAGTCCACCTTCAAACTCATTTTGAAACAAAAAAATTGGAATAAAAAATATATATGTAAAATGATTTTTGTACATTTTCATTCAGTAAAATTTATTAACCAAAGTGGGTGATTGACATCGATACAATAATTGATTTCCGCACTTGTATTGATCAAATTATCTGGATAATTAATAATTCACATAGTATGTGTATCAATCATGAAGAGTGGCCTCATCATTTGCACAATTCATTGATAGCTTTACTCTTGTCATCATAAATAATAAAAATGCAATTAATTAGAGGGTAAAAAAACTGAGATTTTATTGCAAGTTACATTAAGAAAGAAGAAAATAAAAAAATCACAACTCCCTCACAGCTCTAATAAAGGATTTCAAACAGAAACCAAAAAATAAAATTCCGCAATGACCCTCAAAAGAAACTACATCCAGTCTCCTGAGAGAATGCCTGTTTATATCTCTGCAGCAATAAAGACCATGAACTTCTGTTTGAAAGATTGAGATCCCATCATCCCCGGAATTATTAAGAATATTGAAAAATCTCAAGCCCCTCTCGAAAAGCCTACGGTATCGTATAGCTAGCCATGGCCATTTCTTTCGCAGGATGTGGGTAAGTCAACGCGGTTTATTAACATAAAGTGAACCACGCAAAAAAAAAAAAAAAAAAAAAAAAAAGCCTCCAGCAAATTGAAACGTGGGGAAACAAGGGTTGAAAATGGTAGACATGGTTGAAAAAAAAAAAAGAAGACATTAATTTACAGCCCCAAGTTTCTCTAGTGATATCTAAAAAGTACTTGATGTGTTAAAGCATTACTTGAACTGATACACACATTCTTCTGATCTACAGGTATAAGATTAGAATTCTCATTGTCACATAAACTTCAATAGAGCCATTCTTAGGTCTTTCACGAGATCTTTTATTGTCAAGCTGAATTCTTCGTTCTTCTGCAAATAATTGAAACGAAAATTTTTTATCACATTTGACTGTACTATGATTTCAACCCAGTTAATTTAACTTCCTGTTTAGACTAAAGGTAAAGAATTCATATATCTGTTCAGGCTCTTTACCTGAGCGATTATGGTTATATCAAGAGTGGAATTTCCAAAGGGCAAGACGCTGCTATTGACAATGGAGAGATGAAGATTCTCGATTTCAGTTAACATTTTTGGGAGGAACCCTTTCTTGTTCTCGAAGTGGATTCGGATGAGGACATCTTTATCTGAAGCTCTTGCTTCAATTTCTGGAAGTACTGCGTCGGGGATACCACCGAAATTCTCACCGGATGATGAGATTTCATCTTCTGAAGATACCTGAGACTTTTTCACAAAAACCACTGATTCCACCGTTTTCTTCTTTGTCTGTTCCTCGAGGACTTTCACACGTTCTTGAAGCTCTTTCACGTACTTTATAGCGTCTCCAAGAACTGAAGCTTTGTCCATCTATAACAAGAACCAAAGGAATTAATTTAAAAGTCTTACGCCGATGTTTAAAAGGTGAATTTTAATGATAGAAATTAAAAAGATACATATATTTATATATGGTACCTTTTTTAAGCCAGGAACAATAGCTGAAAGAGCTATAAATCGCTGGCTAAGCTTTTCTCTTCGCTTTCTTTCAGCCATAATGTGATCATGAGCCAACGAAGGAGTTCTTATCATTGAATAACACCTTTTAGTCCCATGGTTGATTCCTGTAGCGTAATTTTGGCTCTCTAAGGAATTCTTTGGAGCCAAATGCTGGAAAAGATTTCCAGAAGTCACTGTCTCGTCTTTAGGCGGCTTCAGGGAGCAATTCGATTTCTCGAAAGAAAGGAAGTGAGAGGTTGGTGGAGAATTATTTGGCGATATGTGGTCGGTGGTGGTGCCGGAGTTCCAGCTGTTAGCCGTCTTAAGTTGCTTTGTAGGTCGCTCAAAGTTCGTTTCATTAGAAGAACCACTGAAAGTTGAATTGTTTTTGGTTGTGAAAATTGGGTAAGAGGAATTGCTTTCTGAAGAAAATGATTGTTTTAAGTTCCCTTCCAGTGCAATTGCTATGTCTTGTGTGTTGGTTAGCTCCGAAAGAGAATCCATATGGCATTGATGAATGATGTTGTACTCATCCATTCCCTGAAATCCCAAAAGAAATTACAGTAAACACTAACACAAGAAAATGAAAATAAACTTCATCTTTAATCAAAGGGATCAACATCAACTGGGGATTTCTTGATTCTAAGAAAAAGAAGAAAATCAAAGAGATTAACCATAGTGATCTTACCAGCTCAGATAACCATTTGGCTGATGACACATCCATTTTTTTTCAGCTTCCCTTTTTAATTTTAGAACAAATCAACCAATTTAGATGACCCTGAAAAGATAAGCACCTGGATTTAATATTATTTCATAGTAGGTGAAAAAATCCAAACAGAAGTAGGCAATTTTAAGCAACATACCTTCTTGTTATTCTTTTCCGGGAAAGTTGAAAATAAGCTTTTACATCTCCTGTTCTTATAGTGGTGTGATCCATCAATTCTGGGATTACCCACGTGTGAGAGTTTTGTCTTTGTCTGCTAATTCTTTATTCAACTCTCCCATTGACGTGAGATGGAATCATAAAAGCTTGAACAAAAAAAATTTCCAACTTGATGTGTGAAAAGATCGCGAATCAGCCCCCAACCATTAAACAAATAAACTATTTTTCATAGCCTACCAAAATTAAGCCAGCAATTGGGAATTTGTTGAATTAGTCATTTAAGTCTCCATCAGGTTTTAAATATTGTATGATGCCCTGTACTTCATTAATAAATTTCGTATCATCACAACATAACAAAATAATAATAATGATAATGATAATAATAATGCACTGTCGCCAACATCACAGGCTCATCCGGTGGGCGATTGTAATTGTAACTGAGCTCATTTTTTTTTATTATTATTTTTGTTTTCTAAGCAGCTGAGCCCATTCTGCGAAGGTAACTTCTTTTTTTTTCTTTTTTTAAATAAGTATAAATTTATTATATTATTATATGTTTAAATATTATTTTATTTTTAATTTAAAAATTAATTAATTGTATAATGATATATTATTATTTATGTATAAATTTTTGTTTATTATTTATATATATATATATATATATATATATATATATATATATATATATATATATTTTATTGATAAAAATATTATATACAAATATATCTATACAAACCAAAGTGATAATTTTTTATTAGATGATGTGATTTTTACTTGTATCTCATTTCAAAATTATATAATCAAATATTATATTACATTAAATTATATGAATAAGTATATACAATTACATTATTCTTTTTTTCTTTTTGTGGAAAGGGAGAAATTCCAAAAGGATAGGGAGACATGTTGGTGCAAATTGATATAAATTTATCATATAAAACTATTACAATAAAATTATATATATTTATTTTAAATACACAAATGGATATATACTTAATATGTATAATAAAGTGATTGGATGATTTAAATTAAAAATAAAATAACATTCAATCATATAATAATATAAATCAAATATATATCTATTTATATACTCAAAATAGTTATACATAACATTATTCAAACTATCAACCATTTCATCGAAAATTAATATTATAAATATCATGCAAAGTGTGTGTTTTTGCCACAGAAAATGCGTCTACCTGGGTTGGTTAATTAACTTGAAATTTGCAAAGTGTCATTTTTAAGAATCATATTAATTCAGATTTTAGATCAAATACTTTTAATCTTAACCTAACTTAAAATAGAATCGTATTAAAATTTATCAATCCGAAACCAAATTAAGATATTTTTTAGTTGACCAAACCTTATTCAAACTAACACAAACTATATAACAGGGAATGTTGTGTTATGTTAAAACACAATATGTAACGATATGATTTGTTATATGACATTTTGTGAAATGTTAAAGAATAACATGATTTATTATATACTATTATACAAAAGTACATTGGACATTAACGACATATTTTGTTTAAACAAAATTATTTTATTGCAATTTAATGGTCTCTTTATTGTCTCTTTATATGATAATTGTAGAGAAAAAAAAATACATAATATCAGAACTTCAACTTCAAAATAATAGAATTAATAAACATCAAAATTAACAACTATTTGTAAATTTTAATAAATTTAATTTCTAGTCCATAGGATGAATGAAACAATCATAAACATTCAAACTATTACCAAGTATATAAATATGACATATCAAACATAATAAGTTCAAATTAATGGTTTTTATAACATTCTAATAAACAAAAAGCAAATTAAAAATTGTTTTTCACAAATTTATTAAAAAGAATTATTATATCAAAATAAATGTCTTTAATACGAGATGATAAAATTCAACCAAAATAGATAAGGTAGCTCCTCCAAATAAACATCCTGCTAACATGTACAATTTTTCAAGAAGCAAAATAATTTAAGAGTCAATTTAAAGGTACAATCATAATTGAGTGAATGAATGAACTAAAATTAAAATATAATCGAAATAATCCTAATAAAGAAGAGTGTTGGGGCATTGTCCTAATAGAAACTACTTGTTAAATAGTAAGGGGTTGAAGCTTTAGGTGATCGGAGATGCATGTTTTTCAATATTATCAGATCTTCTAGGAGTTCAAATACTTGTCAAGGTGGAAATTGTAAAAAATGTGACTTATATTCAAAGAACTATTCACTTAAAGTTTCAAGATTAATGGAACAGACATTCCATCATAGTCAAATGGGTGTTCTAGATGATAAAGTAGAAAACTAGGTCACCTCAAGCAAGAAATGACAGTTCCGAAGAATTTGTCGTTACCAATTTCACAAGCACATTAGTCATTCCAAAGAGAAACAACTGTTTCAATGGTCATTCTAAGCATGTTGATTTTGTGGAAGTAGAATAGAAAGGGGAAGGAGATCGTTCCATGCATTTGAAGCAAGGTAGCAGTGTGAAACATTTCATTAAGTGGGATTAAAGTGTTTAAGTCGGACTATCATTGTATTTTGCGTTCCGTTATATAAGATGAAGTTTAGTTTACATTATGTATGATTTTGAGACTGTTTCTTTTTTAGAGTTTAATAAAAGAACGTTGACTTCATGGATAAAGATACATTATTGTACAGTGGAAAACTTTGTCTGTCATTTAATTTAGGCCAAAGGAATATTTCCCACCCAAGGTATGTTGTAATCTCAAGTTTTCATCATTTAATTATAAAAATATCTAACACCTACCCATAAGCAGTTAAAATTAATAGTGGTAAGGGTAAAATCATTATTTTCTCTATAATATTAAAAAATAAACTAAAATATAATCTATTTTTACCCCATAAACTTTAAAAACTAAAATTTTCCCCTATCCTAAGTTTTAAAAAATGGCAGTTTCACCCTAGGGGTTTGTTTTGAAATCTCCGGTGATATCTCAGCCTCCATTGACGACAGTCTCTCTCTCCCGAAGCATCCTCTCCTTCCGAGGATCTCTTTTCTCCCATTTAGATGCTCGATCGACGTCGGAGAAACCTTAGGAGATGAAGACGATAGCTTTGTCTTTGTCTGGGAAGACGAAGATTCGTCTTCCCCGACAAAGTTCTTCATCTCCCAAGGTTTCTCCGACGTCGATTGAATGTCCAAATGGAAGGAAAGAGATTGTCGGAAGGAGAGGATACTTCGGGAGAGAGAGGCCGTCGGCAATAGAGCCCGAGATGTCGTCAGAGATAAAATTTTCAGACGCTAGGGTTCTATTAAATTTAACCGGCCATGGGTGGGTAAACGGTATTTTCATAGTTAAAGGATAGAAACTTGAGATTGCAGCATGCCTTGGGTGGGAAATAGTCCTTTGGCCTTTAATTTATTACTTTTGCTTTTAGTTTTCTCTTAAGTCAATAGTGTCATTCAATCCAATTTCCTACAAGTTTAAAATCACAATAAAGTTAATATAATCCATTTATTTGTAAAATATTTTCATTACAATCATTTTGCATCAAAGTTGAACTAAATTGTATGTCACTCTACAACTGTTTTACAACTATTTCGTAAGTTGTAGAGACTATTTTAACAGTAATTAAATAGCAAATTTCTTATGTCAAATAGGTGGATCAAAATCTGTTTAATGTGATAACTATTATTGAGCATATCTTAAAATCAATTGGAAATATAACCTTCCAAGCACAAGCTAATCCATTGCATGCAGAAAAATAATTAAAGATGTTTAACTGAGAATTATTAGCATATAAACTTGCGTGCCGTTAAAGTCTTTTATTGGTCTCTGCTGTAATTATGAATTCCGAGAAATAATAGGAAGATGAAAATTAATCTTGAATTCAAAGTTTTATTATGCACTGCGGTGGCAAGCCATTATTTCCAAGTTTAACCACGTGATACTTTTTACATGACAGGTAGCAATTCTCTTATACAAAGAAGAGGAACCAGTTAATTTAACTAGTTTTGCATCATACGAAGAAATATAACACAGAATGGCATACAGTCATGTGCTGAAATTATATGCGTGTAATTGCATAAAAGTGGGCTTAAGTTAATTTTATTTAATTCAGTTGAGGCCATCAACTATTATTTCCTAATTAACCCACTTGATTCTGTCTCTCTCTCCTTAGAATAATTGTAATTTCAAGGTTGATGTTTAATCATATACAATAAAGCGATAACAAAGACCTTGCTGTTTTATTATTATCCATTATTAAATGCTAAGTTGTGCTTCTTATATTTATTAATTTCATTATTCACTAAAATTCATTAAACTGAAATTTGTTTTATATTTAAATTTGAAATCAAAGAGAACCTTCACCTTCAACCGTGTTTTAAACAGGATTCAAAATCCCACCAGTTATGTTTAATATCACAAAAGGACCATATCTCGTTTGAACAATAAACTAATTTTTGGTTTTATATGTATTATTCTAAAATGATAAATAAGGTTGAGTTTCATCATCCAGATTATAAGATTTTTGAATCCCAAAATTTTTTGGTGTAGAAGAATTAATTTCCAACTTTTACTGGTTAAAACCATAGTTAATAAATACGGAAACCCCAAAAAAAAAGGTATAAAAATTATATAGAAATAATACGATAAATAATAAAAAATATATTTATAAATAAATAGTCATAAAATTTGGATATGGAAAAGACAAAACGTATACATATAAATTTAATATAACATATCATCAATAATACGTTTGTAAAAATATGACAATATCAATAATAATTGTATCATTTTTCATAGATCTTTTAGTTAGAAATTCAAATATAAAGTATCTAATTGACTATTAAACTTAATATAATATAATATATAATCAAGATTCAATACCAAAAATTATCAAGACAGGTTAGGCAATTTGATGACAAAAAATTGAGTTTTTTGTTTTATACAATTATGATATAATAGTAATTAATTGAAAAAATAAAGGATATTTTAATACTTTAAAAATTCATAAAATTCAGAAAACATAAAATTGGAAAAAAATATGTTTTTAATACGGGATGCATATAAAAAACGTGTTTAATATAACATAGTATATAATCAAGATTCAATACCAAAAATTATCAAGACAGGTTAGGCAATTTGACGACAAAAAATTGAATTTTTTGTTTTATATAATTATGATATAATAGTAATTAATTGAAAAAATAAAGGATATTTTTATGCTTTAAAAATTCATAAAATTCGGAAAACATAAAATTGGAAAAAATATGCTTTTAATATGGGATACATATAAAAACGTGTTTAATATATTATGAGTTCAAAAATTCGGAACAATATGTTTAAAACAAAAATTAAACGGAAATATGAAAAATTTGCATTTCCACTAACTAGGGTTATAACCTCGGGTTCATCAAATTTGTGTCAAATGATCAAATAACTAATAAAAGCTGGATCAGGTTCCCATGTCAGGAGCTCCCTAAGAATCTTGCTATATTATAAGTATTGACAAGCAACAACCAATTGATTTTGTGTGATCTTTGGAGTATTTCTTTATTTACGTGAAATCAGCAACCCTCTCCTGCTAATCTAACCCAATGAAGGACAAAAAAAACAGACTACACTTTCAAGAGGGCCTACTAAAACCTTTACCATTTCTGCTTTGTATCTTAATTGTTCGATGATATTGAAGTCTATATATGAAACAACATTTTCTGTTTCACGCTGCAAATAATTTAACAGAAAAAAAATCTTTCTGCGAAATTGCTTGTGAATTTGCAATATATATTTCAAAAGAATATGAATATAGTAACAACAAGAAGAAGAAAAAAATCTACATTATTGATTATATTGAAAGAAAAAAAAAGCAATAATACATTGAACTTGCAGCTAAGACCATTCTCAAAACTTGTAATTATTTACACAAATTAGTTCGCGTGCTCCTATTTTCAGAAGGATCAAAACCCTTATAATATAAATTTTTTAAAGCAAGAAACTCGCTTATATTTTATATAATATAGAGCTATATATGATGTTTTTAAAAGGGTTATATTTATGACAAATAAACCTAATATATAAAAGTTATATCAATGTATTATTAGGTTTTAGATCATTGCTTGGCAATAATTTGATTGGTTCAACAAAATTTATGAAAGGGAGGCTTAAATATTATTAGAGTGATTAAGATTTTCCCACCTAAGACTAATTGTGAAAGGTATTTTAGTCACATAAGTTAGAGAATACGATAATATGGTAATTGTAATTGTTCATTTTGTGTAAAAGATCAATTTTTGTTAACAAAGTTCGATTTTAGATGAAAAATTGTAATTTATATATACATCAGATAGAAAGTTTTCTAGGTCAAGCCTTGGATTGAAAAATATTAATCACTCATTATTAAAATTGGCATGAGAATTTGGTGTGTTTTAATCTAGATATTTTTCGTTGTTATTGAATTATAGTTCCAATAAAAAAAAAAAACAAGTGCATAAATATAACTGTAAAAATTATGAAATAAAATTAGTGTAGAAATTAATAGAATGCTTACATTAACTTAGTGTAATTTCCTGAAGTGCACCTTAAATCTGCCAAATTAGTCTTAATATTTAGTGGAATTATTATTATTATTATTATTATTATTTGAAACTAGTCTATTAAATACATAAAATTTTCTTTTTCACTCAAAAGATAACACTAATAATAGATTTTAACTAATTAAAAGGAGGAACTGTAATGTTTTTTTAATCGACCAGCAACATCATAGATGCAATTTTTTGCAAATGGTTTGGCAAACACCAAAATTCGTGTCTATAAATGAAACACAAGACCTAAAAATATATTAGATACAAAATTATCATTGCATACAAACAAACTCCTCATTTAACTATTACATCACCAACAAACTCCTCAAATTATACAAAGCTTAAATAAAACTCCAATAACACAACTTGCAATCGCCAACGACAATCATAGAAGGCCTTGATGTCGAGGAGTAAAGAAAACGATGCATTTTGGTCTTAACTCAAAAAGCACCATCTCACTTTTCAAATAACAAAAACAGGCTCTCCTACTTCATATGTACTTTGCATCTAAAGTCTAGGGCACTTTCACTTTATCTTCATTGTGCTAATTTGTTGCAGCTTCAATCGAAATTAATGGATCCAATAGCTACAGATGAGTTTTTCAATTTTGTTATGGTTCAGTTTTTAATGAAGGGTGTAAGATGAGTTGTTTTGTTGATTCAATTAGTTTTTAGTTACAAATCCTTATATTCTATATAATCAAAGATGAAATGAATGAAGTAAAGAAAAGGCTTATCCAGTGATTTTTTTGTTCTTATTTCTTTACATTTTTCTTACAAAAGGCACTATATTTTATGGTATCAGAGTTGTTGACCTATGTCAGATTGCTAATTTGTTTATGAATGTTGCTTTTGATGCCTTAGGTACTCTGGCGAGGTCTGAATCTATGGGATTCAGTGAAAAGTTAAACCGATTTGGTGAGCAGTCAAGTCAACCAAGCTCTTTTCCAGTTTCGACATTTCAACCAATGAATCATAAGCTAACTAATGAGTACTATCATTATTGGAGAGTTCAAGCCCTGTTGGCAGTAGGAGCACATAACCTTGAAGAGCACTTGATAGGTTTAATTATCTATCCCAAGCCTTTTTTACTAGTAAAATCAGATGATATAAGTTAGACTAAAGTTGTTAATAGTAGGTTCACTGTGTGGAAAAGATTTAACAAATTACTTATGGGATGGTTAGTTTCATCCATTTCTGGAGATTTGTTTAGTCTAGTTTCAAGGTATAGCACAACTAGTGCGATGTGGGAATCTTTAGAGACATATTTCACTTTAGAGTCTAAGGTTAAGGTTGTCAACCTTAAAAATATTTTAAAAACCTTTAGAAAGGGAAACTTGACTGTCCAAAAGTATATGCATAAAATGAAAGATATTTTTGGTACATTTATAACTAGTGGTCATCTTCTGATAGAGGAGGATTTGATAAATCACATTCTTGATGGTATAGGAGTTGAGTTTGAACCCATAATGGTCTATATAATAGGCAGAATGGAGTCAGAAAAGCTTAGTTTAGCAGAGGTAAAATCTATTTTGCAAAAGTATGAACAAAGGTTAGGTAGAATTTTAGGAATGTCCTCTGACTTCAATATAAATGCTAATCTAGTGAAACAAGCAAATAGCTTGGGAATAGGTCATGAGAATATGAGGTATGATGTTATAAGAGAGAACAACAGTGTGTTTTATGCAAGTCAAGAGCAATTTGGTAGAGGAGAAAATATAGGGCAAAAATCCTCTAGGTTTTATCAGAATGAAGTTGGTGGAAATGGTCAAGGCTGAGGTAGAGGAAGGTTTTCTATCAAGTCTAGGGTTGTATGTCAACTCTATAGGAAACATGGTCATGTTGTAATACAATGTTACCATAGATTTGACATACATTATATAGGCCCTACTCAACATATTAATACTTCCACTATTTACACACCACAATTACCAAATTATACTTCTCCACCACCAACCTTTTCTCCACCATTAGAGCCAAATTTGTACACAAATCAACCTCAACCACAATAGCCTACCTACACACCTTAGTTTCAAACACAATCACCAAACTCTGTATAGTACATAAGCACAATGTCATTTCAATACAACATACTTCCACAACCATATTATAACCCTAATATAACTCTCTACACTCTATAACCATAACCACATTATAATCCCAATACAGTATGTTATTCCTCATAATCACTAGTTGTTTTTCCCAACAACATTATTGATTTCACTTAGACATATAACCTATTGCTTGATTCTGCTCCTGTCAATCATAAGAGTATGTAGACTACTCAAAAGGCCACTCCTAAGATAGTTGAAGATGTTAATTGGTATATGGACTCAAGGGCAACAAACCATGTAATCTCTAGAGTAGATTAGTTTTCTATAAAGGAGAATTATACGGGAGGCCAACAATTACAAGTAGGTAATGGTTTTTCAACTCTTCCTTTTTTTAGCTTAAATAGATGTCTTAAGCTTAAAAATATTCTATTTGTTTAACAAATTACCAAAAATCTATTTAGTGTCTCTAAATTCACAAAAGATAACAATGTTATAGTTGAATTTATGAGTGATTCTTGTTTTATTAAGGACAAAGACTCAAGAGTTGCGCTACTCCAAAGGATTCTTAAAGATGGGTTATATCAATTGTTGTCTCTTTTTGACTGCCTGAAAACATCAAAAAATTTTGTATCAAAAAAGTCTGTATCTAGTGTGTCTAACAATTCAATGTTCAATTCCTATGATGTGATAGTTGTATATTCTTTGCTTTGTTTTACTTGTAAAGCTCTTATCAACAGTCCTTCTAAAAATTATGTAGTAAATTCTAAAGAGAACTCATTTATGAATTCTTTGTTATGTTCTAATTGTAAAACTTTTTATATCAATAAAATAGTTGGTTTGGTGTGGCATAAATGTTTTAGTCAACCATGTGAAAAAAAACCTTAAAGTCTTTCTTCTAAAAATTGCATCTTACTCTCAGTTTTACAACATTACCTTTGTGTAAAGGCTGTAAGTATGGAAAACACCATCAGCACCATTTCCTTAACTTTGAATCAAGAGCCACTTAGAATTAATCCATAGTGATGTATGGGGACTAGCTCCTACACCTTCCCATTTAGGTTATAAATACTACATACACTTCTTAGATAACCGTACTAGATTCACTTGGATATTTCCCTTCAGATATAAGGTTAAGGTACTTCCCTTATTTCAAAACGTTCACAAATATCTAGAAAAACAATTTGACAAGAAAGTAAAAGTCTTATAAACAAAATAGGGAAGGGAGTATAGGTCTTTAAGTCCTTATTTAGATACTTAAAGTATTGCCCAAGGTTTTAAAAACCGGACTGGCCGATCGAACCGGTTGGTCCGTGAACCGGCACTGTAGCCGGGTTCTATGGAAGGCAAAACTGTTTTGGAATAGAAATCGGATTGAACCGTGGTTGAACCGCCGGTTCTCAACTGAACCATGGTCCAAACCGGTCCATGCAGTTACCGGTTCAACCTGCATATAAAAGAAAACAGTGTTTTTCTTTTGTTTCTCTTCCTTGCAGTGTACGCACGCAGATGCAGAACTCAACTACTGCAGCCGACGATTTTCTCTGACGAATTTCCTGTTCCTTGCCGACGCCGGTTTGAATACGGCTACTGACGACCACGCTGTCGCCGAGTGGTGTCGATTTGCAAGCTTACAAGACAGCAGTTTCACGGCGACTTTCCAGGCTCATGCGTTGGCTGACGACGGCGATTTCCGTTGCTGTTGTGACCGGCGACTTCTTAGGCAACGACGGGAAGCTAGTGTTTTGTAAGGCCTTGTAAACTCTTTGGTGGAGCAATTGCTTAAGGCTGTGAAAACTTGAATTGAATTGAAATTGTATGTTATGAATAATAGTATGTTATGAATTGAAACTGCATCTCCAAAATAATATTATAAATTACTGCATGTTATGAATTGAAACTGCATGTTATGATTCATATATGTTATGAATTGAAACTGCATGTTATGAATAATATTATAATACTGCATGTTATGAATTTTGTTTGTACAGTGAGGGAGCTGAAGCAATATAAAGTGATAAAAATTGAATTGAAACAAGGGAGCGATTTTTGGTTTATGTAAAATAATAGTTCAATTTATATAAACAAATATAAATTCTTAATTAGAAAATATCAATTGATTTATTATTAATTTATAATTTTATATTACGAATTTGTAATTTTATTATACATCTGTATTAAATGTCTGGATTGAATGTATTTCATTTGTAATGTGGTTAGTTTCTAAGAATTTGAAAGTTGAATATCAGTATTCTGTGATACCCTATTTATATATAATGAATCGATATATGACAATTTATAACGAATATTATTGTAAATAATAAAATTTATTATTACAAATGTATGGAGATATGTATTGTGATCAAATTACTAATATTATTATTTAGAATGAATATATGGAGTTATGTATGTTGAAATTATATGGTTGAATTAAATAATAAAAGTGATTATGAGTTTTTGAGTATTTGCCTTTCACATAACAAATATTGATGATATTAAATTTTAAAATTAAAAGTTATACTTTAGGGTTTAGGGTTTAAGATTTAGGGTTTAGAGTTTAGGGTTTATAAAAGTTTTTATTCTAAATGCTCAGTATATATTTTATATTAAATGAATATATATATATATATATATATATATATATATATATATATATATATATACACATATGTTAATTGGTATTTTTTTTTTATTGTTATTTTTATATGCAACAGATAAATAAAGTAGAAGTATGTCCTCATCTGGTTTGGAGTTTCTTCAACACCATGTCGAGTGAAAGGTGATATTACTTGGGCGCATGTTTCTGAGAGTATAGATGAGAATGGAAAGAAGATGTTGAAGTGTTTATATTGTGGTAAGACAACTAGAGGAGGTGAGATATATAGAATGAAGCAACATTTGGCCAGAAAAAAAAGGGATGTTGGTCTATGCACTAAAGGTCCTCATGATGTTATATATCAAATGGTTAATGCATTAGATGAGATTGCAGCGAAAAATAAAGGAAGACAAGAATTTCGTATGCATGCAACTCCTTTTGGTGCTACTATACCTCTATTTGAGGGTGATATTGCAATTGAAGAATTTGAAGGGTTGTCTCCTCCTGTGAACATGACTGAAGGTAATATTAATATTGGGTCTTCTGGAAAACAAATTAGACTTACAAATGATTCAAAAAGAAAAAGACCGATTGGCATTGGAGATTTTTTTGCTCCAAGGACTACTAGTGGGGCTCAACCTTCAATAAAGAGTGTTTTGGCTGGAAAAGAAGCTAAATGGAGAGCCGATATGGCTGTTGTGAGGTTCTTATATGATGCTTGCATCCCTCTTAATGCATTAAATTCTATTTATTTTCAACCTATGTTAGATGCCATTACTGCAATAGGGCCTGGATATAAGCAGCCGACATATCATGAAACACGAGTGAATTTGTTGAACGATTCAAAGAAGGAAGTGCAATTACTTATTGATAGTTACAGAAAAAATTGGGAAGAAGTTGGTTGTACATTATGGCTGATGGTTGGACAGACATTTCTAATAGGTCGCTGATTAATTTTTTAGTATATTGTCCAAAAGGGATTTGTTTTATCAAATCAGTGGATGCATCTGGTGTTGTAAAGGGGGCAGACACATTATTTGGGTTGTTTGAAGAAATAGTATTATGGGTTGGGCCTAAGAGCATTGTCCATTTTGTGACTAATAATAGAGCTAATTATAAAGCAACTGGAGGATTATTGTCTGAAAAATATAAAAATATTACTTGGTCACCTTGTGGAGCACACAGTATCAATTTGATTTTGAAAGATATTGGTGAAATGGATCACATTATTAGAATTTCCAAATGTGCATCTCTTGTGACAAAGTTCATTTATAATCATACATTATTGATAGCTTGGTTGAGGAAGAGAGAAGGATGGAGAGAAATTATACGGCCTGGTGCAACTTGATTTGCTACGACTTTTATCGCATTGCAAAGTCTTTTTAAGCATAAACATGACTTACAAGCGATGGTCACTGATAGGTTTTTTATTGATTCTAGATATGCAAAAAGTAATCAAGGCAAAGAGGTTGTGATAATAATTCTGAATAATGATTTTTGGAACGAAATAGGTATAATTGTAAAAGTTATGGGACCATTGATACGTTTGCTTCGTATTGTAGATTCAGATAAAAGACCTTCATTAGGATATGTCTATGATGGAATGTATAGAGCTAGGTTGGGGATAAAGAAGTTGTTTAAGAATAAAAAGAAATTCTATAAGCCTTATACTCAAATAATCAAGTTGAGGTAGGATAGGACATTGCGTCGAGGTATTCATACAGCTGTGTATTACTTGAATCCTGCATTTCAATATGATCGTGAATCTTTTTGCACAAAACCGGAAGTATTACAAGGTTTTCTGGATGTTGTTGAGAGTAAAACATGTATGTTTAATGTTAGTAAGGCGAAATTAGTAAAAGAGAGCAGAATGTTTCGTGATTGTGAAGGGAGTTTTTCACATCAGCTTGCTATTGAAACATGCAAAACCACACGACCTAGTATGAATTTAATTTATATGTTTCTTATGTTTCAATTCTTTTTCTAATTTATAATAGTCTATTATATTATTATTTACATGTTATTTTGTATTAGATGAGTGGTGGAGAACATATGGATACAGTACTCCCAATTTACAGAAGTTTGCAATTAAAATTCTTAGTCAAACTTCAACATCTTCAAGCTGTGAGCGTAATTTGAGTGTTTTTGAACGCATACATACTAAGAAGAGAAATAGATTGGAGCATCAACGTGTAAATGATCTTGTTTTTATTCATTATAACTTACGGTTGCAATAGGTAAACACAATTATCAATTATGCATCATTACATTTATAAATATTTTTATTTAAACTATTTTATCATGTTTAATGATTATTTCCAACTTTACATGTACCTTACTTAATACTCTTTAATATTTACTTTTTATCATTTTGACTATTTAGGTTATGTTATAAGAAGTCAAATTTTGATCCAATTGATTATGAAAGTATCGATAAAACAGACTTTTGGATAGTAGGCGAGGAAGAGGAGTTTGGTGAACTTAATGCAGATGAATTGGATCAAATGTTTTATGGAGAGAGATCTATTCCTATCAATAATGATTCAACAAATTATGATTTGTCACATAATTTTCCGGGTAAAAACATTTTTTTAGTACTTACACAAATATTTACACACTTATATAAATAAATAATTGAATTTTTAGGTTGAAAGAAAATAAAATGTTCAATTATAAATTTTGCAGATAATACTATTGAAAAAGATGGTGTAGAAGATGAACAATTGATAGAGGGTGCAACAGAAGCGATGACATGATCTTTTATCATTAGTGATAATGAAGAATGACTAATTATTCATTTATTAAATTTTATGTTAAACAAATTATATTTTTGATATGTTTTGTTAAATGTTGAATTGAATATTATTTGTTTAATAATGGTTATGTTGATTGGTTGATTTTATATTTTATTTAATACGTATATTAGATTTCTGATTTGTTTTAGTGTTCAATAATTAATAGTACATGTGTTTGTATAATTGGATTTGTTTTATGTATATGTTTTGTTTTGATGTAAAGTTAATTGTTATTACTTATTATATTTATGTTCAATAATACATATATATTATTAATTGTGAAAATTGAAAAGTATGCACAATATAAAATTTAATATGTAAAACATATGTAATTATTAATTAAACATAATTTTTTTAGGTTTTTACATAAAACCGGTCCAAATGGTCCAATCGACCAGTCCAAACAGTTCAACTGGTCCGACCGAAACTAGCACTTAAAACGGTTTTCAAACCGGTCAGATTTTAAAAACCTTGGTATTGCCTTTAGACATTCATGCCCATATACACACCAACAAAATGGGAGAGTAGAAAGAAAACATAGATATATTATTGATCTTAGCCTTGTTTTACTTTCTCAAGCTAGTATGCCTATTAGCTATTGGTGGGAAGCCTTTCAAACCTTTGTATACTTGATAAACAGGCTACCCTTACCTATCCTGTCACAAAATTCACCCTATAAGTTGTTGCTTACTAAAGAACTAGATTATAAGTTTTTGAAAACATTTAGATGTGTTTGTTACCCTTACCTAAAAGCATACAACAAGCATAAGCTTGCATATCATACTCAAAAGTGTGTTTTCCTTGGTTATAGTCTTGTACATAAAGGCTATAATTGTTTGAGTAAAATAGGTAAGATTTATACATCTGCTTCTGTAACCTTTGATAATCAAATTTTCCTTTCTCATCTGATTATTACTTCAAGTCATATCCACTATCAAATGAGTCTTCTTTCATTCCATACAATCCCACACTTGGGATATATACTCCATAAGCTTATTGTCCTGTTGATTCATCCACTACAAGAGTCTTACCAACTAGTGCAACTACTCAGAGTTCACAAAAAGGTCACTTAGAACAGTCACTTAACATTGAAAAAAATTCTCATACACTTAAGCCTTCAATGCCTATCAACAACTTAGAAATTCCTCATACAGTTCACCAAGACACAAACTTTGCAGACACTGAACCAAATTTTTTCTCATCTACAGATCTGTTTTCTAGACATTCAAACACAAACCTTCAAAATATATTTACACCTTACTCATCACCAACTTTTTCTCCAAGTAAATCTATACCTTTTAATAATAAAATATCAATATGTAACTCTTTTGATACTACTATTATTATACCTGTGGATACTGTACTCATATGTTCCCACTGCAATGATTAGAAAACTCCAACCTTATTATCCCATGATTACCAGAGCTAAATTTGGACATTTACCAACCCTAAGAAAGTTGTCTCTCATTACTACATCTACCCCTAAAGAGCCTAATAGTGTAACAAAAGCTTTAGCTCATCCAAAATGGTTTAGAGATATGTAAGATGAGTTTGAAACTCTTAGAAAAAACAATACATGGGAGCTAGTTTTACCAAGTCAAGGCCAAAATGTTGCGGATCACAAATGGGTCTATAAGACCAAGTTAAATGTTGATGGTATAATGCAGAGACCCAAGGCCAAATTAGTAGCCAAAGGCTTTCAACAAACAACAGGTGTGGAATTTCTAGACACTTTTAGCCCAGTTGTAAAGTCTGTAACAATTAGAGTTATTTTGACTCTAGCAATGACTTTTGCATGGCCTATTCACTAAATAGACATAAATAAAGTTTCTTAATGGTGATTTGATAGAAGAAGTTCATATGTAGCAGCCTTAAAGATTTATTGATGATAGTAAACCTCAGTTTGTATGTAGACTTAGGAAAGCTCTCTATGGCCTAAAGTAGGCTCCGAAAGCATGGTTTGAGAGACTGAAAAATGTCTTACTAATGAGGGGTTTTATAGGTGTGATATCAAACTCAAGTTTGTTTATTCTAAGTAGTACATCAGTGAGGGTGTTTGTGTTAATCTATGTAGATGACATCCTCTTGACAAGGCCTGATTCGGCTTATATTAGCTTCTTAATTCAAGATTTGAACTCTAAATTTTTTTTGAAGGATTTAGGAGAACTAAGTTTTTTTCTTAGGATAGAAGCATCTAGAAGTCAAATGGGTTTCCTCTGACATAATATGCTACAAAATTACTCTAAAGAACTCAAATACTAGAATCCAAGTCATGTAATAGTGACACCTATGTAAATCCAACTCAATACAGAAACATTATTGGAGCTCTACAGTATCTAACCATGACTAGACCAGACATCGCATTTGTTGTAAATAAGCTTAGTCAGTTTTTAAAAGATCCAATTGAGCTACAATGGGAAGTTTGTAAGAGGCTGTCGAAGCACATTAAAGGGACTCAGTCATATAGATTAGACCTGCACAGTGCTTGAGTATAGAAGTTTTTACAGATACAAACTAGGCTGGTAGCTTGTGTGATAGAAGGTTAACTAGTTGTAAAGTTCAATTGTCACTAAGGCAGTATAGTTAGTATAACTGGTCTATGGAACTAGTTATGTTTATGAAAGGATAATTGAATGTTGAGATTGTGGTTATGATGAATTCCTATTGAGGTACTGATATGGAGTGCACTGTATCAAATTCTTACTTGCTTGTTGGTTTTGGTTTGTGGTTGTTGTTATTTTGGTGCTAAGAATGGAGTATGGATGCAATTTTTTTTTTTGTATGCAAGCCTACTATAACATTCTGTCATGTTTGGCTTGAGAAAGAATGTTAAAGAGTAAAGAAAATGGTGCGTTTTGGTGTTAACTCAAAACGCACTGTCTCACTTTTCAAATAACAAAAACAAGCTCTCCTCTTTCATATGTACTTTGCATATGAAGTCTAAGGCACTTTCACTTTATCTTCACTACGTTGATATGTTATACCTTCAACTAAAATTAATGGATCTAACAATTATAGATGAATTTTTTAATTCTATTATAGTTTAGTTTTTAATTAAGGGTGTAAAATAAGTTGTTTTGTTGATTCAACTAATTTTCAGTTACAAAAAAATATTATAAATCCTTGTATTCTATATAATCATTGATGAAATGAATGAAATAAAGAAAAGGCATATTAAGTGATTTTCTAGTTCTTGTTTCTTTACATTTTTCTTGCAAAGGTGCTTCGTCTTTCAAGATGGAAGGGGAGAATTGGGTTAAGCAATTGAATAACCATTTCATGCAAAAATTGATTCTTACTAAATTCTTAGGATTTAATTGGTCCGGAGTCCTGAGGAACGGGGCATTAATTAAGGTTGTTTCACCCTACAAGCTGGCATGTCAGACGAGCATCGGAGCAAGTACAATTTTGTGGCCCAATATCCATAAAGTTATTATGTTTGTCTTATATGGTTTCTATGCCTACGACTTCGAGTTTTTGGTGGCAAATTGCAGTGTGGTTGGGTGTCCAACTCCCCAGAGCAAGGGTCCACCTCAAAAATAATTGAATTGGACATGGATAATGATTGTGTTAAACATAAACAACGGACAATTAATTAATCCCTAAAACAGAGAATTAGAATTGGTTTTTTTTTTAAAATATCCTTGATATTTTTTTATTTGTGGAATTGTGGTTAGCATAGCCCAATCTTTAGGTAGGTTTGCAGCCCATGGACAACGGTTAGATGACCCAGCAAGACTACCCGTCAGTTCAAGATTATAGTACATTTCATTGCGGTAGACAGCATCAAACCTCTATGTTAAGAAATAAATAACTGGTATATCGGGAAAATGGAACTTTTGAGGAGCAAATTTTTTTCCCAGAACAATAGTAACACATGTTTCAAACGCATATTGAATTGTAAGAAGCATCCAAAATAATAATAATAATAATAATAATAATAAACATCTCACAACAATGTCAGATGAAGAACCTAGTTTCTCTTTTGCAGCTGCTGCTCCATAGAATCTGCAGTGAAAGTGCTCTTGCTCCTAAGAGTTGTCAACTGACCCTTTACAATCCTGATAAGATCAGAAACATTCACAAATCAAAATTTCTAATTTATATAGATGTTTAGGCGTGTAACCAGCCCTTACTTCCAGGTGCAGCTTGCCCAATTCACAATAGATCTCTTGGGATTGAGGGTGAATTGCATCAACAACTGAGAAAACACGAACCCCTTTGCCTATCTCAGCTCAACCCAACACCACCCTGCACTTTCCCTTTTCCCTTCTGTTACATCAATTTCTTCACTCAACTACTTCAGCCCATAAACTAGCCGTGGCATATGTATTTACATATGGAGCGGCATCACCAGCTTGATGACATGGACATGGAGCATTATAACTTATGCCCTGTGCATGCACTAATAAGCCCAACATAGGTATAACAATTAGGTTTAATATGAGAGCTAGACATCTCTTTGAACATTGAAATGGATTCCCTCCCATGCCCATTTTGTTAGAACCCACTTATAATCGAGGTCCAAGATACTCGATCATGTCTTTCCATTCTACCAAATACGTTTCTTGCGTCCAAAATGGAACCAAAATTAGCATATAAATCAACAAGTGCGCCGCTCAAAATTAAATTATTTTTATACCCATGTTACACACGCATGAATTTGCAACCCCTAATGACAGCTCAGTGTTTTTTGCACAAGAGTAAGATCTGCACGTAGAATGAACCTGATAGGCTTTGCTCCAGCTGCAATAATTAGACGATTACTCCGCTTTGCCGGTGCCACCGGGGTAGCAAGTTCGTGGCCTTTCTGCCCTTAACTACTGTCTATAAACTTCATAAAGAATAATTCACATTTGATAGTATGGAGAGGGGCAGACGGCGAAAATGTTGGACAAATTTGGATGGTGGTGACTTAATGACAGTGGTGGCAAACGTTGTGCAGAAATTCGATATAAGGGAGGTGGTGTGATGCCGACAGGTATACATGACTGGGATGAACCGCGTTGCAGGGGAACGTCCCGCTTTTTTGAAGGTATTGTCAGGTCTGCAGATTGTATGGGTTGAGTTTAAAGTCTGTTTCAGTCTAGCATGACTCAAAAAAAATATAATTTAAAAATTTAAAAATAATTTTAAAAAGTTAAAATAAATTTATAATAGGATGAACTGATATTCTAAAGACCAACAAAAATATGGTCTAAAAGGCCTTTGGCTGTGTCCTGGATTTTGCCATGCATTGAGCCGACAGCTTACAAGACCTACCCTTTGACCGACCTTAGCACGACACAGTCCGTTAAGTATGACAGATCACAGCAAATTCAGCTCTACACAGCCATGACTGTGTAGAGGGGGGCAGGTGAGAACATAACCAATTGGTGGCTGCTATTTTTGTGTTTATGTTTTACAGAGGGCTATACAAAAATGGAGGGGTGGCCTCATCCCATGTTTCAGGGCTATGACAAACACTGCCAAATGGAGAATGTGAGATAAATATGGGTGGTTTGGGTATTTGGTGTTTTGAAGCACATGGTTTGAGCGACAAATGCCAAAGTCCTCTTCCGTGGGGTTAAATCCAACAACTCTTTCCAACTCGAGGGCTCTCAAGCAGATTTTGCTTCTGAGTAAGCCTCCACATATCCTGTATAAGCACACATGACATGCGGTTAGATTTATAAGATGTGACAGATGAGACAACCGTATAAAACCTACAAAGTGCACAGACTATTATGGAAACTTAGACTAAAATACTTGCTTTCCTCAAAATATTGTTCTAACATTTGTTAGAAAAGACAGAAGTTAGAATCTACAGAATATAAATCAATTGCATGCGCACCTTGTGGCGCCGGCCAAAATCAGCACTGCCAGGGGAACCTGATTCGTGGCTAGCTTTATATGGTAAGGCCTGAGTTCTGATCTCTGGACAAGAATTGCAAATATCTCGGGGACTTTTACTAGGAGTGCCACACCATGAAACTGGCCTGCAACCAGTCCAAAGCTCACTACTCTTTCTCAGCCTTACATGTGCTGATGGAGAGTGATCGTGAGACAACAAATAATATGAATTACGATCCTCTGTAAAAAAGGTGGGAGCTAGATCCAAGGGTAATAATGACCTTGAACTTAAGTCATCACATTGTGGGAACATGCAAGATGGTCTAGGATATGAATGTCCAATTAAAGGACTATAACCAACAGGATAATATCTTCCATAAGCTAAATTCGGTGACTGCTGATTATTTGGAAGCCCCACTTGAGAAGTGATATTCCAATCTTCATTTGTTATTCCCTTCTTGGCTGCAAGGTTGAGTAAACGTTTTTCATCAATTCCTGTTGTCATGAGCAATTTCCACATGTTCCTCTGTGTTTCCCGTTGGTTGTGAATCACTTGATCCCTCAATGCCATTTCAAACTGAAGCTCAATATTAGCCATTCCCTACATCAATGAAATACAACTGTGAGCTTCTCATAGTAAGTTTACGTCTAAACTCATGTCTTCAAAAATCTTTTGAAATGATATATTGCCCAGATAAAGTAAATCACAGCAGTATATGGGCCTCTCACAGAAAGGTAGCCCATAAAGTAAAATCATACTATGTCAGGATAAAAATAAAAATGACAAGGCCTGTCCTAGCTTCTAATAACATTAAATATTGAGTACCATTCATTTTCAGTGATGGGTTATTAAGCAGTCAACCATTTTGACTCAACAAACAGTAACGATCTTAGTAACTTATTTTTATATAAACTATTAAATCAGAAAACTGGAGATGCCAAATACAGCAACAGCTAATTGCTAGTAGATTGAAACTGCTTAAATCCACTCACCAGGATTCTATATTGGCTGAGAATGAGCAAGTAGGTCTTATTGCCATTGTTACTGATGGCTTCATCAATCATGTCTTGGAGTTCACATCGATGACTCTCATTTGCTTCAATTTCCTATAAACAGTATCATTCGTGGTATTGTTTAAAACAGATGAAAACTATAATCTTTCCAAGGCCTGATCATAGTTCAAATATTACCTTTTGATAATTGACACCAGCCTCGTCATTGTCACGTATGTTATCGAGAATTACTTGCCTCCTTGCTCTCAAGGCCTCTACAACTGCTTCATCTTTCTCAGTAGCCTGCCACAGAAAATGGAACTCCAGTTAAAAAATTATCTAAAACTTCTTTGTTTTGATAAAGAACCATCTGGTAATATATCAGCAGTAGTTATTTGTGCCGAGGGAAGACCCTCAACCACACCTCAAACCAACGAGTGAAATGAAATTATGCTACTATTTCTTTGATAATCAAGAGTAGATTTGTTGACTAGGTACTATTTCTTTTTCTTTTCTTTTTTCTTATAAGACTTTTGGCAGTCCTAGCTGACGTGCCAATTTCATTAGAGATCATCAGACCATCAATAAAACCTAGTTTGAAAAAATCATAACTGTAACTAAATTGATAGAGCTGAGGAGAACTAAGCATAAGTAAGAAAGATGAAAGCTTAGAGCAAAATAAACAGTAAGCACCAATAAACAGCACAACCTGGTATTTTGCAATAGCCTCATCAAGATGTTGGAGTTCAGAACGTATACGAATGTTCACTTCCTCAAGCTCAAATAAAGCCTTCTGTAAATTAATCCTATCCTGGACATTTTCACTGATTTCATGGCTCAAAATATCCAACCAAGACAGCTCATCATCTGCAGATTTTTCAGCAGGTTTGATACTTAGCTGTGATTCCTTTTCAGCTAGTTCCTTTTTCAGTCGGCAGACCTCAATCTGTACAATCAAATAATGTTAAGTCCAATCTATAGAAAATGCTAATCAGAATTACAAATATTTAGCAATTAGCAACTAACCTGAAGATTGTCAATCATCCTCTGGTAGTCTGATACATGGGTATCAACTGTACCAATGTTTTTCTGAACAATCATTCTCACAAATGATTACTATGTTACTGATCTCACAGACAATACACAATACATACATACATACATATATTCATGTATATATATATATTCAAAAATACATACATCGTACACATATTGCACCGGACTGAAGCCTATGATATGCAAGTTTATGCAGCACACAGACGTACAGGAATTACATTAATTATAGCAAAAAAGATAATAAAACATTCCCAAAAAAGAAACAGCATCACTTTCATTAAACAAAAAGCAACAGAGCACCAATTGCTAGTAATAAATGGTATGCAACCTAGTCATAAATAATCAGAACACACAACAATACACTGTACTGCTCAGAACTGAAACCCTACTAAACCGAGTTGATACAACCCAAAATCATGTTCTACCTGAATATGTGTTCTTATTTCCTTCGCCCGGTCAGCATATTTTAGGGTATTCACAGTGTGATGATATTGACTGTCAACTGGTGATATGGTTGCCACCATAACAGTTTGAGAATTGCCACTGAGACCATCTTTTAATATCCTTGTCAGTTTGCTGAAACTTTTTCACATTAGCTACATTTTTTGAGAAAACAAAATCAAATATTGATATCAGATAAAGTTACAGGAAGGTTTTCAGTCTATAATGAATCTACCACATACCTGTTCCGATAAGGAACATAAGCCAGTCCTTTCTTTTGTTGTTTTCCCAAAGCATTAATGCAATTTGCCAACGCTAGAAGAGAACGATTAATATTGGCTCCATCCCTTAGCTTTCGCCCTCCACTATTTGTTTCAAAGGCTCGTTCACTGCCGGCAAGATCCACAAGAGCAAGTTTTCCTCTCATTATTTGATTAAGATATTTGTTTTTCTGTCTTCTCTTTACAGTGATCTCTAAAACTGCATGTGATCTGATTACATTCAAATTAACTTGTATGAGATCAGGAAAAATGATAAACCCTAACAGGGGAAGTCCCGCTTTCTTCTTTTTCTTGTTACTTATTAAAATAATCTAATTCATAACAGTCTGTAATGGTGGCAGTGTAATGATGCAAAAGCAAAAGTCGCACCTTTCCCTTTACACTATTTATACTTACAGCTTGCCTAATTTTAATTTGTAAATTCAACTGTAATTTTCTTGAGGATAAAAATCCCGGTCGAAAAGCTAATTGTTATTAGCTGGTGGAACACACTTAACTCTTCACCTTCAACAATATGAAAATATCCCAAGTCTTAGGCAGCTAAGCCCAAAAAATAAAAAAATAAAAAATTTCTCCCTCACACACTGGATTCTTCTAAGAGGTTCAGAGCATAAAAATTGAAGATGAAGTGCAAACTAAATTCCCTTTTTTTCCTGCTGATTTGGCCGGAGTTTGGATTATGGAAAGAAAAATATTGAAAATTTCACATAGTATTTAGTGTCAAATAAAAATATCTAGATATCATGGCAATGGATTAATTTTGAAAGGCCAAAAGGTTAAAGCAAGCATTAAATTGGAAAAGTATGCAGCCAAAATGACTGGACAGACAGAAGATGTTTAACAAAACTCATCATGGCAACAACGACAACTGTAAGTTTACAACAAGTAAAAAAATTTAAATATTGTTCACCGTGAGGAAGTTGCATTGGCCTCAGTGCTTTCAGTTTTCCGCCGACTATTCCCCAAATTCAGAAGTTCAAGAATCTTATCAGCTGAGTGGACCTGAAGCAAAAGAAAAATAATCAAGGAATAACTAGCCAGAAGACCAGCAATAAATTGAAGACAAAACAAAAGTGCCCTTAATAAATCACAGTTTACTACAGAAACAGTATAAACACAAGAAAACATAATCAAAACCAGATTAAGTTGCTGATGAATAGACTACACTCGGGCAGAAAAAGGCTTATCTTGTAAATAATTCACAATACAACATAAATAAAGAACAAGAAAAATGGGTTTATAATGCAGGGAACAATTTAGTTTGCTTTTGTTAAAAATGCTGTGAGAAGCAAAAATAGACTTAATGATCAAAGGATTCACAAATTACTGATAATGGATCATCAGAGAACCAAATAATAGACCAACCACAGGGGATTACTGTTTCTTTCCATGAATCGTAGAGCATAAAAAGAAAAAAACAATAAAGTCGTTCACTCAATAAAAGAAATGAAAATTATCAGCTAAACTTAATTATGCCACGCAATACTGACATTTGAGTGTGGCATCTATGAGTAGCCCCATTTCAAGCATTGACATGTTCATTAACCAAAAACAAACCAGGTGAATGCATGCCAAAACTATGCCAAGCTAAAGCATTTGCATAAATTCAATGCATGTGCCTACAACTAATAATTCCAACAAAATTAAAACCCAGAGGCATCTAATTTGCCACCACCTATGTTAGTTGTAGGAAAGTCATTAGTTGAACAATACTGATGTCATCTGAGACATATTAAAAAGGCTAATAGACATTCAATCAATATTTCAAGGCCATACGTTTTGATGAAAGAGATCCAGTGGATTGATTACAGTTGATAAATATATGAACACATATAGAAGAAATGGAACCTTGATACATCTCAGCCCAGCAACAACCATGCCATGAACTGGATCCTCTCTGAGTTCCAAGTGACCCGATGACTTTTCAAGCAAATCATAGATAACCTGAATTGTTAGAATAATCAAATATTGACTTGATACAAAAAAAACTTTACAAGCAATTCTTGAAAAATCATAATTGAAATGCAGGCCTACTTCATTGTGAACTTCCAGGTAGGAGCAAGTAACTTCAAATTCATCAGAACTTTTGTCCTTTTTGATAAGGTCAAATATTCTATGCAAACTGAGAACCATGAGTCCAGGATCACTGTTTGTCCCAACCATTGTATATGTTTTACCACTGTGCAGGTATGAGAGTTGTTAAATTCATTATAAAGGAAATAACAAATAGACCAGACAATTCACAAAAAAGAATGTAATATCATGATCTCAAATAGTATATACTAAACTTAAATTCATTAATTATGGAGGTAGTCTAAATAAAACCTAACTCAAAAAGAGGGCCTACATAATTAAGAAAACAAAGAGTACCTTCCAGTTGAGCCATACGCAAAAACTGTTGCATTGAGACCTTGAACAACCCCAGAGATCACAGAAGATATACATTGCGCATACACATCCTGGAAATTATGAAGTATAGTTATACAATACACACATAATACTATCACCCTATTTACATTCTACACATTATTACTTGATACATCCATTTAACCAACACAATGTAGCTGCTACAGCCACATTCATACAGTATTCAGCATTTATGTTTGCCTACTCAATTGCTTGAATTCCTTTCACATGAATCCGGTAAACATTAAATGCATCAAGCATGTTAACATGAAACTAATTGCGCCAAAATTTCCTCATGATTCTTGACATTATAAAAAGAAAAAAGGGAAAAACTTATAAAAGCTAATCTCACCAGGAATTTCAAACACTCAAGATTCCACCTTTTTTATAAAAGTGCAGCATGATACACAAATGATGCTAACGAAGAGGAATATTGTACAACTTAATTCTCTAAAAAGAAAAAGAAAGAGAAATAAATAACCACATGCTGATCTAATAAAAACCTAACGAATTTGGAATTTGGGTCAGATATAAATGAATAATAAGCAGAATTTCAGCCTTTAAAACTTAAATATAACTATAAGTCACATACCGAGTTTGTACAATCAGAACTAAACGCATAATCAAAACTATACTTCTTTTCCTTTGTTCTATACTCTATGCGTTCAGGATAATCCTTTGACAAATCGGGATCCAAAACAACCACCTCCTACAAATTCCAATTATTCCGTTACAAAACGCACCCTCTCAGCAAAACAATACAAAGTTCTAGAGGGAAAAACACAAAGTAAAATAAATATAGGAAAAAAAAAAACAAAATAACCCCACACCTTGTTGTCATTTACTCTAACAATGTCCCTGCCGTGTTCTCTCCCCGTTAACCGTCTACATTTCACAGCAACCTGTAGCCAAAAGGCAAGCAGAGACTATAACGAAAATGAAATTGGTGAAAACAAAAAAGCATTACACAAATTGTAACGCGATGGAATCTGAAGTTAACAAAGACGACTGACCGTAAGCGTTGTAGTTTTCTTAGTAGCAGAAGCTCTAATAGTCGGCATTTTTCATCAACATTGATTTCATCAATCTAAAGTTAAAAGAACCTCTTATTCGTACAAAACACAGTGCAGACGTAATAAACCCGAACCCTAAGACTAAGCTTTCAATCACAAAGAAAACAGAAAACAAATAAAACAAACTTGATCACGAATTTTTCACTCTAAAAAACGAGACGACGGAAACAAATTTGACAATGTATCAACCACAACAGTGCTCAAAAGTAAGTTGAGACTCCTACATTTCATAGACATTAATATTATTATTTATTTCAGTTTTGCAAGACATAAATTTATTTTTTAACGTATTACAGAGATATTAATATTTAATAAATGAAATGGTGTAAGAGAGAAGGGAATTGATACAGTGGTTAAAGGCTTATGGTGGCAGTAGTAGTGGCTGCCATGTAATGGGTGAAGGAAGACTTTAATTTTATCACGAGATGAAGGAGAAGAAAGAAGGAGGATAACAGACAGCCAAGAGAGTTTGTATTTATTACGTAATGATGAAAGGAAATATAGAAACAATAAAAAGATGGGGCGTCACAGAAATGATTGTGACCGTTGGATTGCGGGGCTAAAAGGAAACTTCATGGGTGCGGTTAAAAGGTAACGAACTCTTTTCAAAGCCATTTTGTTTGGTGGAAATTAAAATGACTGAATAAATAATAAATAAATGTTATTACGAAAAAGATTATATTACTGTTATCATTTGGATATTAAGAAGATTTAAGAGTGGTGAGTGGGATGCACGTGTATTACAATGATTTTTTTAAAGACTTAATAAATCAGAGTCTTTGAGATCGAAAGGTCAATAATCAATACAGGTCCGTTTTAGATATGTACGGTTTAAGTTTTAATTGGATTATATTGCTATACTCGGGCTGTGAAGTTTGGCCTGTCAACCTGTCTGGCCCAATATAAAACTGTTGACATTTTTAAAAAAATTATTTATTATTATTATTATATGAAAAATCCAAGAAATTAACATATAAAATTCAAACCTATTAATTTTTTTTTATTGATGTTATAAGAAAACCATAAAATTATTTCAAGAAACTCAAACCTATTAATTGTTTATTATTATTAATATTATAAAAAAATCAAAAGATTAATATAATGATCCAAACTTATTAATTAGTTATCATTAATGTTATGAAAAAACCCAAAAGATTAATATGGGGAATCCAAAAGGTATTAAAAATAAAAAAATTAAAGAAAATATAAAAATATATAATTAAGCGAATCGATTAATTAAAGAATTGACACGATAAGATCTAAAGATTGTTAAGTCATGTCGTAGGCCTTGAAATTATGATAGGTAAACCTAACCTGCTAAACACACATTATAACGAGTTTGGATACAACTCAACCTATTAGCATGATGGATTACATCAACATCGATTTGTTCTAGTTCGACAAAACCCCTTTGACATCTCTAGATTAAGGAGTCTTTAATAGAAACAAACATAATCTTAATTCAGTAATTAACTATTTATTTCTATTTTCAATAAATAATTGTATTATTTAAAATAAATTTATAAGATTTTATATAGGAAATTAGTGAAGGATGACTTTTAAGGCAATTAAAACGGACAAAATGAGCTAAAATATCTAATTTACAAATGATATAAATGAGTTAATTTTATTATTCACATTTAATAGTATTATTGTTTAAAGGAACTTTAGGAGGTTGATAACTTGATGAGGTGACAGCTAAGTGTTCTAATTTATAACAAAATGTCTTTTTTTTTTATATAATAAAAAAATTTTATTTGAATCATATTGTTAATCTTGAATTCAATCTTATAATTATTGAATCAAATAAACTAAAAATTTGATTTTAATATAATATGATTAAATTTCAAACTTACACTTATATCTTTGGACAATATCTTTTCCATACAAATTATCCATAAGAAGGCAATATCTACAAACAAATGTTAACCCAACCAATAAAGTGAGAAAAAATGATCAGATTTTTGGTATGCAAATTAATGACCAACTTTTAACATTCATATCACTTGTCTCTTTTCTACTTAAATAAAAATGGTAAATTAAAATTTTTGCCTCTTTTTTTTTTTTTATGCACACACACACGCGTGTATATATTATGTTATTTATGCTTAAATCATTACATGATGTTAATTTTATATTTGATTATATCATATATAGTAGATTAGTATTTAATTTATTGTGAATGAGTTTATAATTATGTTAAATGTTAAAGTAGATAACGGATGTACGATTTAGGGATGATTATGGGTGTAATTTCTCATTTTTCAAAATTTAAATAATTAGATTTAGTTTTACAAAATGACTAAAAGTTTGTCCCCAAGGCCAAGTTTTACAAAATGACTTTTCCCTCCTAGGGTTTAGTTTTCAATCTCTAGCATCAAATCCAATGTCATCGCTCACGACAAAGAGTCCTCAATGCATCACTATGCTATAACAGTCTCTTTCCCCTCTTCTGAAACAATGATCGATGAATATCTCATTTAAGAAGATGAAGAGTTTCGTCAACATTCCAAAGGAGTGGGAGAGCCCACCGGAGCATGGTGATTCATTGGAGACCCTTCGTCGCTGACGATAACATCAGATTTAGTACCAGAGATTGAAAACTAAACTTCAGGAGGGAAATGTTATTTTTTTTAAAACTTGGCTTAGAAAGCAAACTATTAGTTTCTAGGGTTTATGGGGGAAAAAGAGATTAAATTTTAAAAAGTTGGAGTTCCGTTAGCTTTAATCGTCTATGAGTAGATGTTTGAAATTTTCAAAATTAAGAGATGAGAACTTAAGAAAGCAGGATATTTTGGATGGGAATAAGTCCTTTGGCCAAATTATAATTACTAAATCAATGTCTCCCATCATAGGACAACTCAATTCTATAACATAAATTTTAATATCCTAAGATTTTCATTATGTGAGGAATATGAAATTTATATCATGGAATTAATTTTATCTTGTTCATTCATGGTTATTTTCATCATGACAAATACTTCTATTATGTCAGGACATAATTAAAATGTCATTTCGGAAAGCGTGATGGTTCGAATTTAACTAGTCGAGAATACTAAGATTTCTATTATGTGAGTCATCCAAAGTGAAAGACATGGAAAATGAATAGTCTTAGATAAAGATATAAATAAAAAGGATTTCCTACTTATTAAATTTAATTAACCAAGATTTTAATTATGTAAGGTTAATTAGGTTTAATAAGAATTCGATTCCCTATTAGAAATTTAATCTAATGGAATTTATGGATCTTGTTAAAAGCAGTGCATGACTCAAATAAAATAGTGAAAACTAATACGATTATGCAATAAAAAGGTTTAAATATATATATATATATATATATGAAACACTAATAAAACTTATTTTTCTTTGCAATATTTTTTGAATATTTTTGGTAAAATTAATATGGCCAACAACGTACTTTTAAGAATAATGAACAACATTTTGACTGGACTAAATTTTAAAGATTGTAATCTGTAAAAAGTTCTAAATTTCAAAATAAATTGCCTACATCTTGGAAACACCTTTTACCGTCAACATAGCTCCAAATACCTCCGATGAGGAACGTAAGAAGTTTGAAGCATAGGTTAAGGATAATCAGAAAGCTCAAGGCTACATGTTAGCCTTAATGAATAAAAAGCTCAAAACTAGCATGAAAACATTTCGGATGCATATGGTATCGTTATGGCTCTACAAGAGTTATATAGCAAAAACTTGAAAGTACTAGAGTATGAGCTATGCGATTCACTCTTTAGTATAAGACTCAGGTAATGATTGCCCCTTAATGATCATGTCGTAAAAGTGATCAATGGAATTAGACAACTAGATGTGTGGGGCATGGTCTTACTAGACCATATCAAAGTGAATTTGATTTTGCATTCCTTCCCACTAAGTTATAAACTATTTATAACTAATTACAATTTGAATCAAATAGAGCGTATAGTTCCCGAGTTGCTCAATAAGCTTTAAGAATTTTATAGCCAAAGGAAGACAGATACAAGACATGCAGATGTCTACATGGCTTTTACTAGAAGGGCAAACAAAGTTCTAAGAAGCAATAGAAAAAGAGTCCAAATGTTGCACCTAAAAAAGGGAATTTTAAAAAGGGCGCAACCAAGGTGAAAAAAGGCAAAAGCTAAAAGGAAGTGTTTCCATTGTTAGCAAGATAGACATTGGAAGAGAAACTAACCTCAGTACTTAAATAGTCTTAAAAAGAACAAAACAAGTATAATCCATTCTTAAGTTATTGAATTTGAGTTAAGTTTGGATTTAAATAATCATTCTTGGATTCTAGATTTAGTAGCAACATCTCATGTATGTGTTTCTATGTAGGCACTTCAAAATAGTTTTATTTTGTCATAAAGCAAGATCATTTTGAAGATGGTAAATGGGTAAAAAGTGCAGTTGAGGCCATGGGGACTTGCCACATATGACTACCATCAAGACATGTTTTGAAATTGTATAAAGTTTTATATTTTGTAAAAGCCATTAAAAACATCATTTCTTTTTTCTACATTGTGTAAACTTGATTACAATATCCAATTTAATGGAAATAAATGTTTGATATTTTTTGAAAATGTTTTACGGGGCAAAGTTGTAAATACAAATAGTTTGTATATATTAGAACTGAATAATTACCATTAATAAATTTTGTTACTAATAAAAGAATTTGAAGTAAAACAAACCCCAAGATTCTATTGCATCATAGATTAAGTCACATAAGAGAAGAAAGATTGATTTGACTTAGAGAAAGTGAGCTTTTAAGTTTATTGGGTTCAGAACCTTATCCGACATGTGAGTCATGTCTCCGAGGAAAGATGACCAAATCTCTCTTTAAAAGTAAAGGGAAAGGTGCCAAAGAGTTATTAGAGATAATACATATAGATGTATGTAGACTATTTAATAATATGGCTAAAAGAGGTTTTCGCAACTTCATTATCTTCACCGATGATTATTCTCAATACGGGTATCTGTATTTAATGAAATACAAATCAAACTTCTTTGAAAAGTTTAGAGAATTCAAAATAAATAAAAAAAAAAAAAAACTAAAAAGATTACTAAAATTATATGATTAGATCATGAAAGAGAATACTTGAGTATAAAATTTCAGGAATTCTTGAAAGATAATGGAATAATTTCCCAAATGACTTATCTATATACACTTTCTCATAATTATGTATATAAAAGGAGAAATCCAATGGTATGTTTTACAGGGTTACCAATGTCATTATGGAGATACGTTTTCCAAACCACAGTGCACATCGTGAATTAGGTATCATCAAAATCTATCCATAAAACACCATATAAATTATGGTATTCCAAATGCCCCAACCTTAATTATATGAAAATTTAGGGGTGTCCAACTTATGTTAAAGTAATTAAAACAAATAAGTTGGATGTTAAATTAAAGAAATACTGATTCATCGGATACCTTAAAGATTATTTAAGGTATTATTTTTACTTTTTGACTGATCAAAAGATAACAATCAATAGGAATGCATACTTTCTCGAGAAAGGGTTATTAGAAGAAAGTAGTGTAGGAAGAAAATCAAGCTCGAGAAAGAGACTAAAAAGCCTCAAACTTATATTATTGAGATTGGACAATTCACTCGATGAACCTCAATATCAAATATTACATTTCCAAATAAAGATCTTTTAGGGTATCTAGACTTCTAAAAAGGATTTCTTCATGGGTAGAATTTTGAATCCTACTTAATGGAAGAAATAGATTATAATGATGATCCTAGAAGTTATAAGAAAGTTATACTAGATATTGATTCAAGTAGATGGCTAGAAGCAATGAATTTTGAAATAGAATCAATGCATGTTAATCAAATATAGACACTTATTGATCCATTAGAAGGAACTAAACCTATAAGTTGTAAATGGGTCTTCAAGAGAAAGATTAGCAAGAATGGACAAGTGAAGACCTATAAAGCTCGACTAATAGAAAAAGGTTATACTTAGAAACAAAGATTGGATTATGAGGAAACCTTTTCACCTATACCTATGATTAAATCCATCCAAATAATGTTGGCTATCATAGCATACTATAATTATGAAATTTGACAGATAGATGTCAAGATAGCATTCCTCAATGGATTCATTGAGAAAAACATTTATATGGAACAACTCATAGGTTTTTTATCAACTTCTAAAAGCAAAAAATATGCAAGTTGCATCGATCCATTTATAGATTGAAGTAAGCTTTAAGAAGTTAGAACACTCTATTCGATGAAATAGTAAAACCATTTAGTTTCAAAAAGAATCCAAATAAACTCTATGTCTACAAATGGGTTAAGGATTATGCCATCACATTTCTCATACTATATGTGGATGACATACATTTGATGGGTATGATATTGACATGATGAATGAGATTAAAATCTAGTTATTTAGAACCTTCCCAATGAAAGACTTAGAAGATACAACTTATGTTCTTAGAATTCGTATCTATAGAGATAAAACAAAAATGATAATTGGATTATCTCAAAAATTGTACATAAAAAGGTTGTTAAAAAGCTTCAACATGAAAAACTCAAAAAGAAGACTTTGGCCCTTCACTCATAGTTTTCAATTTTCTAAAGATTTGAGTCTAAAAACCAATGAAGAATGATAACGGATGCATAATATATCTTATGCTTCGATTGTGGGTGAACTCATGTACGCAATGCCATGTACAATACCTAATATAACATTTGTCGTAAATGATACAAGCAGATACGAGGTTAACCTAAGAGAAAAAAATTGGTCAACTGAGAAATCAATTATTAAGTACTTAAGAAAAACTAAGGATCATGTTCTAAGTTAAATATTTAATGATACTTAAACTATAATTCCCAATCAAATATTGACGATAAAAGTATACAACAAGTATGATTGGATTTGAGCCAAACTAAGCCCCAATAAGGTTTGACTTGTTTTTGAATGATTGAGTCTTGGGCTCAACTCAGGCTTATCGAGCTCGCTAGAACACATATTCACATTCAACTCACTAGGTAATTTTACTATTTGTGATTGACTCGTAGAGATTGAAAAACAAAAAATTAAACATAAAACAAGAAAAAGACTTACAAATCACAATATTTAGCAAGAGATGACACTAAAAAAATTATTAATAAATTAAAATTTAAAATGCAAGAAAAAAAAAAGCATTAAAGTTACATACCTTTGATGCGACTTTGATATAGGCCAATGATTGAGTAGAAGGAGGCAGAGGTGTCAAAGAAAGTTGAAGGCTTTTAATGTGGTAGTTAGCAAAACTAAACTTTTTAGCAACGCAATAAGTGAAAAACATCTAGTGAGTGAAAAACATCCCACAAAAGACTCTTGATACAATAGTCGACAACATAAAACTCTTGAACAATATGAATAATGAATGCTAAAGAAAGTTGAAGGCTTTAAGTTTTGTCCATGAAAGTTGAAGGCTTGGATTTAATATCAAGGAAAGTTGAAGGCTTGGAGCAGTACATATAATGAATGGTGTTAGTGGTGATTGATAAAGCTTGAACTTGAACATTTGGATTCATGTGGTAGTGACTTTAGTTTTAGTTTTGATTTTTTCAATGGAAACACATTTTCAAGAATAGGTATTCAAACTATGGAAAGTTTCCATAATTTTTAATTAAATTTTTTTTAATGCTATAATAATCTCCTTGAAGCATTAATTGGAAACTTCCTTTATTCTATAAAATAAATAAGGTAAAACAGTTCCTTTAACGCAGTGCAACATATATTTCAATCTCAACATAAGCGAGCAGAGTACAACCCATGTTTGGTTTTGGGTTCAAGTCCGTGCTTGTTTTTCGCTTTTACCCTAGCCTTGTGTTCATGCCCGTACTTGTTTTGGGTAGGTTGGTTTTAGGCTTGTTTTGAGCTTGAACAAGCTTACCTCATCTTCATATGTAATGAGGACCTAAGTAGTTAGAAGAGTTCTAAATAATCAACCGCAACTAACTCCATTAAAGAAGCTAAATATATTATTGTTTCAGAAGCAACAAAAGAGATTGTATGGATGCGTAAGTTCGTATCCAAACTCGGTGTTGTTCCAAACATTGCTTATCTAATAACCATGTTTTGTGACAATATCAACGCTATTACACAAGCAAAGGAACCAACGACATATAAAAAGTATAAAAATATTTAACAAAAATATCACGTTTTGAAATAATTCATTAGACCTGGAGAGATAATAATACATAAGATATCATTAGCAAACAATGTCGCTAACTCATTGACTAAGGTGATAACATTTAAGCAGTTAGACCATCATCTTCAAAAGATGGGTATACGATACAATAGTAAATGGCTCTAGTACAATGAGAGTTTTGTTAGTGTATGCCCTAGGAACTATTTATGTTGTTGGTTTCTGGACATTTTATTTTGTATATAAATTTGTGATAATTTATTAATAAAAGAAATAGTTCTTTTATTCATGCATAAACTATTTTCTTAATTTGCATTAATTTAAAGTATGCGTGTGAATTATCTGGATGACTCATTTAACGTATAATCTAAATCATCGAATTATTCCCTATAGATGTGATATATGTTGGACAATAATATAACATAGTGGACATACTAAATGTCTTCATTAATTGTCATAAGATGACATTACTGGGGGGTGACAATGATGCTTATGTCATTAGGGCATTAGTATGGATTAATTGTTAGAGAATTGTTTTTAAAACATGACCAATAATAATAAGTCACATGGTTATTAAATCATAGTCAATAACGTATCATATGATTGTACTAGTATACAAAGTAATTTTTTGACCTGAGACATCATGGTTGAATGTGATATGGATGCATGTGATTCATAAGGTCTATAACTATGGAGATAACCATATTTTGTCCATGAAGCCATGTTGGTCATGTGTTGTTTGTATTCGAAAATGAATGGTGATCAAGATAAGATCATTCGAATGGGGACTCACGACTACATCATAATGAACCTAAAGGATCACGCAAATAAATCAAATTTTTAAGAATGAGGAATAATTATCTAAGGTTGGTTAGCACTTTCCAAAGGATAATAAAAATCATATAAAATTTTATATAGGTACAAAAGTAACATTTTAAAAGTTAAGATGTTAGTGAGATGAAATTAAAGTGGCTAAGGTATATAATTGACATACATGCATGACAATAATTTAAATAGAGAATTTTATAGGCTAAAAGAGAATTAATATACAAATTGGCCACCATTATAAAAAGAAAGGTTTAGTACATTTTTGAATGAACTAACTCATTTAGCCATTTCTCACTAAAGCAAAAAAGCAATCCTCTCTCTTTGCTTTTCAAGCCTCTCAACCAAGGAAGAATTGAAACTTCATGGTGGACTTTCTTTGGAGGTCTTATACTTGGAAAACTATTTTCATCATCTTATATCGACATAGGAAGCAAAGGAGTAGGTATAAACCCATGGCCTTCTCACATTTTTGTCTTTCATGCATTGATTCATGCTCTTTTCCTCATGTATGTTAATTTAACATCTTCCTTCCCCCTTTTTCTTTTATTAGATACCCAAGGGAAAGAGCTTATATGATTATGAGAAAGATACCTAAGAGTTTAGATACTTGAGGGAGAGAATAGATATGATCAAAGAGAAAGAAAATCTTAGGTAGAGAATAGATTGGACATGAGATAAGTCCAAAAGTGTTCTAAATGATAGCGTATCGATAAGTGCCAAATAGCTTGTTGAGATTTGAGATTATTCGATACATATGGGACACCAAAATTGAGATTATTAAGTTAGTAAAGAAATACACATGACCAAGGTATACTTGTAGATAAGGTAAAATTCATCAATTGGTATCATTAGATTGAGTGATACATTATTGTCAAGACTATAGTCTGTCGATTTGCTAGGACTTCATGGGATGTAGATAGTTCATTCATTGATGATTCTAAGACTTACAAAGATATGAAGAGTCTATTGATTGAGAGTCTATCAATTAATTTAGTCAAGATCATAAGTTTGTCAAATAGTGATGAGTGAATGGATAACCCAAACTAGAGAGAGATTGCCTTAAGAGTGGTCACTAGAATGGGTACGCTGATTCCCTTGTATTCAAGTTAGATATCAACAACCTAAGATTGAGATCAAGATAACCTGAGTAGTAAAGGAAGGGAATAGATTATGGTTTGAGATTGTAGAATAGATCATCTCTGCTTACTAAGTTTTATACTAATCTTATTCTTTTGCATTTTGTAGGTGACTGAATTCGATGTGATGATAACAGTTAAATGATGGTACAACATATGAGAAACGAACTCATAAGTGTAAATAACCATGATTATGATATGATATGACTTTGATGGATTTGATTTATATTCTAATACATGGATTATGGTTTTAGATATATTATTATTATGCTTGGGATTATTTCATGTTTATTAGACTATTAGTTTTTATTTTTACAGTAAAGATTTGTGATGTTATTCATATATTAATGAAAATTATACATGTTTGAATTGAGAACATTTGATTTTAAAATCATATGTCATTCATGCACATAGAAATTTTAATAACACTTTACCCCGAATGATAGGATATTCAGGGTGGGGTGAAACAATAGATATTGCATGAATTTGATGATGATCTTAGGATTTTTGATGATGATCTTGGAAATATGTTACAATGTTATAATGATATATGTTGTGATGTTGGCTAGTAAAGTTATATAAGTAGAAAACTCATAGGTCATGTGATAAATTTATGGTGTTATGTTTGATAAGGTGCTAATAGGATTGGCTAGTGTAGAGACTTATTTTTATGTTTTATAAGACATTAGAAACATGTTTGTTTATGAAATGAAATGGTATGATCACTTTTAGATTCAAAGGAAATGCATGATAGTGTGATATAACCTATAAATATATCTACTAGACGTTATGTCCCAAGGACAGGCATAACCATGACATACCTAAAATAGTTTTATTTACGGTCATGTGCAATCTCACATAAGGACATTGTAACACCCACATGTATGATCAAAGACAAAATAGTTATTTTTAAATAATTATTTTTACTTCAATTGATCGTAGACTGGAAATAGGTTGAAATCAAATAGTAGTATTTAATTTTAGCTTATACATGATCGTTTATGAGTCCATAGACATTTGTGCATAGCCTCTTACATCAACCAATTGGATAAGGGTCACATCTATAATTCTAAACATGATGAAAGACTGTGCACCTATAGGATGCATACCTATTCATATGGTTTTAGAAATTACATTTTAAAAAGCATACCATCATGATTTTGAGGGATAATTCTAAAATACACGAAAACATCCTTATTTAGAGAGAGATTGTGCCAGAGAGAGGGTTTTTGATATTGTGATTTTAACAATAGGGATCAGTTTATGGTAACGTTTAAAGGGGAAAATTCATGCAGAGTAAAAGAATCTAATAGTAACGCTTTTACACATCCTAGGCAACCAAGTAAGTAGAAGCACAAAATTTTACCTCAGTGATATAACTTAGGCATAGATTGATTGATGTATGATGTCTGATTTAGCATCGTCTAGTTGATGATTTTTTTTTACTTTATGTATATTTGTTATAGTATCAATTGGAGAACCCATGTATATTCGTGTGTACATCACATTCTTGTGATGATTATATGAGGATATAAATGTTGTATGCCATGTTAATAATGGTAGAATAGTTATTTCAATAATTAAGAGCATAAACTAGGGATTGTGTGCCAATTTGAGTTCTTGGAGTGTTGATGGTGCTATTGTGAATGACCTTGATATGTTTTGATGTATTTTCATATTATGCCAATTCTTAAATTATATGTTATTTGTTGAACAATGTGTTTGTTGCGATTAAGATAAGAAAATAGCAAGTTTTAGCACTCTAAATGTCATGAACGACCATGCATCAGTCATGCATAACTATCATAAGCTTGGAATAACAGTCTAATACACCAAGAATACTTGTACATGCAATCGCGCACACCTATTCATAGCTTCAGCACACTTGGTCATGGCCTATAAATTTTCCACATGATAATGGACAAACGTCCATACGTGTTGTTAGTCATTCATCATCATTGGAAAAAAATGACACGAATGCTCGTTCATCTAGATGAACAGCCATGATTAGTGTTAATGATTAAAATACCCTTAGGGCTTAGGGACGACCATGATGAAGAAGGATGGTCGTGTATCATTGACGATAAAAGTTATATTTTGAGTGGATGGAGTCAAGAAAGATTGGAATTAGAAGAGATGGGTTTTGAGTGTGGTTGCTAATATAAAAGAAATGAGTGAAAACTGTGATTTTCTTTTTGGAAAAAATTGCTAGTACACCCAAACTGTCTACAAAAATCTTATTACTAATAGGAACAAGTCAAAACGGATACAAGTTCAAAAACTTAAAACTCATATCCATTTTTGACCAAGTCTAATGAAGGTTATGAAAATACTATTACTCAATATTTTAATACATAATCATAATATTCACAAAAAATTTAATTATAACAAATTATGAATAAGTGGAATAACTATTATACTATATATAACAAATTGTGAAGTAGTGGAGTAAAGATTGTACTATATATAACCAATTGTTAAGTAGTTGAATAAATATTATACCATGTATACCATCATATTTCTATCTTTGAAAATCTAAATTGATTATCTTGCCATAAATTTGATGGTTATTAGATTATAAATACTAGTATTCATAGCTCACAAACATTAAATTAATTTATAATTCTTTCAAAAAAACATAAAGAAAAAATGAAAATTTTCTCAATCTACATGGTACTTTTATTTGCTCTTCTCTTTTCATCTGGTAAGTGTAAATTTGAATTCATTTTAATTTGAAACAAGTTTTTTTAAATAAATTGAGATGATTATTCCTTTTTATTTAAATCAAGTTTTTATTTTAATAAATTAAGATATATATATTAAAGTTTTTTAATTATTTATTAATATTTTGTTGTTGTCAATATAATAATTGCAGGCAATGAGATAGTGATGGTGGATGCTAAAGATTGTGTAAAATCAATTATCAAGGGAAACGATTGCATTCCTAATGATTGTAAGGGTGATTGTATGGCAAAATTTGGATTATCTGCTAAAGGACAATGTCTTTCTACCTTGGAATGTCGATGTACTTATCCTTGTTAATTCCTTGTAATTTTCAATATTTAAGGTTTTAAACTTTTTTAGTACCTTAAATTAAATAAAAAGATTTATCCATTGATCTCTTTTTTATCGTTTATGAAAGTTATATTAAATTGATGTTGAATGTAAAACTTTTAAGAAATTAACATGATAAGATCAGCCAAAAATTGATTTCATTGAAAAAATTAATGGGAAGAGACGTAATTTTAATTTTGTAAATTGAGTAAACGCACTATAAAAAGAGTAGTAAGTGTAGTGTTATTATCAATTTTTTTTAAATTACATATTTTTAAATGGGAGGATGATTATTTTTCTCTCGAACTATGATTGAATAAGAAGTTATCAACTTTAAAGTTAAAAAATGATGTATTCTTATTTTCTATCCAAATTTTTTCATCATCTTTAACTTTAAAAATGTATTAAGGTAATTTTCAAAAAATGGAAAAGAACTATTTCCCACCCAAATTTTAGCCCAATCTCAAACTTACACCTACGGAAGATAAAAAACTCAAACTCTCACTTGTGACAAAATTACTATCCAAATTTTCAGTTAGAAATAGAGGTAAAATCTTCATTTTACCTATAAACTGTAAAACTTTAAAATTTTATCAAATTTTAAAAACTAATATTTCAACTCATCTTCAAAGTTTGAAAAGTTTATATTTCACTTTTAGGGTTTGCTTCCTTCTCTAGCCACCACCAATGGCGAACACTTTCCATTTATCTCTCGTCTCCAACTATAAAGGATGACCCTTAGTTGTCCAGATCTAGATGATAAAGCATTGTGTAGATCTAGAAGAACAGACGAAGGATGACGAAGCGTCTTCCTTTGTCATCTAGGTGGTATGACGAAGGGATCTCTGTCTCTTTATCGCACTGTGTGATGAAGAGATCTTCGTCTCTTCATCGTACCAACAAGGAGATAGAAATTTTTTTGTCGTACCATCGCCATCAGACTTGGAGAAAAAAGAGGTCAGAGACGACGTCAAAGATAACATCGAAAGATGAAGTTGAAGAATGGAGATAAAATTGCTATTTTTAAAGGTTATAAGGGGTGGTTGAGTTTGAAAAACTATAGAAACCTTAGTATTGGGGGTAAAAATGTTACTTTTTAAAGTTTGAAAACTTTAGATAAAGATAAAATGTTAGTTTCTAAAACCTGGGGGAAGTAATAAACTTTATAACTTTTAATATAAATAGTAAAATGACTATTTTACCCTTTCTTTTAACAAAAAAAAAATAACAGAAGTTTGACCAGAGTCAAAATTTGGGTTTTCATCTCCCTTGGGTGTGGGTTTGAGATTAGGCTAAAATTTGGATGGAAAATAGTCTTTTTCCCCTTTAAAAAATCGTTTATTTCTTCTTCTTCTTTCTATCTTCCACATATTACTATTAATTAGGTATATATGTAGCATCTCCCTTCAAAAGTGTTGCTCTTTGGAGGGAAGTTATAACACCCATAGATATATCTGAAAGGCATTATAGTCATTTCTCTAAGCAAACTGTCTTGGAGTTCTTCTATCACTTGAACAAATTCTTTACACTTAGTTTGTCCCAGATTGTGTCAATACACTAGTTGATACTGAATTTCTTCCATAAGTATTTGAAATACAAATTTTTGAGAATTAGATGCCTCATAAATGTTGGAATTACAAGTTTAGCACAAATGTTCTCTCAACTATATGAATTTAGGCTTAGTGAGAGAAAAAAATTTGAAGCAAATAAAGAAGAATAGCTTAATATGATCACAATGATTTTTTCTAAACTTTCTTCACTTCAAATATGGTCTATTCATAGAGTTCAAGTGGTTTTGTAATATGCAATATTTCTGTTAGAGATGGAAACTAGCCACTTTTCTATTGAAAATAATGTTTTGCTCTTGAAAATGCTTAGACACAGTTGGCACCTAAGTTTTACAACTAAGTTAACTTCGGTTTAAGTTCTCAATGAATAGTTTTAAATGTTAATGCCATAGATGGAATAGGTGGCATATCTTTGAAATAGATGGCTTACACTTCAACACTTGCTTTTGTAAAATTCCAAAAGCTTGCATGGTGTCTATTTTGACTTTAGCATGACATGTAAACTGACTTAGAATTACACAGGGAACGAGTGGCATATTTGAGGCATGGTTGGACATGAGTTTGATTGGTGTCCGATGAACCATGGTCATGTATGACTTGTATTGTTTTTGCATGGTTGGACAAGTATGTAAAACACAATTAGACATTCCAAAAGAGAACAGTTGGACATCCTGAAGGAGCATAGCTTAACTTTATTTTGCACAATGAAAGATTGATTGGCATCAAATGAAGTAGCATGATTGGAGCTTACTTTGATACAAGGATGGAACAACTAGACAAGATGAAACATGTTGTCATCCAACATTCTCTTTAAAACTTAGCATAAGTTCTAAAAGGCTGAACAAGTTTAAAATTTCGACATAATCTCTCTTATATTTTTTTTCCCCTTTTTTGTTTTTTTAAAAAAATTTATAAATAATACTCCCAACATTCAATATATTCTCAAAAACTTATTCCAACCAATGAGTCATCCAAAAACAAAAAAAAATCTAATATCAAATATATCAATAAACAAGAAAAATCAACCATTATCAAAATGACATCTAAACATATGCATTGCTAAAATGTGATGACAAAAGTCAAGCAACATCCAAAGTTTGAAACTAAATAAGGAAATTAAACAAAAATAACTAAAGTTTCGAAATAACTAAACATATGAAAGATAATCAAAAGATGTCATGATATGCAAAATGAGAATGAAATGCATGCTCATTGATCTTTATCCTTCCATCCGTGAAATTCTTGTTGAAAGCTCTCATGATCATGTCTTAAGCATTGTTATTCTTGCATAATTTGATTTTATCTTTGAAGGATCTCAACTTGCTTTTGAAGGATTGCAAAATATTGACTATGCATGTTATCTATATGAAATTGTATTGCTTGGAATGCTTTACTCATAAAGTTCATCATATAGACAAATTGATCTTTGAAAGAGTTTTAAATTCTTTTTCTTCCATTCTCAATCGTTTATCAAGTCGAAAGCTCAATCCAGGGATATCTTTTGGTTGATTTTGAACAGCAAGAAGAGGAACATCCATTTGATCTTCAGTTTGTTGTGACAATTTTGAAGGGAAGAAAATATAAATTATCTTTACATTGAATTAGGATACAACTATATATAACACAATGAGTAACGGTTATTTTACAAATCTGTAAAAAGAGAAACTGAAGCCTAAACTTATGGACAAAATTACTCTTAAACTGCTACTGATAATTGGTCCAAAATTACTCCTTAACAAACACAAAATTACTCCTAAACTGTTGCTGATAATTGGCCCAAAATTACTCCTTAACTAACATGTTGAACATGAGGAAATCAGTCTTCTTGACCATAAATAATTTTTTTAACGCCTTGGATGGTATTCTCTAAATTTGTGACCACCTTGTCTTTCCTTTTCTAACAATTCCATCTTTACCAAGGATTGAGCAATAAAGTAGTTAAACTCTTTGAATTGAAAACAATACTTTGGATCCTCTGTTTTTTAACTCAAGTTTCTCAGCAATGAATGATATAAGCATCCCAAATGAAATGGTATGATTGTTATTCTTAATCAAATATAGTTTATGAATCAACTATCTTGTCATGTCAACCTGAATCCCATGGCGAGCTGCAAACATCAACTTTAAATCTTGAACCAAAACTTGTCTATTTAAATCAGTTTTGGCATTTAAAGTATAAGTGATAATCCTGTAAAACACTCTATAAATCAAGCTGTCCAAATTTGTTGATTTTGGAAGATGCAAATGGAATATCTAATTTCTACCTAATTCGTTCCAAACATCATACTGATTAAAGTTTGCATAAGTATTCAACATGCCTTTATAATCACACTTTAACCACACAATCTAAATTTCATCATATAATCCAAAATATTAACCTTTTCATTCGTTCTTAACTTTAAAGAACTATAGAACTCATAGACCAAATTTTTATAAGCATCATATTTCGTGAAAAATAAATTCTTCCATTTCATTCTATTTACTATCTCCATAAATTCATTAGCAATCCTTATTTGTTCCAAAATAGGCATATATACACATCTTCTCGTATGAACATTTCTATGTCTAATCACTTTCAAACAGTCATTTTAATAATTATTTCCTATAACAATGTCATAGTGTGAAACTCTAGCACGAGTATTTTGAAAAGTACCTACGGTTATTGTTCTTTTAGTTCTTAGAACCATTGATGCACAAAAACTTGAAAAACCCATGAAGCTTTGAAAACCCATAGGATGAAGACTTCTTGAGGTGTGAGTGATGCACAAACTATAGAGAAAAATGGATAATGATGCACAAATGTGAGTAAGTGTTGTCCTTTGTGCGATTTTTAAGCAAAAATAGGTTGATTTCGGGTAGAGGAGTATGTCGGTGACAAGAGAAAAGGTTAGGGATTTAGAAAAAGAGGGATGTGAACTAGAAGAAGATGTAAACTTTGAAAAGTATTTTTTCTTTTTAACACCCGTGATGGCACAGGCAGCACAATTTATGCAAACTGGTCGTGTCATATAATATTATTATTATTATTTTTAAATTTAGAAAAGGTAGAGTTGGTCGTGTTTCATTAAATTGACATTATTCCGAACATGATTTTGAAAACAATTTTAACAAATTCAGTCAAGCCATGTGCAAGTTGTAAAAATAAAGATTTTAATAAAAATAATTCAATTTTGCAATGATCAAAACACTTTAAAACATGAATCTTGACTATTTTGACCAATTTAAGGACATTTGATGTGATTCAAGATTCAATGAACTTTGAACACAAGATCAAATCAATTCAACTCGAATACGCATTAAGCATTTATGCAGTGTGAATGTAAATGCATTCTTAATTAATAACAATCATTCACATTTCATTCAAATAATATACAATAAGCATATACATCATAAAATCAATCAAGATAGCACAAATTTTCATTGCAAATAAGTTTTAAATCATTCAAAATTTTTGCACTTACTTGGTTTGCATTGATCATTCTAAGCTTCTTCTTATAAAGCAAAATCTATCTTTACCAAATGGTTTAGTAAAAATACCAACAAATTGATTAATAATATCAATAAATTCAACTTTAATATTACCATTGCTAATATGATCACGTAAAAAATGATATCTAATGTCTATGTATTTTTTTTTTTTTAGAATGCAAGATAGAACTTTTAGAAAGTTGGACAACACTTGTATTGTAAAAAAAATATACTGAAATATTTTTCATTTCAAAACTAAAATCTATTAATTGTTGTCTTATCTATGAAAGTTGCGCACAACAACTAGCCACAAAAACGTATTTAACTTTCATAGTATAAGTTGCCACCAAGTTTTGTTTCTTTGAAAACCATAAGACTAACAAGTTTTCTAAAAATTGACAAGCATCACTTGTGTTTTTTTTATCAATCTCACATCCCTTAAAATCAGCATCTGAAAATACCCTTAATTGGAATGAAGATCCCTTAGGACACCTTAAAGCAATGTTTAGGGTACCTTTAAGGTATCTTAAAATTCGTTTTACAACATTTAAGTAAGATTTTTTGGGATTAACTTGAAATCTAGCACATATGCATACACTAAACATGATATTGAGTTTACATGTCTTTAAATATAATAATGCACCTCTCCAAATTCTATATACTTTAATATTGACACTTTTACCTCTCTTATCCATACCTAGCTTGATTGGTTGAAATACAAATTTTTGGGTATTTGATGCATCACAAAGGCTGGAAATACAAGTTTAGCATAAGTGTTCTCTAGGCTTAGTAAGAGAAGGAAATTTGAAGCAAATGAAGAAGAATAGCTTGATATGATCACACTAATTGTTTCTAACCTTTCTTCACTTCAAATATGGTCTATTTATAGAGTTTAAGGGGTTGTAATATACAAAATTTCCATTGGAGATGGAAACTAGTTGTTTGTCTACTGAAAATGACATTTTGCTCTTGAAAATGCGTTGGCATGGTTGTTAGGTTCAAAAGGCACGACTGACACTTGAGTTTTATAGTTAAGTCAACCTTGATTAGAGTTCCCAATGGATAGCTTTAAACATTAGTGCCACAAATGGAACATCTGGTATGTGCTTGGAATAGGTGGCTTACACATCAACTCTTATTTTTGTAAAATTCCCAAATCTTGCACGGTGTCAATCCTGCCTTGCGCACGATATGTAGATTGACTTGAAATTACATAGAGAACATGAGGCATATTTGGAGCACTGCTGGACATGAGTTTGATCGGTGCGGGGTGAACCATGGTCTTGCATGACTTGCATTGCTCTTGCATGGCTAAACAAGTGATGGCACAGTTGGACAACTATAAAAAGCATGACTAGACATGTTGAAGGACCATGATTAGACATTATTTTGCATAAGGAAAGAATGGTTGGCATCAAATGAAGTAGCATAATTAGACCTTGTTTTGATACAAAGATGGAACAATTAGAAAAGATGAAGCACGGTTGGCATACAAAATTTTTTTTAAAACAAATTCTAGAAGGCTGAATGGGTGGTGCATGGCAAAGGCACGGTTTCATGTCCAGCTTCATTTTCTTCATACATCAGACATTCCATATGAAGTCTAATTCATTCCTGATTTTTACTCTATAAATTTCACATTTTATCTATTTTGTAATGCTTTGACACATTCTTTGGATAAGTTAGCACTTTTACTTTATAAATTTCACACTTTATCAATTTTGTAAAACACTAATGGTTTAACAATTTGATTGAGTTAATACGAAACAAATAAGGAATTGTGAAATTTAAATGAGAGATAATCATGCACAAGATAAACATGTTTATGTGTTGATTGTTGCATCAGTCAGAGTTGATTAATGACACATCAAGTAAGTTTAAGTGATGAATAGTCGTGTGTGCAAGACAGACTCTCATTCATGATGTTATGAATTGGCAGTTTATATTTGACAGGTTAGCTACATTTTAGGGATCATTATCTCTATCTAACAGTACACAGTATTACAAAATATAGAGAAAGAGTAAGACAAATCTCCTATGATTGTTGCAACAATTTAGGCATGATTTTCAATCAAGTTTCCTAGTGGCAAGGGTAAAGGAAAGTAAGTCAACCCAAATCTTCAAGTAGTTAGAAGACAAGAAAATAAATCTTTCTTTACTTTGGTTATTACACAATTCATGGCAGATTGAGGAGTTGTCCTATATCAAATCTTTGTTGATGATGTTAAAGATTGTCATAGAAAAAAGATTTAACATTGAATTTTATAAGTTAGTGCTATGATTGAATGGTGATCATTGTGTTTGCAATATGTTCATGTTTTTTAGATTTCTAATTGAAAGTTGATGTGGTTAGCAATAGTTGGTGTTAAATGATGTTAAACAGATGATGGTTATGAAAGTTTTAATGTTAGAATGCATTAAACTAATTTTTATGGATATTGCATATGTATATGTGTTGTTTATGCTAATTTGACATGGATATTATGTTTAAAAGGTGCATTAGGTGGTTAGAAACACCTTAGGTAAAGTGTAGATTTGAAGGAAAGGCGTAAAGATCAAATAACGAATAAAATTAGGTCATTTTATATTGGCCAAATATCATACATGATTCTTGTCGTAGGGACAATCATGTTACACTTAGACGCCTTTTTTTAGGTTATACATAACCTTGTGGTATGGGACATACATTTGTGCATGCAAAATTCAGTTTTAAAGTGAGGTTTTTTCAACAACCATTAAATGTCATTGATCAATAGATGATCAACTAGGTTCGTTTATCCATGTTTTAAGCACAAGGTGAAATGACGAGACTACCTCTCGAAAGTAAACAAGTCAAAATGTCACTAAATGTTGAAAAGTTTAAGTTCAAAACAAGGTATATACCCATCCTTAAGGGCAATTCATTACATAAATAAAAAGAGGTGCCTGTGTTGCCAATGAAACACTTTCATCCTTGAAATACCTAGGTAACAAGCCCTTGAAGGGATGGTCGTGCCTTATGCATAAGGAAATGAATGCCCATGTATCCTAATGAGGATGTCCATTCATATGGGCAAAGTAAAGAAAGTTAAAATAAAAACAAGCTAGATGTTTACGTGGCCATCCCAAGTGATAGTAAAGATATATGGGTACGCAGTAATAGTTTATGTTCTTAAGAGATGAGTTAAGATAGGGTACAAGTTATGATTAGGGTGAAAGTTGAGATGAGCCTAAGATGATCTAAGGCTTAAGGTACATGCATGTTAGACGTCATAGGATTGTTATGAGGGGACACCATAAGTAAATACTTTATACATCACCCTCAATAGAGCACGTCTGTAGTAAGACATTGTACCCACAATAGGGGACTAGCTCATAGTAGAGCATAGTTATAGTTATGATTCAGTCGTCCAATAGTGATGTAGACAAGTGGACTGCACAACAAGTGCTCACATGGCCAAGGTGTCAAATTCATATATTTGATCCAGTTCAATTAGTCTAACATACAATAATAGGACATAACTTACAAATAATAGTGATTTCATCGAGAGATAATATAGTCATACCAGTTCGAGGTTCAGAGTGATTCCTTAGTAACCAAACGAGACATAGTTGACCCAAGGGAAATGTTATATAGCTTAAAGGTTCTCAAGCTTAGTTATGAGTTACAAATAATAGATGTAAGGTCCATAATCATCTTGATGGGAGTTTAGAGATAGACTTCGGATGAAAGAGTTATGGTAGGTCGGGCCAAAGGTATTTTAAGGAATATGAAAAAGATTGTAGTAGAGTATTCTATTTACTGAGTGATGTTTCACTCACTCTTTTACTTTTTATATGTACAGATACAAGTGATCGTGATGGCTACAGGGCGAGCGACAATTAGTAGGCACAAAGTAGTTGAGGGCATTTTTGTCATTATGTTTATATCCAGTTTATGTATTTGAGATTTATGACTATGTAATCATGTTATGCTACACACTATGTTTCATAATTTGAGATCTACTATTATTACGTGTTTGGACATCATTTATACACTTCTAATTTATTATTCAATAAAAGGTATTTGTGTAATTTCATCATATGTGTAGATTGATGGTTTAAAGTTGTTAAGTGAATGCATGCTCAATTAGTTAAAGTTAATGACATTTTTCATTGAAAAACAGTACTTCTAGAAGGAGGTGTTACAGAAGTGCTACTAAACTTGACTATATAAGCATGATTCACTTAAAGGTGAAAAAAAAAAAAAAACACACATAATATATTACTAAAATACCTTCCAATGGAATTTTATTAACAACAAAAGTGACAAAAGATGTATAAATACAAAAATAAAAGTCATAACTAAATATTTCAATGTGCCCCTCATTAGTTTAGAAAATGATAGTTACACCATAAAAAATAGATCAAAATGCAGTATTTTAAATTAGTTAGATTTTTGATGTTTTTTATGAGTTTAAATGATCAATTTTTTAAAATAGTAAGAATATATTGGTAATTGAATATATACATTAAAAGTCAATAGCAATTTTGTAATTTTCATAAAATGGTAAAACAATCATTTTTGGGAAAATTTAACAAATTCATTAATAGAAGTAGATAATGGGTAAAACTTTGGCTTTTTAAAACTTAAATGGTTAAAATTGTTATTCATCAAACCATTTGGAGGGGGGGGGGGGGGGGGGGGTGGTGGGCGCCAATGGTTATTTGGCCACACCTTAAATTCAAAATGCGAAAAACATCTGTTGTTAAATGCATTATCTGAACCACTGTAAAATGCCAGAAATCATAGATGAAAACTAAAAAGGGTGAAACTATAGTTTCTAATATGAAGGGTGGAAAAGGTCAACTCTTTCAACTAAAAAGTATAATTTGATAAATAAGACAAAAGACACATGGTTCGTTGATTGTTCTGACTTTGTCTCTCAAATCAATTAGAGAATAGAAATGGTTCGTGCTTTGTGTTTTTGTTAGCATAATCAAATTAATTTCAGGATCACAGAAAGCATACCCGGTTTCACTAAATTTGACAATTGAAGATGATTCGGTGATTCGATGCACTCCTGGAAATGTCCACAACACGATTTGCTGATTATCTCTTTTGTTTCTGCAAGAATTCTCCCCAGAGAATTGATTTTTGAAGAGTAATGTGATGCAATTTCTGTTCTCTGTAAATTATGCTTTAGTTTTCTTCTGTTAACTTCCCAATGGAAGTTACATGCCATTTAAATAAAGGAGGGAGTGGCAGTTATTACAAATAACTGCCAAGGGCAAAATAGTAAAATGCCAGTAATGGGTTAACCTATAACCCTAATGGATCGGGTCAACCCATCATGGGTGGACCGGATCCAATATCTCCCACTCACACATGATGGGTATTCCGATTCACAATACTCTTCTACAGAAATCTTACAGAACAGAGCAATTCATACTAGCAAACGTGTCGTGCGACCTTGCGAGCAACCTGCACTTGGGAGCTAATATACTATGCATCTGTTAGGAATAACATAGTCGCTTCAACCCAAAATAAAATAAAGCGTTAGTCTCGCAGCACCCCAGACTTACTCGATAACACTAGCTCCCTTTAATCCCTCATTCATTATAGTGTTATATTCCTATGTATCCATGATCAAGTCCAATCTCCTGTATGAGTGACATGACCGACCGGCCAATGGACACACGTAATATATAAGTCTTCTTCATCTACTCGGAATTCTCAATTTAAACTTAGCTGCTTTTCTAGTCATGTTCCATAGACTGAATCATTCATAGCCATAGGTTCCAAGCTAAGATAGCAACACTAAGAATAAACATCAAATAACAGTAAAGAGTCAAAGGGTACCATCATAAGGTAATCCTCATAAAGTCTCACACAGTGAAGGAGCAGGGATTCATCCTTCCACTACTTCAAGCAGTCGTCTTATTCATGCACACATGGTATGAATCATGTGCTACAATGTGTATCTTTTCAAAATGTCATTACCAACATTGTACAGATCTTAGTTCAGTCGCTGCACTCAGCGCCTAACCTGAGTTCTTAATCATCTCTCCAATCTTGCAGGTGTCTTTATCTATTAAGAACTCACATCTGGCATTCACAAGTTATTTGGACGTGGGGAATCCAAATCGGTCATTTTCAAATCTATCAAGTCATGACCTCATCTTGATTAATCATCAAAGCGACATATCAAATAATTCATTTCTTGAACAATTCTCATTTTCTAAGTGCGTTCTTCAAACCGCATCAACCTCAAGAAATATGTCTCATCTTTGCACGCTCTCCTCAGCGTCAAAGGCGATTGCTCGTGTGAGAGAGCCAATCAAACTTGTGTGACATTATCATCTTGTTGAGATTTCAAAAATAAACAATGTGTATATCTATAAACACCATGAATTTAAAACACATAAAATAAATTCAAACTCTTTGATGTTCTAATGTTGTGTTACAAGTACAATATATACTCAACAAGTCATCTATCATATTCTACGCAAGCCAAGGGACTTAACATGAGCAAGATATACATCTCTTGAGATCGGTTTTGTTAAAGGATCAGCAATCATGTTATGTGTAGAAATATATTGTACGATCACTTCCTTCTTCGAAATGATGTCTCTGACAAAGTTATATCTGGTGTCGATATGTTTGGTTCTATTATGAAATATGGGATCCTTTGTGAAAGCTATTGCAGCTTGATTATCACAATGCATAACTATAGGACCAACTGATGCATCCATTACACCCAAATTTTCAAAAAATCTTTTCAACCAAACAGCTTCTTGCACAGCAGCAGAACATGCTACAAATTCTGCTTCCATTGTGGATAAGGCTATGCACGTTTGTTTCTTACTGCTCCAAGATATAGCGCCATTTTGGAGTAAGAAAGCATAACCTGAAGTTGATTTGCGTTGGTCTAAGTCACCACCCCAGTCAGCATCCGAATAGCCAACAATACGTAAATTTTTTCCTTGGTAGCATAAACAATAATCCACAGTGCCTTTCAGATATCTCAATATCCTCTTTACAGCCTTCCAGTGCTCCCTTCCTGGATTTGATTGATATCGACTAACCAATCCGACAGCGAAGCATATATCGGGACAAGTGCACATCATCGCGTACATAAGACTTCCAACCGCATTTGAATAAGGTACAAGAGACATTTCATTTATTTCGTTTTGAGTCTTTGGACACAAGTTTTGGCTCAATAAATCGCCTTTTGACACAGGATTATCTACGGGCTTGCAGTTTCCCATGTTGAATCGTTCTAGAATCTTTTGGATATAACGCTCTTGTGACAGAGCCAAAAGTCTTTTTGAACGATCCCTTTTGATTTTTATACCTAAAATATAATCTGCTTCACCCATATCCTTCATGTCAAAATTTGCAGATAACCAATTTTTAATGATCATCACATATTCCAAATCACTCCCAGCTATCAGCACATCATCCACATAAAGAGATAGAATTGCAAACTTGTCATCAGATCTTTTCACATAAACACAATGATCTTGTTCTAACATCTTAAAATTATAAGACAATATTGCCTTATGAAATTTTAAGTACCATTGTCTTGATGACTGTTTTAGGCCATATATAGATTTTTGGAGCTTGCATACTTTACGCTCTTGGCCTTTTACCACGAAACCTACAGGCTGATCCATGTAGATTTCTTCGTCAAGCTCTCCATTAAGAAAAGCTGTTTTGACATCCATCTGATGCAATTCTAAATCTAAGTGTGCTACTATAGCTAGAATGACACGGATTGAAGTAAATCTCACAACGGGCGAAAAGGTTTCTTCATAATCTATACCTTCTTGTTGAGTATAGCCTTTTGCCACTAGCCGAGCTTTGTATCTATCTATTGAGCCATCCGCCTTTCGTTTAATTTTAAGAATCCATTTATTCCCAATGGGTTTTCGACCCGGCGGTATGTCCACTAGACTCCAAACTTGGTTAAGTTCCATGGATCTCATTTCTTCCTCTAATGCTTCTTGCCACTTTTCCTTATTAAGGGATGATAGAGCTTCTTTGATATTTTTAGGCTCATCGTCTTCCGGAGGAGCAGTTATGAAAACTTCATTTTCAATTTCAAAACGTCTCTTGGGGATTCGAGAACGTTCGCTCCTTCGCAATTGAGGATCTTCGCTCCCACTATCCGAAATAGGTTGGAGCATAACCTCATTGCTCCCACTATCTGTAATAGGTAGAGACATCGTCTCTTGTGACACAACTAATGGTCGCTGGGACGAACCTTCTCCACATTCCTCTTCCGTTTCATACAGATGAAGACTTTTATCGATATCACCCTTTTCAGGAAATTCATTTTCTATGAATGTCACATCTCGAGATTCTATTTCAGTCACTCTTCCATCAAAGTCCTCTCCTATGAACACGTACCCTTTGGAGTGCTCAGAGTATCTTATGAAGATACATTTCTTACCTCTTGGACCCAATTTTCCGAATTTATGGAATGTGTCATGGATATATGCAGCAGACCCCCAAGGGCGCATCATATTTAATTCAGGTTTCCTACCTGTCCATAACTCATAAGGTGTAGAAATTACTGACTTAGTAGGCACACGGTTAAGTATATAAGTCGCAGTCATTAAAGCATCTCCCCAATACGAAATTGGAAGATTTGCTTGCGCCATCATAGACCTAACCATTTCCAACAGTGTTCGATTCCGTCTCTCTGCTACACCATTTTGTTGCGGAGTTCTAGGAATCGTCAATTGCCTCATAATTCCTTTTTCACTACATAATTCCTTAAATTCGGTAGATAAATATTCACGACCTCGATCAGTTCTCAAGGCTTTTATTCTTTTGTCTAACTGATTCTCAACCTCATTCATATAATGTCTAAAGCAATCTATTGCTTCTGACTTATGAGAGATCAAATAGACATAACCAAAGCGTGAATAATCATCTATGAAAGTGATGAAATAGAATGCTCCTTTTCTAGCTCTAACATTCATAGGTCCACAAATATCTGAGTGCACAAGTTGCAGAGGAACTTCAGCTCTAATAGCTTTGCCAAAAGGTTTTCTAGTAGTTTTTCCTGCTAGACAATGCTCACAAATAGGCAAATCTATTTTCGTGACAGGTCCTAATAAACCTTCACGGGCCAATCTGTTCATTCTCTCTTGGCCAATATGCCCTAATCTAGCATGCCATTTATTTACATCCATATCTAGACTATTAGGAGTTGCAAATAAAGAAAAACTAACAGTATTATCATTAATACAATTTAAGGTGTCCAGCACCATAAAACCTTCAGACATAAATCCACATCCATAAAACATATTGTTATAAAAAAGCTTAACCAAGTTCTCAGAGAAAATAAAACAATATCCTAATTTTAACAGAACCATTACAGAGACCAGATTTCGTCGAATTTCTGGAGCATATAAAACATCATGTAGGTACAAGGTTTGACCACCGCGCAAAACTAATTTGCATGTGCCCATTCCTTTCACTTCAACTTTGGTATTATTACCTACATATATCCACCGTGTTTCTCTCGGTATTCGACGAAATTCTACGAAAGTGTCTCTGTCACGAGCTACATGGTCTGTTGCTCCTGAGTCTACAGTCCACATAGGATGAGATTCAGTTAAGAAAACGGTACTGGAAACATAAATCTCACAATTTGAGACAAGATAAGACAATACCTTTTTCGGCTCCGTGCATTCACGGGCGAAATGACCCTTGTTACCACAGTTATAACAGGTCAGTTTAGACTTATCTCTTTTCCCATAGCGCTTGCCTCTTTTGCGCTTGAACCGTTTGTTCTTGTTCACAGGTCCCTGGACGATCTCTTTTCCTTTTCCTGATTTTCGCCATTTTCTCTTATAGCCAGAAAATTTCTTCGAACTGGACTCAGCAACATATGCTTGAGCATTTAGTCCAGCAGCCTCTAGGCGCTCAGCTTCCAGTTCAAGATGGCGAGCAATATCATCAAAAGTCCTTATATTGTCATTATGGGTCATGTTCACTTTCATATGCTCCCAACTATCAGGAAGAGATCGTATCACAGCTTGTACTTGCTGTTCATCAGTCAAATCATGCCCAGCTTTCTTCAGCTCAATTATCATGTTCGACATTTCCCTCAGATGTTGCTTCATTGGCTTATTGGGAACTTTCTTATATGTGTCGAACTTGATGGTCAACTGCCGCAGTTTAGAGACGGTCGTTCCTCCAAACTTTTCTGTTAATGCTATCCACATAGCATTTGCAGTTTTAAATTGCTCATACTGATAAGCAATATCATCATTCATTGAGCTAATGAGTATTCCTCTGGCAGTCGAATCTTTCTTTTTCCAGGAATTATAAGCGTCCATATTACGCCTATGTTGGGCATTATTAGGATTCTGCCCCTCAGCCAGTTGGGGCTCATCCATAACCTGATTAACAGCTTCCAAGGCATCCTGTTCATCTAGGATATAGTGCATTCTCATTCTCCATATTTTATAATTGTCTCCATTCAATCTTTCTCCCTTATTCAAATCGGCAATTATGTTTTTCGAAGCCATTTCAATATATAACTACAGAGATACGCAACACAACACCAACAATAAGATATATACACATTTTATTGTCGCAATTGAACATTAAAGATTAAAATATGTCACATAAGGCATAGAGTCGAAAGTTCACTATGTTCCCAATCATCGTCTATAACACAAATGTTTCACATTTTAATAATTAATCCAATCACGTCAATGTATATTCCAGACGAGAATAATTTAATTCTATCAGTCTCAGAATTCCCACAAATAATCCATAAAACATATATATTATATCAACATTGAAAGTTTAACATAATTATAATTCAAAAATAAACAAATATGCATGAAATAAATATGGACATAAAATTCAACGACTATGACTAACTTCTGAACTATCCTTGGTTTGAGATTTGTACAATTTAAAACAGGGCATCTTGTTAATCAAACGCTCTCCATATTTATAGGGATTTGATCTCCACCAATCAGATTGAGAAAAAACATTTTCTCTATCTCTAACAATACTAGGAGTAACTTTATCTAAGATAAAGTTATTATCATACTTGCGATAGCCTACATGCCTCGCACTACGTTGATTTGGAAAAATTGAGAGTGATGTAGATTTTCTTATATTCATTACAATTCTGCGTTCTTCAGCGAGCTGTAATTCATCCACATATTGCCAATAATTCTTGAATTTCTTGCCCCGAACAAGATTAGAAATTATTGAAGTCCAATAATCTGGCAATGATCTTAGTAATCCAGATATCCTCTCTTTTCCAGTTAATTTTATGCCCTTGTCTTTTAAATCGTTATATCTCTCATGCATGACACCAATGTGAGTGTAAAGATTGTGCACTGGATTCATCTTATAGTTCAGATAGTAGTCCTTAGTCAACATGTTCACCCTATATATGACCAACAAATGGACAATAATAAATTATACATGCATAACAATATAAACAACACATGTTCACATGTTTAGCAAAGTATAATTCAAAACCATGATCAAAATAACACCAATAAGTGTTTAATTCATGCATAAACAGATTACACAGAACTGAATCTAAGCTAATATAAGCTTCTGAGCATTAATAGAAGCATGCACACGCTTCCACTCGCCAAAATAATGTCTCACGCGCTTCCACGCGCCGAACAACTCAGCTCACGCGCCGTCACGCGCTTCCACGCGCCGTGATTAGGTCTCACGCGCGGTCAAAGCACTGACCGTTGACTGGTCAAATAGTTTGATCGTTGACCGGTCAATAGTTGACCTTCGTTGACCGGGTTGCCTTGGGTCAGGATTCGGGTTGGATCGACCCGGTTGACTAAACGGGTTGGACCGTTGACCATCGGGTTTGACTAACCCGTTGACTATTCGGGTCGGGCAATTGGGTTTTCCCAACCCGATTTTGACCCGCGACGCAGTATGAACCCTAATTCTTTGACGGCAAAATTGGCCGTCTTCCGGCCATCCTCCGGCAACAATTCCATAGGGCTTTTGAAGCCCGTGACACGACGATGAGAATGCATCAATTTTCAGGCGACTAAGTCACCGGAATTTGGCGAATTAAATGCATGAATGTTACGGTTTTTGGGTGAAGCATAGTCCTCTGAATTTCGTCCAATTTCATGCGATTTCGTGCAATTTTTTTTCTAATTAATCATGAAACTCATATCCAGGATTCATCCTAACATGATTCTAAGCATTAATTTCACAAAATTGCAACAAATCCATCATTAAGCAAAATCGTCCGTACGCATTATTTAATGAATAAAATACTGTTCACGTAATTCAATCCCTAAACATGCTTCTCAATCATGTTTATATCACCAGCATCACAATTGAACAGATATAAGTGGCTCTGATACCAATGTTAGCATAATCAAATTAATTTCAGGATCACAGAAAGCATACCCGGTTTCACTAAATCTGACAATTGAAGATGATTCGGTGATTCGATGCACTCCTGGAAATGTCCACAACACGATTTGCTGATTATCTCTTTTGTTTCTGCAAGAATTCTCCCCAGAGAATTGATTTTTGAAGAGTAATGTGATGCAATTTCTGTTCTCTGTAAATTATGCTTTAGTTTTCTTCTGTTAACTTCCCAATGGAAGTTACATGCCATTTAAATAAAGGAGGGAGTGGCAGTTATTACAAATAACTGCCAAGGGCAAAATAGTAAAATGCCAATAATGGGTTAACCTATAACCCTAATGGATCGGGTCAACCCATCATGGGTGGACCGGATCCAATAGTTTTCATTCTTTTTTTATTTTGCAAAACAAAGGATAGAAGTGGATCATAGTTATTTTAGCTTCAAAAAATTGAAAATAAAAGATCCAAAATTTTAAAAAAAAAAAAAAGGGTTAGTTAGCACTTGCACTCAAAAAGTGTAATTTGATATTAATTGTACTAGAACAAGTAAGATCTTGTAAGATTGCATTTTAATAAGTGTGATCCGACTTTGAATTACACTTTGGTTGGTGGAGATGGATTCAAAGGGATGGATTCAAATCTAACTTAGATGAGTTTGATTATCAACTCAACCTTTTTCACATTGAAATAAACAATCATAGGTAAAAGTTGAGCTATGGGAATCTTCGATTCAATAAACTTGTGTCTCCTATATATAAATAGAATTGTGTTGTTTATGGTCAATTCATAGCACATTTAGTTTGGTAGGAAAATTTAGTTTACTATTCTATTTTTTTTAAGCCAAAAAACTTACTCCCACCAAAGATTTAGTCCATTGTTAAACTCCTACCTACAAAATTTCACAAATCTAAAGACCCACCTGTCAGCTATCAAAATTAATAAAATTTGTTAGTATTGAAAGTATAATTGTCATTTAACCATTAAAATTAAAAAAATAAAATTTTATTTTATTTATCCACCTTATTTTTAACCAATAAAATTATAAAGTTTGGTAGAAAACTTTAGGTATGGGTAAAGTTGTTAATTTTTAAAATTTAGGGGAGAAAATAAAATGAATTTTATGTTTTTTTAATATTATTAGTAAAATGATAATTTTAACCATGTCTCTAACAGAGAATTTTAACGGCAATTACGTCATGGGTATGACTTTAAGAATGACCTAAACTTGGGTGGGAAATAGTCCTTTGGCTTAATAAAAATTATATAAAATGTTATATGGGTGCAAAAGTAACATTTTAAAAATTAAGATGTCAGTGAGATGAAATTAAGGTGGCTAAAGTATATAATTGATATACATATATGACAGTAATTTAAATTGAGAATTTTGTAGGCCAGATGAGAATTTCTAAATTACAAATTAGCCACAATTATAAAAAGAAGGGTTTAGTTCATTTTTGAATGAACTAACTCGTTTAGCCATTTCATTTCTCTCACTAAAGCAAAAAAGCAATCCTCTCCCTTCTCTCTTCAAGCCTCTCGGCCAAGGAAGAATTAAAGCTTTGTGGTGCACTTTCTTTGGAGGTGTTACACTTTGAGGACTATTTCTATCATCTATACCAACATAGGAAGCAAAAAAGAGTAGGTATAAATCCATGGTTTTCTTTCATGTTTGTTTTCCATGCATTGATTCATGCTCTTCTCTTCATACATGTTGATTTTGCATTCCTTCCTCATTTTTCTTTTAAATGGTATCAAAACCAAAATGGCTCCTTACATGTTGCTTTTGAAGCCAAATATATGATTTTGTGCATAAATGTTTGTATATGTCTCATATGTGTACATGCATGTTTTTGATTTACTTTGAAATCAAGTTTTTCAAGTACATTGGTTCCTTAAAGCTCTTGGACTTAACATATAATCTGGGTTTTTGTTTCTTTTACATATTTAACAACTTTAAGATGAAGAATATGTGATATAAGGCATGTATATGTTAAAATGTTCATAGGATGCATGTAAATGTGCTTGTTTTAGGCATGCATTTGCATTTAAGCTTATGGAATGAATTTTTTTAAGTCATGGAATGTGGATGCATGTCTTGGAAATCATGTATATATGGATATACATTCTGTTTTTATGTTTATTTTATGCAAGGTACATAAAATACATTAATTAAGGGCATGCATGGAAGGTATGTTATGTGATTTTGGCTTAAAAATTTAAGTTTGAAGCTTGATGAATATGATGCATGTCTTGGCCTCCATGTGTTTTTAATATACATTGTGATTTTTCTTGATGTTATTTTGTGTATTGTACATGGAATACATGAATTAGAGGCATGCATGTATAATATATGCATTAAAGAGATTAATATATGGTAATGTGTTAATGTATGTGCATATACATATTGAATGGTTCATATTAAAAATTCTGAATTTTTCAAGCTTTAGTTTGAATATGCTAAATAATAGTTTTAATGTTGATTAAGGTTTTTGGGTAAAGATTATGATATATGAGATTATGTAATTCCGTATGAACTAAAATTATGATGCATGATATGTTGAATGGTAATGGATGTATGTGTGCCATGAATGGTTAATGCATTATTTTGTTTAATTTGATTAATTGGTAAATATTGCATATATGTCAACTTACATTTAATGTGATTAAATATTAGATAATCAAAGTTGATATAAAAATAGAATAAATTCATATTATGTAAGTGGTGGTATCTAAAATGTTGCATATACGTTTATATAATCATAATATAATTAAATTCTTGATTTAAAATTGACAAGACATTGAATATATTCATAAAATAAAGATTAGTAATGTAAAATGTTGTCATTTTCTTTTATTCATGGATTTTAATTGAAAATGAATATTTGCTTTATATACACACACACGTGCATATATTATGTCACTTGTGCTTATATCATTGCATGATGTTAATTTTATATTTTATTCTATGATATATAGTAGATTAATATTTAATTGATTGTGAATGACTTTATAATTATGTTAAATGTTAATTTAGATAACAGATGTATGATTTAAGGATGATTATGGGTGTAATTTCTCATTTTTCAAATTTTAAATAACTAGTTTTAATATTCTTTTAATTAAAGGGTTTGTATTAGATAACCCCCCTTCCCCAATTTATATAATTTTATTTTATTAGGTGTATGTGCTTAAGTTTTAGATGTAATCAGAGTAGTTAGATACATACCTGAAGGTAATCTAGATGACGATCCATATAAAGATCTAGACTTAGGCAAATAGTTTGCCATCATCCCACCATGTTTTATACTATGCATATATGATATGTATGTATGTCATGTAAATGAACTTAATTAAACATAAGTTAAACCTAAATCTCCCTAAATTAAAAGGCCAAAGGACTTATTCCCACCTAAAGTATCATGTTTTCCCAATATTCCCCTTCTAACTATAAAAATCTTAAATATCGCCCATGGGAAGTTAAGTCTATTAGTTTCAAGGGAAAAAATATAATTTTATCCATAATATTAAAAATAAATTAAAATTTAATAATTTTTCCCCCCTAAACCCTAAAAACTAAAAGTTTGTCTCAAAGGCCAAGTTTTACAAAACAACTTTTTCCCCCTAGGGTTTAGTTTTCAATCTCCAGCATCAAATCCAATGCCATTACTGACTACAAAGAGTCCTCAATGCATCACTATGCTTTGGCGGCCTCTTTCCCCTCCTCTGAAACAACGACCGAAGAAGATCTCATCTAAGAAGATAGAGAGTTTCTTCGAAAAAACAAAAAGCTTCGTCGAGAAGACAAAGAGCTTACTAGACCATGTCAAAGTGAATTTGATTTTGCAATCCCTCCTACTAAGTTATAAACTATTTATAACTAATCACAATCTGAATCAAATAAAGCAAACACTTCCCGAGTTGCTTAATAAGCTTCAAGAATTTTATAGCCAAAGGAAGAAAGATACAAGACATGCGGATGTCTACATGGCTTTTACTAGAAGGGCAAACAAAAGGTCTAAGAAACAATAGAAAAAGAGTCTAAATATTGGACCTAAAAAAGGGAATTTTAAAAAGGGTGCCACCCAAGGTGAAAAAGGCAAAAGCTAAAGGGAAGTGTTTATATTATTAGCAAGAAAGACATTAGAAGAGAAACTATCCACAGTACTTGGAGAGTCTTAAAAAGAACAAAACAAGTATAATCCATTCTCAAGTTATTGAATTTGAGTTAAGTTTGGATTTAGATAATCATTCTTGGATTTTATATTTAGCAGCAACATCTCAAGTTATTGAATTTGAGTTAAGTTTGGATTTAGAAAATCCATTTTCAACTTCAAAATAGTTTTGTTTTGTCATAATGTAAGATCATTTTGAAGATGGCGAAAGGGTAAAAGTTGCAGCTGAGGCCATAGGGACTTACCACATATGACTATCATCAGGGCATGTTTTGAGACTGTATAAAGTTTTATATTTTGTAAAAGCCATTAAAAATATTATTTCTTTTTTCTACATTATGTAAACTTGGTGACAATAGCCAATTTAATGGAAATAAATGTTTGATATTTTATGAAAATGTTTTATTGGGCAAAGCTATAAATACAAATAGTTTGTATGTATTATAATTGAATAATTATCATTAATAAATTTTGTTACTAATAAAAGAATTTGAAGTGAAACAAACCCTAAGATTCTATGTTATCATAGATTAAGTCACATAAGAGAAAGAAGATTGATTCGACCTAGAGAAAGTGAGCTTTTATGTTTATTGGGTTTAGAACCCTATTCGACATGTGAATCATGTCTCCAAGGAAAGATGACCAAATTTCTCTTTAAAAGTAAAGGGAAACATGCCAAAGAAATATTAGAGAGAATACATATAAATGTATGTGGACTATTTAATAATATGGCTAGAAGAGGTTTTCACAACTTCATTATCTTTACCGATAATTATTCTCAGTACGAGTATCTGTATTTGATGAAATACAAATCAGACTTCTTTGAAAAGTTTAGAGAATTTAGAATAAAGTAGAAAAACAAACTAAAAAGAGTACTATAATTATATGATTAGATCATGGAAGAGAATACTTGAGTATAAAACTTTCGAAATTCTTGACAGATAATGGAATAATTTCCCAAATGACTTATCCATATACACTATATCATAATTGTGTATCTAAAAGAAGAAATCCAATGGTAAGCTTTACAAGGTTACCAATGTCATTGTGGAGATATGTCTTCGAAACCGCTGTGTACATCTTGAACTAGGTATCATCAAAATTTGTCCATAAAACACCATATGAGTTTTGGTATTCCAAATGCCCAACCTTAATTATATGAAAATTTAAGGATGTCCAACTTATATCAAAGTAATTAAAACAAATAAGTTTGAAGTCAAATTAGAGAAAGAGTGGTTCATAGGATATCTTAAAAATTATTTAAGGTATTATTTTTACTTTTTGACTGATCAAAGGATAACAGTCAATAGAAATACACACTTTCTTGGAAAAGGGTTCTTGGAAGAAAGTGGTGTAGGAAGAAACATAAAGCTCGAGGAAGATTCTAAAGAGCCTCAAATTGATATTATTGAGATTGGACAATTCCTTCAGTGAACCTCAGTATCAGATATTATAGTTCCAAATGAAGATCTTCTAGGGTATCTAGACTTCTAAAAGGGATTTCTTCATGAGTAGAATTTTGAATCCTACTTAGTGGAAGAAATAGATCATAGTGACGATCTTAGAAGTTATAAAAAAGTTATACAAGATACTAATTCAAGCAAATGGCTAGAAGCAATGAATTTTGAAATAAAATCAATGGACGCTAATCAAATATAGACACTTATTGATCCACCGGAAGGAACTGAACTTATAGGTTGTAAGTGGGTCTTCAAGATAAATATTGGCAAAGATGGACAAGTGAAGACCTATAAAGCTCGACTAACAGAAAAAGGTTCTACTCAAAATAAGGATTTGTTTATGAGGAAACCTTTTCACCGATAGTTATGATTAAATCTATCTGAATAATGTTCGTTATTGTAGCATACTATGATTATGAAATTTGGCAGATAGATGTCAAGATGACATTCCTCAACAGATTCATTAAGAGAAAAACATTTATATGGAACAAATCATAGGTTTGGTATCAACTTCCAAAAGACAAAAAATATATAAGTTGTATCGATCCATTTATGGATTAAAGAAAGGTTTAACAAGTTAGAACACCCAATTTAATAAAATAGTCAAATCATTTAGTTTCCAAAAGAATCCAAATTAATCCTATTTCTACAAATGGTTATCGATTATGCCATCACATATCTCATATTATATGTGGATCACATACTTTGATGGGTATGATATTGACATAATGAATTAGATTAAAATCTAGTTATTTAGAACCTTTCCAATCAAAGACTTAGAAGATACAGCTTATGTTTTTAGAATTCGTATCTATAGAGATAAAACAAAAAAGATAATTGGATTATCTCAAAAATTGTACATAGAAAAGTTGTTGAAAAGCTTCAACGTAAAAAACTCAAAAAGAGGACTTTTGCCTTTCACTCATAGTCTTCATCTTTCTAAAGATTTAAGTCAAAAGACCAATGAAGAATGATAATGGATGCGTAATGTCTTATGCTTCAGTTGTGGGTGAACTCATGTACACAATGCTATGTACAATACCTAATATAACATTCATTGTAAATGTTACAAGCAAATATCAGGTTAACCTAAAAGAAAAAAATTGGTTAATTGTGAAATCAATCATTAAGTACTTAAGAAGAACTAAGGATCATGTTCTGAGTTAAACATTCAATGATACTTAGACTCTAATTCCTAATCAAATGTTGATGATAATAGGGTTGGATTTGAGCCAAACTGAACCATAACAAGGTTCGACTCATTTTTGAATAATCGAGCCCTAGACTCAACTTAGACTCATCGAGCTTACTAGAACATATGTTCACATTTAGCTCACTTGGTAATTTTACTATTTGCGATTGACACATCGAGATTGAAAAACAAAAAATTAAACATGAAACAAGAACATGACTTAAACACAATATTTAGCAAAACAAATGACACCAAAAAAATTATTAATAAATTTAAATTTTAAATGCAAAAAAAAAAAAAACATCAAAGTTACATACCTTTGGTATGACTTTGATATGGGCGAATGATTGAGTAGAAGAAAGCGATGGTGCCAAAGAAAGTTAAAGGCTTTTGATGTGACAGTTAGCAAAACAAAACTCTTGAGTAATACAATAAGTGAAAAACATCTAATGAGTGAAAAACGTCCCATGAAAGACTCTTGATATAATAGTCGACAGTATAAAACTGTTGAACAGCAGGAACAACGAATGCTAAAGAAAGTTGAAGGCTTGGAGCAGTGTATATGATGTATGGTGTTAGTGGTGATTGATGAAGCTTGAACTTGAACATTTGGATTCGCATGGCAGTGACTTTAGTTTTAGATTTTATTTTTTCAGTTGAATCACATTTCAAGAATAGGCGTTCAAACTGTGGAAAGTTTCCATAATTTTTAATTGGATTTTTTTTAATGCTATAATAATCTTCTTAAAGCATTAACTGGAAACTTCCCTTATTCTATCAAAAAAATACGGTAAAGTAGCTCCCTTAACATAGTGTAACATATTTTTCAATTTTCAACACAAGCGAGTAGAGCACAACCCATGTTTGGTTTTAGGTTCATGCTCGTGTTTGTTTTTCGCTTTAGCCCTAAGCTCGTGTTTATGCTCGTACTCGTTTTGGTTAAGTTGGTTTTAGGCTTGTTTTTAGCTTGAACAAGCTTACTTCAAGTCTAACACTAACGTCAGGGTTCATTTTCATATGTAATGAGAACCTAATTAGTTGGAAGAGTTTCAAATAATCAACCACAACTAACTCCACTATAGAGGTTGAATATATTATTGTTTCAAAAGCAACAAAAGAGATTATATGGATGCGTAAGTCGTATCTAAACTTGGTGTTGTTCCAAACATGGCTTATCTAATAACCATGCTCTGTGACAATACTGGCACTATTATACAAGCAAAGGAACCAAGGGCATATAAGAAGTATAAAAATATTCAACAAAAATATCACATTTTGAGATAATTCATTGGACCTAAAGAGATAATAATACAGAAGACATCATTAGCAAATAATGTTACTGACTCATTGACTAAGGCGATAACATTTAAGCAGTTGGACCATTATCTTGAGAAGATGGGTATGCGATATAACACTAAATGACTCTAGTGCAATAGGAGTTTTTTTTAGTGTATGCCCTAGGAACTATTTGTGTTGTTGGTTTCAAGACATTTTATTTTGTATATAATTTTGTGATAATTTATTAATAAAAGAAATAGTTCTTTTATTCATATGCATAAACTACTTTCTTAATTTGCATTAATTTAATATGTATGGATTATCTGGATGACTCATTTAATATATAAACTGAATCATCAAATTATTCCCTATAGATGTGATATATGTTGGACAATAATATAACATAGTAGACATACTGAATGTCATCATTGACTGTCATAAGATGACATTATTATGGGTAACAATGATGCTCACGTCATTAGGGCATTAGTATGGATTAATAGTTAGAGAATTATTTTTAAAATGTGACCAATAACAATAAGTCACATGATCATTAAATCATAGTCAATGACTTATCATATGATTGTACTAGTATACAAAATAATCTTTTGACCAGAGACATCATGGTTGAATCTAATATAGATACGTGTGATTTATGAGGTGTATAAATATGGAGATAACCATATTTTATACATGAAGCCATGTTGGTCTTATGTTGTTTGTATTAAAAAATGATTGATGATCAAGATGAGATCATTCGAAAAGGGACTTATGGCTACATCATAATGAACCTAAAAAATCATGCAAGTAAATCAAATTTTTAAGAATGAGGAATAATTATCTAGGGTTGGTTAGCACTTTCCAAAGGATAATAAAAATCATATAAAACTTTATATAAGTACAAAAGTGTTGTGACTTGAAGTCCCACATCTCTTTCGTGTAGTCCACTGAGCGTGTATATAGGCAGGGCCAGAAGCCTTTAACTTGAATTACGCGTTTTCATAAGAGAAACAAAACTGTGTGGGCCTGAAGCCCAAAGTAGAGAATATCGTTCAGACTGTTTATAACACGTTATCAACATGATTCACGATAGGGGGTGTGTTGTGACCTGAAGTCCCACATCGCTCTCGTACAGTCTACTGAGCGTGTATATAGGTAGAGGCCAGAAGCCCTTAACTTGAATGACACATTTTCATAAGAGAAACAAAACCGTGCAAGCTTGAAGCCCAAAGCTGACAATATCGTTCAGGCTGTTTATAACAAAAAGTAACATTTTAAAAATCAAGATGTTAGTGAGATGAAATTAGGATGGCCAAGGTATATAAGTGATATACATGCATGACAATAATTTAAATAAAGAATTTTATGGGCTAAAAGAGAATTAATATACAAATTGGCCACCATTATAAAAAGAAAGGTTTAGTTCATTTTTTTAATGAACTAACTTATTTTGCCATTTAGTTTCTCTGACTAAAGCAAAAAAGCAATCCTTTCCCTTCATTCTTCAAGCCTCTTGATTGAAGAAGAATTGAAGTTTCATGGTGGACTTTCTTTGGAGGTCTTACATTTGGAAGACTAATTTCATCATTCTATACCAATATAGGAAGCAAAGGAGTAGGTATAAATCCATGGCATTCTCACATTTTTGTCTTACATGCATTGATTCATGTTCTTTTCTTCATGCATGTTAATTTGGCATCTTCCTTCCCTTTTTTTCTTTTATTAGATACCCAAGGGAAAAAGTTTATACAAATATGAGAAAGATACCTAAGGGTTAGACACTCGAGGGAAAGAATAGATATGATCAAGGAGAAAGAAAATCTTAGGTAGAGAATATATTAGACTTGAGATAAGTCCAAAAGTGTTCTAAAAGATAAGGCCTCAATAGATACCAGATAGCCCATTGAGATTTGAGATTATTTGATACATATAAGACATAAAAATTGAGATTATTAGGTCAGTAAAGAAATACACATGACCAAGGTATACTTGTAGATAGGGTAAAATTCATCAATTGGTATCGTTAGATTGAGAGATACATTATTGCCAAGACTATAAGTCTGTCAATTTGTTAGAACTCCATGGTATGTAGATAGTTCATTGATTGAAAGATCCAAGACTTACCAAGATATAGAGAGTCTATTGATTGGGGGTCTATCAATTAATTTAGTCAAGATTATAAGTCTGTCAAATAGTGATGAGTGAATGGACAACCCAGACTAGAGAGAGATTACCTTAAGAGTGGTCACTAGAATGGGCATATTGATTCCTTAAGATTCAAGTTAGATCGACAACCTAAGATCGAGATCAAGATAACTTGGGTAGAAAAGGAAAGGAATAGATTAAGGTTTGAGATTGTAGAATAGATCATCTCTGCTTACTGAGTTTTATATTTATCTTATTCTTTTGCATTTTACAAATGACTGAATTAGATGTGATGACAACAACTAAATGATGGAGCAACATACAAGAAACGGACTCATAGGTGTAGATAAACATGATTATGATATGATATGACTTTGATGGATTTGATTTATATTCTAATACATGGATTATGGTTTTAGATATATTATTATTATGCTTGGGATTATTTCGTGTTTATTAGACTATTAGTTTTTATTTTTATAGTAAAGACTTGTGATGTTATTCATATATTAATGAAAATTATACATGTTTGAATTGGGAACATTTGATTTTAAAATGATATGTCATTCATGCACATAGAAATTTTAATAGCACTTTACCCCAAATGATAGGATATTCAGGGTGAGGTGATACAATAGATATTGCATGAATTTGATGATGATCTTGGATATATGTTACAACGTTATAATGATATATGTTATGATGTTTGCTAGTAAAGTTATATAAGTAGAAAACTCATAGGTTGTGTGATAAGTTTATGATGTTATGTTTGATAAGGTGCTGATAAGATTGGCTAGTGTAGAGACTTATTTTTATGTTTTATAAGACATTAGAAACGTGTTTATTTATGAGATGAAATGTTAGGATCACTTTTAGATTTAAAAGAAATGCATGATAGTGTGATATAACCTATAAATATGTCTACTAGATGTCATGTACCAAGGACAGACACAACCATGACATACCTAAAATAGTTTTATTTACGATCATGTACAATCGTGCACAAGGACATTATAACACCTACATATATGATTAAGGGTAAAATAGTTATTTTTAAATATATATTTTTACATCAATTGATCATAGACTGGAAATAGGTTGAAATCAAATAGCAGTATTTAATTTTTGCTTATACATGATCATTCATGAGTCCGTAGACATTTGTACATAGCCTCTTACATCAACCAATTGGATAAAGGTCACATCTCTAATTTTAAACATGACAAAAGACCGTGCAACTGTATGATGTACATTTGTTCATATGGTTGTAGAAATTACATTTTAAAACAGCACAGGTAACCAAGTAAGTAGAAGCACAAATTTTTACCTCAGTGATGTAACTTGCGCATAGATTGATTGATGTATGATGTTTGATTTAGCATCATCTGGTTGATGATTATTATTTTACTTTATGTATATGTGTGTTGTAGGATAATTTTTGCTATTGTATCAATTGGAGAACACATGTATGTTCATGTGTACTTCGCATTCTTATGATGATTATATGAGGATATAAATGTTTTATGTTATGTTGATCATGCTAGAATAGTTATTTCAATAATTAAGAGCATAAACTAGGGTTTGTGTGCCAATTTGAGCTCTTGGAGTGTTGATGGTGCTATTATGGACAACCTTGATATGCTTTGATGTATTTTGATATAATGTCAATTGTTAAATTATATGTTATTTGTCGAACAATGTGTTTGTTGAAATTGAGATAAGAAAATAACATGTTTTTAGCATTCTAGATGTCATGAACGACCATGCATCAGTCATGCACAACTATCACATGCTTGGAATAATAGTCTCGTACACCAAGAATGCTTGTACATGTAATCGTGCACACCTATTCATAGCCCAAGCACACATTTGGTCATGGCCTATAAAGTTTCCATATGATAATGGACAAACGTGCATACTTGTTGTTGGCCATTCATCATCATTGGAAAAAAACAACATGAATGCTCATTAATCTAGATGAACAACCATGATTAGTGTTAATGATGAAAATACCCTTAGGGCTTAGGGACAACCATGATGAAGAAGGATGGTCATGCATCATTGATGATAAAAAGTTGTATTTTGAGTGGACGGAGTCAAGAGAGATTGGAATGAGAAGAGATGGGTTTTAAGTTTGGTTGCTAATATAAAAGAAATAAGTGAAAGCTATGATTTTTTTTTTTTTAAATTGCTAGTACACCCAAACTGTCTGCAAAAATCTTATTACTAATAGGTACCAGTGAAAACTGATGCAAGTTCAAAAACTTAAAACTCATATCCATTTTTGACCAAGTCTAGTGAAGGTTATGAAAATACTATTACTCAATATTTTAATACATAATCATAATATATACAAAACATTAAATTATTACAAATTGTGAATAAGTGGAATAACTATTATACTATATATAACAAATTGTGAAGTATTGGAGTAAATACTATACTATGTATAACCAATTGCTAAGTAGTTGAATAAATATTATACCATGTATACCATCATATTTCTATCTTTGAAAATCCAAATTGATTGTCTTGCCATAAATATGATGGTTATTAGATTATAAATACTAGTAGCCACACCTCACAAACATTAAATTAATTTAAAATTCTCTCAAAAAAACATAAAGAAAAAATGAAAATTTTCTCAATCTGCATGGTTATTTTATTTGCTCTTCTCTATTCATCTGGTAAGTGTAAATTTTAATTCATTTTAATTCGAAACAAGTTTTTTTAAATAAATTGAGATGATTATTCCTTTTTATTTAAATCAAGTTTTTATTTTAATAAATTAAGATATATATATATTAAAGTTTTTTAATTATTTATTAATATTTTGTTGTTGTCAATATAATAATTGCAGGCAATGAGATAGTGATGGTGGATGCTAAAGATTGTGTAAAATCAATTTACGAGGAAAACGATTGCACTCCTAATGATTGTAAGGATGATTGTTTGGCAGATTTTGGAGTATATGCTAAAGGGCAATGCCTTTCTACCTCGGAATGTCAATGTACTTATCCTTGTTAATTCCTTGTAATTTTCAATATTTAAGGTTTTAAACTTTTTTAGTACCTTAAATTAAATAAAAAGATTTATCCATTGATCACTTTTTTATCGTTTATGAAAGTTATATTAAATTGATGTTGAATGGAAAACTTTTAAGAAATTAATGTGATAAGATCAGCCAAAAATTGATTTCATTGAAAAAATTAATGGGAAGAGACGTAATTTTAATTTTGTAAATTGAGTAAACCCACTATAAAAAGAATAGTAAGTGTAGTGTTATTATCAAATTTTTTTAAATTACACATCTTTAAATGGGAGAATGACTATTTTTCTCTCAAACTATGATTGAATAAGAAGTTATCACTTTTAAAGTTGAAAAATTTTAACTTGAAAAATGATATATTCTTATTTTCTATCCAAATTTTTTCATCATCTTTAACTTTAAAAAGGTATTAAGATAATTTTAAAAAAGGGAAAAGGACTATTTTCCACCCAAATTTTAGCCCACTCTTAAACGTATACCTACGGGAGATGAAAAACTCAAACTCTCACCTATGGCCAAATTGTGGTCCAAATTTTTAGTTAGAGACAAGTGTAAAATCATCATTTTGCCTATAAACTTTAAAACTTTAAAATTTTATCATTCCCCCTTCCAAGTTTTAAAAACTAACACCTCAACCTATCTTCAAAATTTGAAAAGTTTAGATTTTACTCCTAGGGTTTGCTTTCTTCTTCGGCCACCACCGACGGTGGACGCTTTCTATTGATCTCCTATCTTTAGCTATAAAGGACGATGAAGGACAACCTTTCCTCATCTAGATTTGGATGACAAAACGTCGTCTAGATCTTGAAGAACAGACAAAGGATGAGGTCATTTTTCGTCTTCTGGGTGGTGCAAGGAAGAGATCTTTGTCTCTTGGTCACACCGATAAGGAGATGAAAATCTTTTCATCACACCACCATCATCATACTAAGAGAAAGATAAGGTCAAAGATGATGTCGAAAGATGAAATTGAAAAGTAGGGGTGAAACTGCTATTTTTGAAAGTTATAAGGAGCGATTGAGTTTGAAAAAATATGAAAACCCTAGGTTTGGGGGTGAAAATGTTACTTATCAAAGTTTAAAAACTTTAGGTAAAGATAAAATGTTAGTTTCTAAAACCTGGAGGGGGGAAGTAATAAACTTTGTAACTTTTAATATAAATAGTAAAATAACTATTTTACCCTTCCTTTAACAGAAAGAAATTAACAGAAGTTTGGTCATAGGTGGGAGTTTGGGTTTTTCATCTCTCGTGAGTGTGAGATTGAGATTGGGTTAAATTTTGGGTGGGAAATAGTCATTTTCCCTTTTAAAAAATCATTTGTTTCTTCCTCTTTTTTCTATCTTCCACCTATTACTAATAATTAGGTATATATGTAGCATCTCCCTCCAAAAGTGTTGTTCTTCGGAGGGAAGTTATAACACCTACAAGTATATCTGAAAGGCATTATAGTCATTTCTCTAAGCAAACTGTCTTAGAGTTCCACTATTACTTGAACAATTTATTTACACTTAGTTTATCTTGGATTGTGTCAATACACTAGTTGATACTGAATTTCTTCCACAAGTATTTGAAATACAGATTTTTGGGTATTAAATGCCTCATAAACATTGAAAATACAAGTTTAGCATATATGTTTTCTCAAGTATATGAGTTTAGGCTTAGCGAGAGAAAGAAATTTGAAGCAAACAAAGAATAATAGCTTAATATGATCACAATGATTTTTTCTAACCTTTCTTTACTTCAAATATGGTATATTTATAGAGTTCAAGTGGTTGTAATATGCAATATTTCTGTTGGAGATGGAAACTAGCCATTTTTCTATTGAAAATAATGTTTTGCTCTTGAAAATGCTTGGGCACAACTGGCACTTAGGTTTTACAACTAAGTCAACTTCGGTTTCAGTTCTCAACAAATAGTTTTAAATGTTGGTGCCACAGATGGAATAGGTAACATGTTCTTGAAAAATGTGGCTTACATTTCAACACTTGCTTTTGTAAAATTCCAAAAGCTTGCATGGTATCCATCTTGACTTTAGCACGACATGTAAACTAACTTGAAATTACACAAAGAACGGGTGGCATATTTGGAGCATGGTTAGACATGAGTTTGATTGGTGTCGGGTGAACCATGGTCATGCGTGACTTGTATTGCTCTTGCATGGTTAGACAAGTATGAAAAGCATAATTGGACATTCTAAAAGAGAATAGTTGAAAATCCTGAAAGAGCATGGCTGGACTTTGTTTTGTACAATGAAAGAATAATTGGCATCAAATGAAGTAGCATGATTGGACCTTACTTTGATACAATGATGGAATGGCTAGACAAGATGAAACATTTTGGCATCCAACATTTTCTTTAAAACTCAGCATAAATTCTAAAAGGCTAAACAAGTTTAAAATTTTGACATAATTTCTCCTATATTTCTTTTTTCCCCTTTTTTGTTATTAATAAAAAGTCTATAAATAACACTCCCTTCTCAACAACTTCTTCCAACCAATCATCAAAAAAAAAATCCAATATCAAATATATCAATAGCCAAGAAAAATCAACCAATATCAAAATGACATCTAAACATATACATTGCTAAAATGTGATGACAAAAGTCAAGCAACATCCAAAGTTTGAAACTAAATAAGGAAATTAAACAAAGATAACTAAAGTTTCGAAATAACTAAACATATGCAAGATAATCAAAAGATGTCATTATATGCAAAATGAGAATAAAATGCATGATCATTGATTTTTATCCTTCCATCCACGGAATTCTTGTTGAAAGCTCTCATGATCATGTCTTAAACATTATTACTCTTGCATAATTTGATTTTGTCTTACGGAATCTCATCTTGCTTTTGAAGGATTGCAAAATGTTGACTATGCATGTTATCTATATGAAGTTGTATTACTTGGAATGCTTTACTCATAAAGTTCATCATATAGGCAAATTGATCTTGGAAAGAGTTTCAAATTCTTTTTCTTCCATTCTCAATCATTTATCAGGTCAAAATCTCGATCTAGAGATATTATTTGGTTGATTTTGAGCAGCAAGAGGAGGAACATCCACTTGATCTTCATCTTGTTGAACAGGAGGAAATCATTCTTCTTGACCATAAATAATTTTTTTTTAACGCCTTGGATGATATTCTTTAAATTTGTGACCACCTTGTCTTTCCTTTTCTAACAATTCCAACTTCACCAAGGACTGAGCAGTGAAGTAGTTAAATTCTTTGAATTGAAAACAGTACCTCGAATACTTTATTTTTTAACTCAAATTTCTCAGTAATGAATGATGTAAGCATCCCAAACGAAATGGTGTGATTATCATTCTTAATCGAGTATAGTTTATGAATCAACTATCTTGTCATGTCAACCTGAATCCCATGGCAAGCTGCAAACATCAACTTTAAATCTTGAACCAAAACTTGTCTATTTAAATCAGTTTTGGCATTTAAAGTATAAGTGATAATTTTGTGAAGCACTCTATAAATCAAGTTGTCTAAATTTGTTGATTTTGGAAGATACAAATGGTATGTCTAACTTCCACCCAATTCATTCCAAACATCATACTGATTAAAGTTTGCATAAGTATTCAACATGCCTTTATAATCACACTTTAACCATTGAGCGAGCTCTTCTGAAGTAACCATAGAGGGCTCTCTACGTAATCTAAATTTCATCATATAATCCAAAATATTATCCTTTTCATTTGTTCTCAACTTCAAAGAACTATAGAACTCATAGACCAAATTTTTATAAGCATCATATTTCATTAAAAATAAACTCCTCCATTTCATTCTATTTACTATCTCCATAAATTCATTAGCAATCCTGATTTGTTCCAAAATAGGCATATATACAAATCTTCCCATATGAACATTTTTATGTCTAATCACTTTCAAACAATGTTTGATCATTATTTCCTATAACAATGTCATAGTGTAAAACTCTAACACGAGTATTTTGAAAAGTACCTACGATTATTATTCTCTAAGTTCTTGGACCTATTGAAGCACAAAAACTTGAAAAGCCCATGAAGCTTTGAAAACCCATAGGATGAAGACCCCTTGAGGCGTGAGTGATGCATAAACTATGGAGAAAAATGGATAATGATGCACAAACGTGAGTAAGTGTTGTCCTTTGTGGGATTTTTAAGCAAAAATAGGTTGATTTCGGGTAGAGGAGTGTGTTAGTGACAAGAGAAAAAGTTAGAGATTTAGAAAAAGAGGGATGTGAACAACTAGAAGAAGATGTCGACTTGGAAAAGTAATTTTTCTTTTTAATACCCATGATTGCATGGGCAACACAATTTGTGCAAGTTGGTGTCATATAGTATTATTATTATTATTATTTTAATTTAGAAAAGGTGGAATTGGTTGTGTTTCATTAAGTTGACATTGTTCCCAACATGATTTTGAAAGCAATTTTAACAAATTCGGTCAAGCCATTCACTTGCACGTCTGTGCAAGTTTTGAAAATAAAGATTTTAATGAAAATAATTCAATTTTGCATGATCAAAAAACTTCAAAACATGAGTCTTGAATATTTTGACCAATTTAAGGACATTTGGTGTGATTCAAGATTCAATGAACTTTGAACACAAGTTCAAATCCATTCGATACAAATCTGCATTAAGCATTTATGCAATGTGAATGTAAATGCATTCTCAATTAATAACAATCATTCACATTTCATTCAAATAATATACAATAAGCATACACATCAAGATAAGCTTAAGTGATGAACAGTCGTGTGTGGAAGGCACATTCTCATTCATGATGTTACGAATTGGCAGTTTACATTTGACACGTTAGCTACATTTTAGGGATCATTTTCTCTATCCAATAGTACATAGTATTACAAAATATACAAAAAGAGTAAGACAAATCTCCTATGATTATTGCAACAACTTTGGCGTGATTTTTCAATCAAGTTTCCTAGTGGCAAGGGTGAAGGGAAGTAAGGCAACCCAAATCTTCGAGTAATTAGAAGACAAGAAAATAAATCTTCCTCTACTTTGGTTATTACACAATTTATGGTGGATTAAGGAGTTGTTTGATATCAAATCTTTGTTGATGATGTTAAGGATTGTCACAGAAAAAAGATTTCACGTTGAATTTTATAAGTTAGTGTTATGATTGAATGGTGATCATTGTGTTTGCAATATGTTCATGCTTTTTAGATTTCTAATTGAAAGTCGATATGGTCAGCCATGGTCGGTGTTAAATGGTGTTAAACAGATTATGGTTATGATGATTTTAATGTTGGACTACATTAAACTAATTTTTATGGATATTGCATATGTATATGTGTTATTTGTGCCAATTTGACATAGATATTATGTTTAAAAGGTGCATTAGGTGGTTAGAAACACCTTAGGCGAAGTGTAGATTTGAAGGAAAGGTGTAAAGATCAAGTAAGGAAAAAAATTAGGTCATTTTATGTTGGCCAAACGTCATACATGATTCTTGTCATATGGACAATCATGTTACACTTCAAGGCCTTTTTTTAAGGTTATGCATAACCCTATGGTATGGGAGACACGTCTGTGCATGTAAAATTCAGTTTTAAAGTTAGGTTTTTTCAACAATCGCTAAATGTTATTGATCAATAGATGGTCAACTAGGTTTACTTGTCCATGTTTTAAGCACAACCATGTATGAGGTGAAATGACAAGATTACCCCTTGAAAGTAAACAAGTAAAAATACGACTAAGTGTTGAAAAGTTTAAGTTTAAAACAAGGCACATGCCCGTCCTTGAGGGTTATTCATAAGTTAAATAAAAAGGTACCCGTGTTCCCAATGAAACAATATCATCTCTGAAGTACCAAGGTAACACGCCTTTGAAGGGATAGTCGTGCCTCATGCATAAGGAAATGAATGCTTATGTATCCCAATGAAGGATGTCCATTCATATTGGCAAAGTAAAGAAAGTTAAAATTGAAATAAGCTAGATGTTTATCGGGCCGTCCCAAGTGATAGCAAAGATATCTGAGTATGTAGTAATAGTTTATGTTCTCAAGAGATGAGTTAAGATACGGTACAAGTTATGATTAGGGTGAAAGTTGAGATGAGCCCAAGATGATCTAAGGCTTAACATGCATACATGTTAGACGTCATAGGACTGTTATGAGGGAACACCATAAGTACATACTTCTTACATCACCCTCAATAGGGCACGTCCCAGTAGGAGACTAGCTCATAGTAGAGCATAGTTATAGTTATGATTCAATAATCTAATAGTGGTATAGAAAGTAGACTACACAACAAGTGCCCATATGGCCAAGGTGTCAAATTCATGTATTTGATCCAGTCTGATCAGTCTAACATATAATAATAGGACATAACTTACAAATGATAATGATTTCATCAAGTGATAATATGGTCACACCAGTTCGGGGTTCGAAGTGATTCCTTAGTAACCAAACGAGACATAGTTGACCCAAGGGAAATTCTATGTAGCTTAGAGGTTCTCAAGCTTAGTTATGAGTTACAAATAATATATATAAGGCCCACAATCATCTTGATAAGAGTTTAGAGATAGACTTCGGAATAAAGAGTTATGGTAGGTCGAGCCAAAGGTATTTTAGGGAATATGAAAAAGATAGTAGTAGAGTCGCTTACTTACTAAGTGATGTTTCACTCACTCCTTTACTTTTCATATGTACAAATACAGGTAATCATGATGGCTACAGGGTGAGTGACAATTAGTAGGCACAGAGCAGTTGAGGGAATTTTTGTCATTATGTTTATATCCAGTTTATGTATTTGAGATTTGTGCCTATGTAATCATGTTATGCTACACATTATGTTTCATAATTTGAGATCTATTATTATTACGTGTTTGGACATCATTTATACGCTTCCAATTTATTATTCAATAAAAGGTATTTATGTAATTTCATTATATGTGTATATTGATGGTTTAAAGTTGTTAAGTGAATGCATGCTCAATTAGTTAAAGTTAATGACATTTTTCTTTGAAAAACAGTACTTTCAGAAGGAGGTGTTATGGAAGCGTTGTTACACTTGACTATATAAGCATGATTTACTTAAAGGTGAAAATTTAAAAAAAAAAAAAAAGACATAATATATTACTAAAATACCTTCCAATGGAATTTTATTAACAACAAAAGTAACAAAAGATGCATAAATACAAAAATAAATGTCATAACTAAATATTTCAATGTGCCCCTCACTAGTTTGGAAAATAATCGTTACACCCTAAAGAATAGACCAAAATGCAATATTTTAAATTAGTTAGAGTTTTGATGTTTTTTATGAGTTTAAATGTTAAATTTTTTAAAATAGTAAGAATATATTGGTAATTGAATATTTATATTAAAAGTTAATAGCAATTTTGCAATTTTCATAAAATGGTAAAACAATCATTTTTAGGAAAATTTAACAGATTCATTAATAGAAATAGATGATGGAGAGAAATTTGGCTTTTTAAAACTTAAATGGTTAAAATTGTTATTCATCAAACCATTTGGGGGGGAAGGGGATGGTTGTGGGGGCGGGTAGGTGGCGGGTGCCAATGGTTATTTGGCCACACCTTAAATTCAAAAAGTGAAAACATCTATTGTTAAATGCATTATCTAGACTACTGAAAATGCCAAAAATCAGAGATAAAAGCTAAAGGGTGAAACTATAGTTTCTTATATGAAGGGTGGAAAAGTCAACTCATTCAACTAAAAAGTATAATTTGATAAATGAGACAAAAGACACATGGTTCATTCACTGTTCTGACTTTGTCTCTCAAATCAATTAGAAAAAGGAAATGGTCCGTGCTTTGTGTTTTCATTCTTTTTTTATTTTGAACAAATTGCAAAACAAATGATAGAAGTGGATGAAAGTTATTTTAGCTTCAAAAAATTGAAAATAAAAGATCCAAAATTTAGAAAAAAAAAAATGGTTAGTTGGCACTTGCACCTAAACAGTGTAATTTGATATTAATTGCACTAGAACAAGTAAGATCTTGTAAGATGGCATTTTAATAAGTGTGATTCGGACTTTGAATTACACCTTAGTTGGTGGAGATGGATTCAAAGGGATGGATTCGAATCTAACTTAGATGAGTTTGATTATCAACTCAACTTTTTTCACATTGAAATAAACAATTGAGTAAAAGTTGAGCTATGGGAATGTTCAATTCAATAAACTTGTCTCCTCTACATAAATAGAATTATGTTGTTTATGGTCAATTCATAGCACATTTAGTTTGGTAGGAAAATTCAGTTTACTCTTCTATTTTTTTTAGGCCAAAAAACTTACTCCTACCCAAGATTTAGTCCATTGTTAAACTCCTACTTACAAAATTTCAAAAATCTAAAGACCCACCTGTCAGCTATCAAAATTAATAAAATTTGTTAGTATTAAAAGTATAATTATCATTTAACAAATAAAATTAAAAAAATAAAATTTTATTTTATTTATCCACATTATTTTTAAAAACTCATAATTTTCCTGCAACCAAAGCTTTGAAAAGTTTCATTTTTTCCCTAAGGTTTATTTTTCTTTCTACATTTTTGGCCATCGGAATTCGTTTATGGTCGCCTTCTTCAACTAGATCTCTCTCCCTACTAGCACTCTCTCTCCCTCCCAATGCTAAGTGATGAAATCTCTCCCATGATTTGTCCTATTTCGACATGAACTGAAGCATGCCAAAACCACCTTCATCATTCTTCTACATGCAATCGACTCCATACTCCTCTCACGAATCGGCATCTTCATGCAATTTTGTCATCGACTGGGCTAAAGAAGGCTACATCTTCATCTCACAAATTTGCTTGCATCTTTGTCTCACAACAACGAAACCCTAGGTTCATTTTAATCACAGCCAATTCGTCAGCCAATAATGCACAACAAAAGCCCTATAGGGGAAGAGGTTAGACTAAAAAAGATAGAGAGAGATTTTGGTAGCTAAAAAATATAAAAATAAAAATAAACCTTAGAAGGGAAAATGTAACTTTATAAAACTTAGTTAGAGAGAAATTGTGAGTTTTTAAACTAAGGTAGGAAAATAAAATAGAATTTTATTAATTTTAATTTTATTGATTAAATGACAACTAAAACCTTAATTCTAATAGATTTTATTAATTTTAATAATTGAGAAATGACTATTTAATTTTTTTTTAAATTTAGCATGTGAAAGTATAATAATGAATTAAACCATAGGGGCGAATTAGTTTTTTTGGCCCTTTTTTTTTTTAAATTCTATCAATTCCTGATCATTAATGGCCAATGGCGGCAGGTGCCTCTTTGGTTTGTCACCTTTCTTGAGGACCTTCCTCTCATGAATGAGTGGATCCTACTTTTGTCATCACTCCGACAATATCAGCCTAGTGGCCGTTGTTGCATGGTATTAGTGGTGTTCATTATTGCTTTTAATATTTTTATAAATAAATTGTAAACGAAAACAATAACTTTGGTTATGTATTTTCAAAATTTACAAGCCTTCATCAAAATTTTTTAAAGTTGTATTTGAAAATGTAAAACTAAAACGCGTTTGTTATAGTAAACTTAGGAATAGGATAAATATAAAAAAAATTGTCATAGGTAGATAATGAAAACACATGAACCATTTCTTTTTTCTTTTTCATGTTTTATTTGTGTTTATAAACTTAAAAAGAAAAAATGAAAGAAATGTGAAACGTACTATATTTACATATTTTGCAAAAAATTAAGTAATTATATAATGTATTATTATGTGATTAGATAATTTTAAATTAAAGATAAAATAATATTCAATCACAAATAACATATCATTTATATATCTGATTGTATATGTAAAAATATGTATATTAAATAATAATAATATCATTAATAATATCTTATCACAACAAAATGTCTAAACATTACAAGATAAGAGACTTTAATTATGAGATGACACTAATCCATTAATTGAGTTATTATATATTTTTGTATACTTAAACTATGATTAAAAATAGGGGAATTATATTAAATGTCTTAAATTAAGGAGGTCTAAGCAAAATTATCAAAAACAATTAGGATTAAGCAAAAATGCCCTTTTTTGTGAAATGACCAAACTGCCCCTATATATAAACTAAGAATTTTACATATTTTTTCTGTTATTTTCCCACAGTTTCACTATGCAAATTCAAAGAATTTGCATCTCCCATTGGCTTTCCATGGGCAAAGCAATTTTCATCGACTTTCATGTTTTTCGACAACTAAAAATGACAAAAAGGTTTAGTACATCTTCTTTACTGTTGTTTGAATCAATTTATTGTTAAGATTATTGAGATTTAAGGGAGCTTTTGAGGTTTGAAATTTTAGGATTCTGATTTTGAACAATGCATAAAATGTTTTGATTCTTAATTGTTTTAGTTGAATTTCTTGAAGGGTTTTGTGTTATAGGATATGTAGATTTGACTTGTGTTGAAATTGGAGGTAAAAACGATAATTTTTGGGCTGGAAAAGGGGTTAGAATCATCAGTGCTCCTATCCGTGAGAACAGTAGCTCCTATGGACCGAATGAATTCTCCCACGGCCAGGAGAGATTGACCATGGGTTGAAGGGGAAGTAGCTTTTTCAAAATATTAGGGAGTTGGAGAAGAGGGGGTAGTCCTTTGGAGGTCTTCAAAAATTTTACATAAAACCATAGGTTGGGAAGAAATTTATTTTTTTTTAAACTGTAGAGGTTCTAACAAATTAGAAAATTATTGAGGGGGCAACGGTAAAAATTAGATTTGTTCTTAGTAGAAATTTTCTAAGAGGATAAATTGATATTTTCCATATCTAGGGTTTTTTAATGTATAGTTTCGAATTTTATATCTATTTTTCATGTTTTAGGGTTTTTCGATATATAGTATTCGAATTTGACATTCGATTTTTCATTTGTATGCTTTTTTAGGCATATTTTACGATGTAATGACAAAATTTTTTATTGATATTTCAGTTTTTTTGTTTCTTGCCATTTTAGGATATATTTTCGAATTTCAGTTTCGTTTTTCAATTTTTATCATTTTAGGATATTTTGACTCTTATTTTCGAATTTCAGTTCCGTTTTTTCAATTTTCACCGTTTTAAGATATCTAGACTCGTATTTTTCAGATTTTCAAACGATTTTTTTATTATTGACATTCTAAGGTATTTCAACGTATAGAATTCGAATTTCAGTTCTTTTTTTTTTATTTTTACCATTTTAGGATAGATCAACTCGTATTTTTCAAATTTTCGAATAATTTCTCTATTGTTGGCATTCTAAGGTATTTCAACTCATAGAATTTGAATTTCAATTCTGTTATTTCGAATTTCACCATTTTAGGATAATCAACTTGTATTTTTTAGATTTTCGAACGATTTTTTAATTGTTGACATTCTAGGATATTTTAACGTATAGAATTCGAATTTCAGTTTCATTTTTTTGAATTTCATCATTTTTCTATATATCGACTCGTATTTTCAAATTTTTGTATGATTTTTTTATTGTTGACATTTCAGGATATTTCAATATATAGAATTTGAATTTCAGTTATTGTTTTTTTATTTTCGCCATTTTAGGATAAATCGACTCGTATTTTTCAAATTTTCAAATGATTTTTTAATTGTTGACATTCTAGGGTATTTCAACGTATAGAATTCAAATTTTAGTTCCATTTTTTTTATTTTTGCCATTTTAGGCTAGATCGACACATATTTTTTAGATTTTTGAATGATTTTTTTATTTTTGATATTCTAAGATATTTCAATGTATAGAATTCGAATTTTAGTTCTGTTTTTTTTTTAAATTTTGTTATTTTACGATATATCAACTCGTATTTTTAGATTTTCAAATGATATTTTAATTATTGACATTCTAAGGTATTTCAACATATAGAATTCAAATTTTAGTTGCGTCTTTTTTATTTTCGCCATTTTAAGATAGATTAACTCATATTTTTCAGATTTTCAATCGATTTCTCAAATGTTGGCATTCTAGGATATTTTGACATATACAATTTGAATTTCATTTCCATTTTTTTTCAATGTTCCCCATTTTAGGATGTATCAATTCGTGTTCTTCAGATTTCTAAGTGGTTTTTGGATTATTAATATTCTATGATATTTCAACGAGTAGAATAAAAATTTCAGTTTCATTTTTCAGATTTTTGTCATTTTTGTTTTGATTGTTTTTCTATTTTTTATCTTTCTATATTTTTTTTATTTTTTATTTCCACATTTGTTTATGTATCTATTTTTTATGAATGTCTTACAAATTTCAAAATTTTTTGCAGGATACTTCTCATAAAAAAAAAACTTGTGGAAGGCGAGCTACGAATCTCTAACTAGTTGAGACACTTTGGGGCAGAGGTTATATGTCGTGCACAGCGCACCACGTTGTCCAAGATTAGGTCAACACTGACCCCGAATTAGCTTCGACTATTTGAGAGGACATATTTTGGGCATGTCCTTCGTCTACTAGATATCAAATTTTTTGGAGTGTTAGTGCATGCATTTCTTTCTTTTGTTAGAAGGGTGACCTGGTCAATGACTATCGAGAATGGAGGATAGGATAACTCTTTCTTCTGGTGCATCAACCATTTTGATTGGTTTCCAAGAGGATTGACAAGTTCCTCATATATTGCACAGTAGAACTCAGTTCAGAAGAATGGATGAACCCATGTATTAACATTTGTGAGTCTCATGTGTCTTGCAACAGCAATGACATGCTTGCATAGAATACGTGAAAGCTGAAACTTTATACATGTACAAGACATTTCATAGAAGTCCACAATAATCATGTATCTACCAAAACCAACAACTTGATACCAAAGAGGTGTAATTAACAAAACTTCCAAGCATGCAGACTTTGACAAACGACAACTGATCTTCTTCTCCGTCCAAGGGGTGACAAAATTAGGGCATTCATCTGTAATTTGAAAAAATATTAACAACACATCTGTTAACAACAAACAGAAGGGAAGAAATACATGCTCAAATACATAATTATTAACAATTGGGTACGTACTTGCATGGTTTCTTCTCTCATAAAACTATCGTTGCAAGGTGCAACAAATGAACTTGACGAGCATTGTGATTGGCAAACCCCATACGTGTCTGACAAAGCCATTAAATGACTCCACAATATTAGTTGTCATTATGTTGTACCGATGCCCCGGAAAGTGTGCTCTACTCAATCGCTCAAAGCCATTAAATGACTCCACAATATTAGTTATCATTATATTAAACAAAATAAAAATTGTATACATATTTAAACACATTACCTTTGAGTCTCGTTTGTACTTTGTCTGCATGTTACACAAAAGGTGATGACAACGACATCCATGGTAGACATCTAGAAAGACTTCAGCCATTGCAAAGTATATAACATAATGTCAATCTAAGATTATTGCCAACTTAGGGATGTCATTGATGCATTTTTTAATCTTTAGGAAAAACCAACACCACGTATCATGGTCTTTTTTTTTACTAACACCGAAACTAAAGAGGTATAACTGGTTATTACCATCAAAGCCCACCGCAAGGAATAAATGACCTAGATATCTACCTTTAAGGAAAACAGTGTCAATGCAAATAACAAGTCGAAGATATTCTCTAAATGCACAAACAGAACATCCTAATGTCATGAAAAAAATACTTAAATTAATGGTCATCGTCCATTTCAATAGTGATAACGGTTCCCGGATTAGTATGCTATAAATTATAGCAATAATCTGATAAGAGCAGAAATGACTCTTCTAATAAGCCCCTCAGTGAATTTAAAACTCAATTTCTTGCTTGCCAAACCAGTAAATATAAAATGTCAATTTTATACCTGTCAGCAATGTCCATAATTATTTCTTTAGGTCAATAAATTCGATGAATCAATATAAACTTTGACCTCATTAATTAGCCTAAAGCTCGGGCCTCAGCTTGTCGGTGATGTGGCATTATTTGATCAATTGAACATGTGTGGGTTAGATTCATTTTAATGATTTGAAAGACTTCACCAACCTTAGATTTGGATGTACATATATACCACTGACAGTTTTCAATCTCGTACTTAAAATTTCATCACCCCATGTCAAACTTTTTTACCTTGTATTAAAATTCTTTCTGTAGGGCAAATTGTTTCATAACATCTTTCAATTGTTCTTTATTATGAAAAATATCACCAAACTTTATAATATTATTCTTTCGGATCAATCTGGTATCACTTGATGATGTTGATGGCTATGAAAGAAAATCAAGAAGCCAACTAAACAGGTCAGTGGGGACATTGTCAAAAAATAGCTCAGAATAATTTTCACCACCCGAAATAGGATCTTCAAGATGCACACTATTTATACCCTTAGTAACAGATAGCTTATGTTCGGTCTCTGCCTCTTCAAAAGGATTATCAGTCATGTCATTTTCATCAAAGTCACTCCAATTGGAAACCCTATTTTTCTCTCCATAAGCCCATGAGTTTGCAATATACAATGCATCATTACTAAAATCAATAAAGTTTTCCAAATCGTATTCTTTTTTCACTTTATTAATTTCTTCATCTTCATCTTCTACTTCTTCTTCTTCTTCCTCCTATCCTTCAATCAGGGTATATGTAACAAAAACAGGAATACATTCCTGTAAGTATTAAGACATATCAATAAGACCTTGGACATCTTTATCATTTTGGATCTGTACAGGATAGTCGAGCTCAATTTTTCTTGACTTCATAGATAGTTAAAGGTAGTTTTTTGTTAGATCAAGACCGCAAGACTCCTTCAAAAGCTGAATAAATCCCTCAAATATTATTCCAGAGGGAATTTGAATCAATTCTTTAGATCCTCCAACATATTTCATTGTGTTGTCATCACCTTGAATCCATTCTCCTCAGTAACGAATCAATACACAACTAGTCATTTAATTATCAATCTACAATGACAAACTTTTGGAAAAAAATTAATCATTTATAAGAAAAAGTCCACAATAACCATTTGAAACAGTTTTACAATGATTAATATCAAAATACCCCTAATATTTTTCTAATATTTCGTTAACCCCTATAATAATCTAACATTTTATTTAACACTCTTATATATTATCTTGTATCAAAATGCATCTATCTGTTCTTAACATTTCATTTAAAATGTTCTTATAATGTTTAATATTAAAATACCTCTCATATCTTTTAAATATTTTATTTACCCATATAATTATCTAACATTTAATTTTATACTCTTGTATGTTGTCTTATATAAAAAAGAATCTATCTATTCTTAATATATCATTTAAAATCGTCGTATAATGATTAATATCAAAATTCTCCCATATTTTTCTAACATTTCATATTTCCCCCCTATAATTATCTAACATTTCATTTAACACCCTTGTATGTTATCTTGTATCAAAATGCATTTATCTATTCTTAACATGTTTTTGAAATCCTTCATATATTGTGTAATATCAACATACCCCATATTTTTGTACCATTTCATTTAGCTCCCATACTTATCTAATCTTTCATTTAACACCCTTGTATGTTGTCTTATATCAAAATGCATCTATCTATTCTTAACATATTATTTAAATCCTTCATATATTATGTAATATCATAATACCCCCATATTTTTCTAAAATTTTATTTTACCCTTCATAATTATCTAACATTTTATTTAACACCCTTATATGTTGTCTTATAACAAAATACATTTATCTATTCCTAACATTTCATTTAAAACGTTCTTACAATGTTTAATATCAAAATACGTCTCATATTTTTTTAATATTTTTTTAGCCCTCATAATTATCTAACACTTTATTTAGCACTCTTGTATCAAAGTATACATATTTATTCTTAATATGTTATTTAAATCCTTTACATGACATATTTTTCAAACACTTCATTTAACCATAAAATTATTATCTAATATTTAAATACCTTTTTTACATGACATATAAACTAGATTTAACAAATAAAATTAAGTTTTGAATTAAAATTCGTATAAATACATTTTTTTCACAAATAACTTGTTTCGATTTGAATTCAAAAATACGAATTTCTTCCTTTCAAACGAACCTGTAGTAATTGATATCGAGTAAAATAAAAGTGAGAGTGAGTGTTTAAGTGATATGAGAGGTGTATATAATAAGAGTGAGAGTGAGAAAGTTTATATAAATGTGATTAAGGGTAATTTTGGTATTTTAAAAAAATTTAGAGCATTTTTGCTTAAGAATAGGGAAAATGGATATGTTTGCTTAAGAATTAAAAAAATAGACATTTTTATTAATAAAAAAGTAAAATGATCATTTAATTTAGTCTCCCTTGTTTAACTTAGCGGTTAAGCCCAAAATTACTGGGGTGTATGTTAAATCACTCGCGCTCGTAAAAAATGTAAACGGATTCTCAGGTAGGTCTGCAAACAAGCCAATAAGATGCGAGGACTCATCACTCGGGTAAAGTCAAATATTAAATAAACTTTCCAAAATTTTTAAATTTTGTACTTATACTGTTATAATTATATATTTTTTATCTTTAAATATAACAGGTAATTAATAAATATATGTTATGAATTTTAAATACAATTTTTAAAAATTAAAAAATATAGTTTTTCAAACCAAATTTAAACTAAACTCAGACAAACCATTTTTGCGATCAAGTTGTGAATCAAAGCTAAATATTGCGTAGCTACTAAAAATATTGCTTTACTCAACTAAACTATATCTTGTTGTGCTTGACAACAGATTTCCATAATTATTCAATAAACAAGGGGCTTTTAATTAGCATACGACAACTATGAAAAGAATAACGTATATGATAGAAACCATGCCATTTAGCCTAACTCCCATGTAGCCTACCCCTAAGCATAATTGTAATAAACAATGCTAACATTTTTCAAACAGCATTTCATGATGAACGGTGATTTGTCATAGAAACTAATGCATATGTACAATGTTGTTTGGGACAATTTAAAAAAAATAAAATAAAAACCCAGAAAAAAGTGCTGAATTATATCAGATACATAACATACTATATCTGAAAACCCTACAACTTTAACTCCCATTTTCTGACTTCACATGGATTTGTACAAATAGTCTTACATATCAGTAATATTCACATGTGGGAGTAAGCCAATCTTTATCGTTCCAACAAGATGATTGACAAAGGGGCTTCACATCACAACACTTCAAAGCAGCACCAGAACTCATACCAGTAAGATCAAAGAGTTTTGAAGCTCTTCTAAGCGGGAACATATTCTATTCAACTAATTACATGAGCAGAGGTTGCTTCCCAACAAGATCATATCATTGTACATTTGACTCTGTTACAAACTGGTATAAAGCCTAAAGAAACTAACCTCAATCGAATTCCCAACTTCATTAACCAGTTAAGGCACTGGCAACAAAATAAAAACACGTCATTCCTTTCAGATTATGCATGTTATAAAGTTGTAGGCAAAGTTGCAACTGAAATCATGAATGAAGAATTTATGCCTCAACACATTGGTCCTCTCCACTGAGCAATGGCTTCAAGTTGGCCTTTGAATGTGCGGATGCTTGATTTTCACCATCTTCATCAAACCTGTCCACACTCTTCAGAAAAATTCCTGTAATAGTGTCCAAGTAAGAAAATCCTTCTTAAACTATCATCAATGGGCAAGCACCATCAAAATTCACAGGCCAAAAATTTATCATAGCAGTTGTTCATGTGTTTAAAGCAAAGTTTACATATCCACTGGAGCTATTTTGAGGCAATTGTGTTAAAAGAAAGTTTACCTGTTCAAAATATATGTTTTTATGGATCTACCATTAAATATTCAATTATAATGATAATTGAGTGGTAGCACTCTAATTGTAGAAACGTGATTGATTCAATTTTTGGGTGTATAAAACTGACATCAAAAGAGAAAATGTAGTAGTGTGAATTAAAATATTCAACTCTTATGTAATTTGAACCTACCATATATTGGCAAAGATTTCATTTTTGCCCCCAAAAAAAAATTTCTTTGTGAAATGAAGATTTGATTTTAGCACCAGTTATATATGTGATAAATAATTAACTCAGACATGAAATGTTCTCACAAGGATCAAGAGATCTAGTCAAACAATGAATATAACCAATAGTCACTTTGCTCACCAATAAACCATATTCCAGCAGCAAGGAAAAATACTGATGTCAGAACAAGTGCAGTTTTCCTCCAATTGTTAACATGATCCTACAAAAGATATTTGTTTAAGTTAAGATAATGCAAAAAAATAAAATAAAGGCAGAAAATATGCAATGTAGACTAAGATGCTATGCAGATAAGCCAAGCCAGGATATATCATCCTCCGGCTGAAGAGAGAAACATTGTGGTCCCTATGACATTGATGTTAATAATGTTTCTTTGCAAAACCATAGGGACCATCAAGACATAAAGCAAGCAGAGAGTGAACTTTAGAAAGACATCATTTGGTGACACCAGAATACGCAAGCATGAAAGTAGGAAATAACGAGAACTGAGAAATGAGGATCACATTCTTCATGTTGTGCATTTCCTTCATTAACTCAATTACTCAATAAACAATTTTTTTTTTATACTGATTCGCTCATTTTCTCTGTTATCTTTTAATAAATTTATTCACACAGGAGCACAAAGTAAATAAATGTTTGATCATCCATGGAAATCTCTACTAGGAGAATTCTTGAATGTTGTTACCATCATTTTATAAGCACCATAAAGTCAACCATCCACCAAAAAAAAAAAAACATTTCTTCAGTTAATTCTGTTGAACTTCAAAACAATTTGAGGACAGTATGCACTCACATAGAAACTTGTTGCAAACAAATAAAATTATATCTTTCAGCAGTAAATTATTTATCACGAAAGATCCATTAAAAACAAAAACCTAATTAAAGCACGGATGCATAAAAGAGATATCTCAGATATCAGACATATTATTCTCACTTTCTCAAAAGCACAAGTTAGCAGGAGTTTGAAGGCAGACCTGGAAGACGCCAACAAGTGGTGAGGAAGGCACATCACCAAAGATGTGAATGGAAACAGTAGATATAGCCATAGATAATGGTCTCAAACTTGGTTTGACACAATGGAGACATACATAATTAACTGGAGCCTGCGAAAGCAATACCACATTGTTGATAAAAAATCTGAGTTATTGATATTATTTGAAAGTGAGGAGATAATATTAATGATAGCCCAAAAGAGTAAAAACTCATAATCAATGACAGTGTAAATAAGCATAAATGATTAACCCAATAACTAAAACAAAAAATTAGACACCACTATAAAGCCTTCCAACAAAGATAAAATGGAAAATTGCGATTTCACCAAGTGCATTCCCTTCTATATGCTCAGCAGCTAATTTAAATTATTGCTATAAAACACAGAGCAGGCAAAACTCTTCGGAGATGCATTGTTTCAGCAAGTATTTGAGTGATTTGGGTAGGAACAAAATAACCAGCTTTTAAGGAAAGAAAAGAACAAAGGGACAGCAAGTTGTGAGTAGAGTTCACCTTTTTGCTTCCATTTTGAATTTGGTTGTTAAGGAATTTCAATACTTTCTTTTTCTTTGTGCTTCTTAATCGGAAAGGACTTTTCAGTTTCAGTTTAAAGGAGAGATGATTAATTTGCTACAGCATGTAAAGAGTTAAACTTGTTTGTATTTTTCCTATTCTCAATCAGCTGTGGACCTGTGTTATTGCTGAAGACCAAGCAATGATACAGATATATCACTTCTCCATCCAATTCCAAGTTTCAAAATTTAGCACAAAAAGCAATCTGGTGCATATTTGAATAAGGTAATATGGCAACCACACAGGGTGGGTTCGTTGCTATGTATTTGTTTTTAACACAAGTCACAGATCAGACATTGTCTTGATAATCATTCAAAACTCTTAATATGGTCATTAATTTATAAGTGAGTGCTAATTGTCAACTAACAAGATAAGCTTCCACTCGAAACTTACATTTGACTCTTTATTAATAATCCAAAACAAACATTAAAGGATGCAGAGCATGCACTGGAAAGAGAGAATTCTAAATCCAACTCAACCATAATAGTACCTGTGTGGCAAAGATTAGTAGTTCACCCACTGAAAATAGAGCTATGAAACCAAACAAGCCTTTTAGACAAAAAGCAGAAAAGCAAAAAATTGCACCAAGAAACGTTGCTGCAGAAAGAAGCTGTAAAAGAAGCGGAGTAATGTCTCAGAAACTAGATATGAGATACAAGTTCAATATTTAATAAACCCAGAAAACAACTTACTAACTCTTTGCCAAGGTAAAATATCCTATTAATGCAAGAGAAATTTTTTCCCATAAAATTTTTTCAGATATGCATTAAAAGGATGCACAGATGTAACATATTTTTGTGATGCTCGAGAACAGAACTTACCTTGAAAGCATTTGAGATTGTTGAACTCATGCGATCAAGAATAAGGCCTCCAGTTATTGTTCCCAGAATTCCACAAACAATCGTTATGCCTCCAAACATCATATCTGCATTACTCTTTTAAAATAACCAAAATTTTAATCAGTTCAACTACATATCTCAAAGATAAAATTGAAATTTATACAAAAAAAAAATACTTTAGGATGTAATCAGATTATAGTAAATGAAACAAAATCAGAATTACAGGTTATCATACCATGTGATAGATATTATAACCAGCCTTTGGTCCCCAATATGAGTATGCTCCAATCACAAAGTTGTAGGATATGTAGCCTGCCAACCAATTAACAAATTAAAAGATGTCCACATTCACAAAATTTATAATACAACCACTTCATCAAATGCAATTGCAAAAAGGCCATGCATTACATGTTGGAGGTTACAGGAATTATCAAGAAAACACATACACAACAAATGCAAACCATAATAAGGGTTTCAACGAGGTAAGAAAAGCCCAAGAAGATCAAGATCACAGTGCATGGTATAATATTGATGGTGCCTATATTTATTAATGGCAAATCATCGAGCTAGAGAATATTCAGAAGATACCTAGAACATTTACAACATAAACTTCATCGCACAAAAGGACTTTCATATCTTTTGCAAATCGAGAGAATTGATTCAAAATGGATAAACCTGTCAACCTGCCATATGGAAGAGAGTTATAGTTAGGAAGAATAGGATAAATGATAATGGAGTTTAAATTTGAAATCTCCCTTCCAGGTTAATTTTATCATGTGTAATTCAATGTTCATCAAATTGGTCATTAGAAAACCAAGAGGCAGGAGGATATCTAATCCTTAGAATATGTTGACAGAGATGGCTTTGCACAAGACAGAAAACACAGTCACCTGTTGTGCCATAGCCCAGAATATTTTATAAGGGTTTGACTCAATATTCACATGAGCCAGCATCATTATAGTGTCTAAATTGCCCTAATATTAATGTGGTCCTTGCCTTGCCTGCACCACCTCTTTATATCCAAAACATTTCAGATTGGAAGTTCAAAAGTAAAAATGTATAGGCTAAAGCCATTTGGCTCAGACCATAAGAGCTTTCATGTAATGATATCAAAGCTGTATCACTGTAATATCAACCATGCACTCTTTTTTGCCCTTTTTTACTGGGTTGTTCAAGGTGGGAAATTAAATGTTGTACTTAAATTATTCAACTTGTAAAAAACCAGTTCTGTCATTATCCTGCTTCCAGATATCGGGAATCATGATTGGAAGTTCAAAAGTAAAAATGTATAGGCTAAAGCCATTTGGCTCAGACCATAAGAGCTTTCATGTAATGATATCAAAGCTGTATCACTGTAATATCAACCATGCACTCTTTTTTGCCCTTTTTTACTGGGTTGTTCAAGGTGGGAAATTAAATGTTGTACTTAAATTATTCAACTTGTAAAAAACCAGTTCTGTCATTATCCTGCTTCCAGATATCGGGAATCATGACATAGATTGTTTAGTCCTACAATCTGAAAATCATTGGCATTTTCTCAATGAACCTTTTGGTACCACTAGGTAGGTGGCAACTGATGTTCAGATATCATTATTATAATTTGAATTCAACGAAAAAAGATTTGGATAAGAAAAACAAAACATTAGATGCTTTGACAATTAATAAGCCATAACAGACTGAAGACACTTCTTTTACTTCATTTTAATATTTTTTTCAAATTTAAAAACAAAAATTGCTTAAAAATACAAGTTTATCCATATTAGGGATGCCAATACATTTATGAGTCATAAAAGAGGCATAAAAACATGGAGGCAAAAGCCACTCACTTTGACAATTTGCCAGAGCCTTGATTATGGATAGCTTCTATTCCAATTGGCACATCATCACCAATAACTGAAGCTTCTGAATCTGCACCAAAAGAAACCAGTGCTTAAATCAAAGCCCCTAAAGATTGAATATTCTATTTCTCAGTGATAAGCAGAATTTTTGAATTGCAGATCTCATATAATATAGAAAGAGATTAAGTGAACATTTAGATACGGATCATACAAGAACAAGAAAGGAGGGAAATTGATGGAGAAAAGTGGGAGAAACTGATCATGATTCTCAAAGATCAGTTCATATAAAAGACTTCCAAATAATAATTAACTTAGGTCTGTACTCATAGTTGGCAGGACCTAATCTAGAAAGTAAAAATAACTAAACAAGAAATGAAATGAATACCTAAGATGAAAGTAGATCAACCAAAACAAGGAAGTTGACTCCATTCAAATTAAGAAAAAAAATAAAATATAAATATCAAGAAAATAGAAAAATAACATTAAATCGCTAAATCTATAGGCTGTTGGCTGTCCAATAGCAAATTTACTTGCGTTGCAAAGAGAAAACAAAAAAAGAAATTTTGGGTTTCCTACTGGGTAGATACTGTGTGATGCAAGGTTGAATTCACTTTATCTTATGATATCAAAAAATTCTAATATCGAATATGATCATACAGAAAGAATACTATTTTTAAATCCATTTTCATTAACCCTATGCCAGATATCTCTAACACTGAAATTATTGAAAACTCCACAAGCAAATGAGTTTGTTGTAAGAAAAAAAAAAACTCAAAAAAAGTGAATACTTGAAGAAGCAAACACATACCCATAGTTGATACTCTGTTTAGCCATTAAAATGTAATTTTGCACATTCACCATAGTAGACAAATACAGAGAAATAAAGACATTCAAGAAAGGGAATGCTATGAGCCTTTATGGAGTTCTATAACATTCTACCCTGTCACTAAAACATTTTTGAAGTAAGATAACCCTTAAATAATGTAGATATGAATATCACACTAAATTTCTTATTTGTCTTCTTCTGGGTTAAGCCAAAGAAGCTAGTCATGCATCATGGGATTTTACATAACAGTTGATGCAAAAAAGAAGCAAACCTCATGACTTAATAGAAGAATAAGAAGCAGTCCTCATACAAATTAATACAGACTGATGAACAAATTTGACAGTCATATAGCAGTTCATAGCGAGTGCTGGCCATTTACAACATAGCAGCAGCTCAATTAATCTCCATTTATGAAAAAACTAAAGCATCTTTGTTTGGAAGAATAAATCATGACAGTAAGTACTAACAAAAATTATGGGAAGAAAAATGAGCAACATATAGTACCTTCTGATACAGATGCAGCCGTTTGAACGGATGCCATAGCTTTTTTTGAGTCAGCAGGAGCAAATCCTGTGGTTGAAGTCCCATAAAGGAATAGAACCGCAAACAAATTATTATAATAATAATAATAATAACTTTTAGAAGTGCATCACAAAATATGCACCTTTTAATTGCAAAGGTTTCATTACAAAACCCAAAATAGCAAATGGAAGCATCAAAATAGCCTCCCCCAGAAATGCAACGCGCCAGTTCAAATGGTTTCCAACCTAAAAGAATGAGAATATAGCAGGAAATAATTATTGGCAAAATTTACAACCAAATAAATTCTTAAAAATTTGAGAGGACTGCTATTGAGTTAATTAGTAAAAATAGTTTGAGTCAACATAACAGATGAGAAGTTTATCAGTTTAAAATCACCAAGAGCAGGATTATGCACACAATTTGACCTTATTGGACAAGAGATGTTAGAAAATTTGCAAAAACAAACACTAGTTCACAGGAGAAAAATACCATATAAATAGTTATATAAGACAGGCATATAAATAAACAAGTACTCAGAACCTTAATAATTTTGTATTTTTTTATGGACAACCAACAAAATTCTTGCAAGAGCAAGGTATGTTGTTAATAAAAAAAGAAAAGGAAAAAAACAGTTGCAACATCACTTTTGACATCAAAATCAACCAAATCCAATTAAGCAGAAAAAATGTAAAAGATCAAACTTGTAATAAACTGGATACAGTGTAGCATTCCAGTGGAAAAATAAATTGACAGGAGTATTAAGTTGGACATTTCAACCAAAAACAACAAGTCAAAGAAAAAAGAACAGAAAATCATGTCAACTTACTAATCCACCGTATACATAGCCAACAGCAACTCCGGTAGGAATGCACATGTAGAACATTGCAAGCCAAGCTGTTTTCTGGAATTATGACAGAATTAATTGGTATCATTGTGCAATCAGAAAATTATAACATTTTTGAAAAAGTAGCAAAATTCAGCTAATCTTTAGAAGTCCGTCAAGAAGAAAAGAGAAGGAAAGGAAAAGAAACCTGAGCAGGAGGAGCATTGTCATCTATAAATGGAGCTGCAAGACTTATGAAGGAAGCCTCACCGACACCAACCAGCCTGAAGGACAAGATCAACAACATAACTAATAGTATAAATGATATGAGAAAGAACAACTTTTTGAGCACTAACTTACATGCGGCATATTGCAATAGACCAAAAATCAATTGAGAAACCACAACCAGCCGCCGCAAAAGTCCAAACAGATAATCCAACTCCAATAAGCCTAAAAGGATTATGGCTGAAGAGGAAACAACATAACAAGGTTACTCTGAAAAATTTAGAAATAGGTGCCACTTCCACAAAAATGAATGAGTGCAAAGTTGATTAAGCTTTTAATACTTCTCTCAAGCATTAGGCTCCAAGGACATTATAATATATGAATGCAATAGTATTCTAGGAAGTTCGTTGGAGCACCACAACTGTCACAGAATTAAGGAGAATCAACAATTATGTAACAGACACAAACAAGGAAAGAGAATATTCCTTTCAACTGTTAGTAGCCTGTTGAAAGCATCACACACCTTTTACAGTTTTTTTTAATCATTACTCCCTTCTACTTTTTGCGGCCCAAAAACTTAACTCTCCCTCTCTCAGAATGACACAACTGAAGATCCTTCATAAATTACATCTAAATGAATAATATTAAGTATCGAAGATGTTCACCTCTTTGCCAAGGAAGCAAATATTGGAGAAGCCACAAGCAGTCCAACCATAAAAGCTGATGATAGTACACCATCTTGGAAGTTGTTCAAGTTAAAATCACCCCTGCAACACCCTCATATGGTAAGATAATAAAATAAGACAATAAAAAACTCAAGTAACCACCAGCCAAAAGATTAAAGGTCAAAAGGGTAATTCATCAGTCAATACACTAAGATGGTTGCTCCCTTCATATAAAAACAAGCATACACTATAAGGCCACTTTAATATAAAGACTGCCAAACCTTGTTGCCTGGTCGTGACTTCCTTTTGCTAAACAGGTGTTAGTTCAAATTAAAAAGAGCCATGGCATATTTATCTATCATTTCAAAATGGTTATGCTATGTACCCAGATCAATTACACAGAACTTCCAATCTTAACCATGAAAGGGATATGAAGCAAAAAATTGGAACAATACAAAACAAAAACCTGAATTAAATCTTAACTGAATCCCGCTACCAGAAGTGCATATTCCTTCGTCATCACAAGTTCTCAGGCTTCCATTCACACCATTGCTTGCTATTGCTCCACGATCCACGTAATTTACCATGTTAATCACACAAAACATGAAGAGCAGCCTGGACCCGAAAAACTAAGGTAATGAGCCTACATTTATTTGAAATAATAAAAAATAAATAACAGACTAATATTAACATCAGAACACAAACAACAACCTAAAACTTGACTCTAATTGCTGATTATACTCATAAAATGCAGAAAATTATTCAATAAAATCCCAACCGATTTCTCTTCCTAAATTCATAGCTATTTACCAATCAAACTTAAAACTCAATCACTAATTCTACCAAAAACCCAACCTAATTGCACAACATAAGCCCATAAGACATCCATTCATTACCTAAATTCAAACATCTTCATTTCTAATCTGCTCCCTAAACGACCGCACGTATGAAATCGATAAAAGTTCTCAATTGAACAATTTCCAATGATTTACACGAAATAAGAAAGGTAAAAACAATCAAACAAGAATTCGATCAAAGGACGCTTCAATTTAAATTTCTAGCTAAAAATCTGTTCATACAAATTGGAGAATAAAGAAAAATACAAAAACAGAAAATAATACCTTTTGGGAGTGAACCATGACGGATTTGGACAAGAGTCTTTGGATAGAGTGGTGGCCATTTGAGAGACGAGTTGTAATCCTTGTTGCGTGGGATTATTTGGAAGATGTTGCCCGTCCTCTGCAAGTTTATGACTTGCCTTAGTTGACATTGACGGGTTGGTGAATTTTTCTTTTTCTTTATTTTGGGTTTGTTTCGATGTTAATGTCATCGCCTGTCACGCAATCATCCTCTCAAGTCCAACGCACTAGATAGATGATATTCGTATTCTAACTTTGTTATTTTCTATTGCAATTATTTTTCTTTCTTTTCCTTTCTGATTTGTTTTTGTTTTTCATTTTTGTTTTTTATATTCAAGGATATTGAAGTGCTTGATGCGTCCTAAAAAATGGTATTTTACACTCTACTTTGGTCATTTTCCATATGTAAGTTTGAAATTCTCATTTTTCAGTTGTTCGTCCAAGTTAAATGTTAAAAAGTATTTTTCATATGTAAATTCGAAGATTTTATTTTTTAAATTGTCCATTCGAGTTAAATATTAAAAGGTATTTTGTCACGTTACATGTTAATTAATATCATTTTATTCTTAATAGTATAAAAGAAAATTACATTTTTGCCCTAGCTATTTTACATTTTTTTTATTTTTCTTTTATTCTCCTTTTTTGTTTCTTAGCTACTAAGAAACACACAGATGGGAGTAAGAGAAACCTGACAAAAAAATCAAAGAGGAGAAAACATGAGCTTAAAATCATGTTGCTCTCAAATGATAGTTTAAATAACAAAAGAGACAGTGATCAATCAAGAAAACATGAACTTAAAATCAATTAGTAAGATTTCACATTTTGATATGATTGATTCAATTTTGAGATTTTGTTAACAAAAAATAAAAAATAAAAAAACCATGTCAATTGACAACCTAATATTATAATTTTTTTCTTGAAAAAAATTAGTCCTTGATCATAATATAAAGATGAACTCAAATGTGAAATCACTTGGTATAACTAATTTATCTAAGATTTAGGTCTTTTATTTTCTTGTGAACAAAACTCATTGTTTTTATTTAGAAAATATTATAGTCGAGATGTTTAAAATATTTGGGAAGCCAATAAAAATTTAGAGATTAAAAGACTTTTATCGTCTGCAGAAATTGTATAGCCTTGAGATCAAGTGATAGAGCCAGCATGTGACATACACAATAAATTCAAGTACAAGAATATGAGAAGACACAATATTAAAATAAGATAATCAGTTTTGGGTATGGCTCTATCTAAAATTTCAAAAGTTTACGCCCATAATATTACTATTATCTCTCAATAATAAGAAATTACATAATGGTAAGACTGAAAACAATCAAGACTATGCGTCTTAGTTTAGCTTTACAATTCAATGTGTCTTTTCCCTCTCCACTGTTAGGAATTTATAGTTGTGGGAGTCAGAGTTAAGTATCCAATTCAATGTGCTCTCGTATAATAGAGGAGCAAGGAAACAATTATTTAATGTTTGATGATTTTTTAACAATCTGTTTTCCTTTTATGGTTCTAGAAGAAAATGTATCCTACTTAAAGTCAAACAATGTTATAAAATACATTTTTCTCGTATTCGAAAATGATGAATTATTTATTAATATACCATAACCTTATTACACTTATTGACATACCCAAACATTACTATACTGATAACTCTAAAAAAAGTCTATATTAAATTAGTATCAAACTAAATAGATTGACATACAATATGTTTCAATAATCTTAAATCTAAAAATCACATACACTATTATCTATTAAAGAATCTATTCCACATACACTACCATCCATTAGAGTTTGGGTATGCAATCAATAGAAACTCATATCTTTCACCAGATTGATACCAATAACTTTAATATGCAAGATTTATTCTTAAATATTATAATAGTTTTATAATATTTTTCGTAACCTTAATAAGAATAATACTAAGTCTATGATCGTTTTTATATTAGTCATCATATTTACTCATACAGTTCTCACAATCAAGTAGCACATCGATTCCTCCCTCATGGTTCTACTAATGTAAAGACAATCTTTCTATATATATATATATATATATAATCTGATTAGATTTTAGTCTGCATGCACTAATTCGACTTTGACTCCGTGATATCCTCAAACAAAATTCATAAGCTCAAGAATTTACCGATACCCCAGATCTTTAGGCTTCACAAAGGAGTGATATTCCTTAAGATGATGCCCACAAAAACCTTATTATTATTTATACCAAATTAAATCTACCATTGACAAAGGATTCCTACACGAAAAAATTAAATTCCATGTCCCGTCATTTGGCTAGGAAAATGTACAAATTAGTGCCAGAACTACAACGAATGGAGGTACAAAGAGCCAAGGGGACATGTGGGTTTGTGATTCTGATTGCTGAATTTCCGTATAATCAACGCTAATGGCTCAGCTTACGCTTCTTTGCCAACTTTCTCATTCGCTCACGCTTCTCCTCTTCCTCAATCAGGCGTAGCTGTTCTTCATCCTCTTTTCGGGCAATTCTTGCACTGTATCAGGGCACAATGAAACAGAGACATGAACGTCAGAACTTTAAAATGATTCAAACGAATTTGCACAATACTAATGAACACTAAAATATAGGCTTTAACCATAAAAATACAAGGGCCACTCCATATAAATAACAATTATGTTAATAAAAGAGGAGAGGAGAGTAGAGACTTGCTTTGTCTTCTTACAACAAGTTCCCGTCAAGATAAAAATTTGAAATAATAAAAATAGAGACACTTTGAGTTTCGTATCCCTGCAGAAAGAAATACAGAACCACTACTTTTAAGAGAGGTTGATCTCTCCTGTAGGTTCCCAGAGTTACTATGTTTTTAATGAGGTTTCTCTAATCCCCTTTTTTCCAGTCCATTTCTCCATGAACTTTCAGCATCACCATTAGCATCAACTGTGATGACAACTTTTAAGATATGGAAGAGAATCAACATTGAACACCAAATAACTAAAACAATGCAAAGTCAAATGGCCCCACTTTTACATATAGAAACAAATAAACATTAAAGTCAAACGGACTACACAATTAAACAGCATCCTCATCAAAAATGAAGTTATACATACCTTCTTTTCTCCTCTTTCATGATATCCTCAAAATTTGCCTCCATGTCACTATCATCATCATCATAAGAGGTATACTTCCGGGGTCTGTAATAGAACGACAACTTCAATTAACCAACAACCTTAAATAGAAAGCAAATAATAATACCAAATGCACCAACTCAAGCATCAAAGTCACAATCAAAGTATAGCCAAATGGGCAAATTCTAGTATCATGTTGACACTCAACTTAAAGTTGCATCATCAGTCAAATTTGCAAAACACACAAAAACAAGCACATTCTTATTATAGACTCCATTTGGAGAAACTGAGAAAAAAAACAAACTTCTATCAGAAATCTAACCACGATATTATAAACCTTTCAATGTACTTGTTTCAATAAATAAACCCATCTACTCCATCAGAGATACCATGCCTCAAGCAGAAAGATGGTTCACAACATTCAAGATTGACATCTTTCGATATATATAGGCTTAATGAGAAAGATTTACCCCAACATACTCCTAAGCATACTGAAAGCCTCTGCATCTTCGTCATCAGAATAACTTGGCCTTTTCTTGGGGCAAGGATCTTGAGCACGTGATGAAATTTGCTTGAAAGGCTTGTTTATCTGTAAAAATATCAGAAAAGGAAGTAAACACAAAGTACTCTGACACAAGCTATTACATTTAAATTAAGCAACAAATTGAACAATATGAAACCAGTATAACGGTTAAAACCTGGGGCTTTGACGAAGCAACAATTTGTCTTGGTAATGTTTTACTCCTACTTTGTTCTTCAGAGCCCCTTCTCTGTTCAAAATGTTTCTTCTGAATAGATGGTAGCATTTTTGAAGGTGGTACCTTTGCATTGGGCAAGTGATTCTTTGCAACTGGGGCAGAAGCCCTCTTCTGCATGGAGGCTACAGGCATTTTGGAAGATTGGGGTTTTGGCCCTGCTGGCCGACCAGGACCAATGCCATTGCCACTACTATGCTGCCTCCTAGAATCCATTGGTGTCGAATTAGGTTTACTTGCAGAAGTTGGCCTGTAAGGTCCCACTTTAGAATGCATTTGGCCATTTGGAGAAACTATTTTTCTTTCTCCACGAGCCAATGGCATTTGACTATTAGAAGAAACTGATTTCCTGTCATCACGAGCTAAATGCACATGGCCATTGGAGGAAGTTAATTTCCTTTCTGGAGCACCATGAACGTTTCTGCCACTACTGCCCAATGCCTGTTTGCTCCTTGGCAGTCCATTAGTTGATCGTGCCTCTTGAACATAAGTAAAAAACCTGTATAAGTTTTCTCAATAAAAACATCATATTTTAAATTACAAGAACCAGTATTCAGATTTGATATAGCAAAGCAGTAACACACCAGAATTTGGAACAGGGACATTTCGAGTTGTAGGCTCCTTCTTAGGTGCTGGAAGAACAGAATCATCAGACAGAAAGGAGTAATCTCTTGAGACCTTAATCCTTTCCACTTTCCTTTGCACCTGTATTTCAGAAATACATTACATTCATTACACGACAAAAGAGGTTTCTTATCAGAGATATATAAATCAATTAATTTATTGTGAACAGAAATCCATTTCAAAGCAATAGCTATCTATAAAAAATGGTTCCAGTACCTCATTGACTTTACGTATCTGATGATGTCCTCCATTCTTGGATCCTGTATTATTTGAAGCAGAGGTCTTTCCAATCTGCAAAGGGAAGCAAAACCATTAAAAAAGAATTATCTCGATTAATTTAGAATTAAAACAAACAAGGTCTATAGCAACTGCATTTAGTACATTCTTACTGCCACTAGATTCACGCCATTGCAAGCAGATTACTATAGGGAACAACAGCCCACAAACCCAAGAGAGAGATAGCCAAACAACAAATCAACTATAAAAGGTTGCTCCTAAAATTAGGTTGCTGAACTACTTTTAGGTTTTATAAGAAAGTAGTTCTCACTTAACTAAGAGAATGCATTTAGATAATCTTGTCTTCAAACATTATTCAGAGAAAGAAAGAAAAGAGGTAGATTTCAGAAGTATGATACAAAATACATGAAATGAAATACCAGAAAAACTAAAAAGAAACAAAATTCATGATAACTTGAACTATCTATCAACAATCCAAGATAATCAAACCACTCTCTTGTGCAAACTCTCAACCAACACAGTAGAAGATAAATTAACCCAAATACCCAGTTTTCAATTACCAACCAGATCATTTCTGTAACACTCAAAAAAACTAAATAGGCTAAAGAAATATATCCCTTGAGGGTATAACAATCCTTAGATAATTAAAGCCCTAAACATCTTTACACAAAAATTTGACCATTATTATATCAGTTGGCCTACCAATGTTAAGCAATAACCTTCACAAGTCCATTAGCAACTTGAGACAAATATCAATTATCAAAGTTTACTACAGCTATTCAGTAACCAAAAAACAAAAGGTTTATTATACATACATTACGATGGGAATTTGAAAGCCTGGAAGCCAAATGCTGGGTCTCTAATATTGACTTGCTTTCTTGGAGTACTCTCTGAGAAATTGCTGGCTGAGAAGGGCCAAAGAAGGATCCAAAACTGCAGGAATATTAAATATGAATTAGAATTCAAAACAGCAAATCCAGATTTGATACTCCAACATCCCTAAATACACAAAGTGAAACAAGAAAAGAGCAAGAAAAAATCAACCATTATGAAAATCAAATGTTACAAAACATACAGCAATGAACTTCAAACGTACACTCTGTATCTTAATTATCTTCAAGATTAATTACCCAGAGCCTTTTCAGAGTGTTTTCCATTTATGAGTTGTTTTAGTTTTTAATTCCTGTTCGATTAGGATTAGGTTCAGGATTCTATTTCTTAAGCTTATACATAGGGACTCTACTTATTATCATGGGCATGCTATATTAAAAATGGCATATAAAAATTGGTTTTTCTCCCCTATGATATATTAATTTCTCTCTTAAGATTCTCATTTGTCTGATTTTTTCTACCTTTCCTGTTGTTCTACCTTATCTATCCTTCTACATTCCCTTGCTTTCTATATTTTCTCTATCTTTCTTCTTCTGTTGATCCATCAATGGCATAGAAAAGAGACAAATAATCACAGCCATAACAGCTTATGATGACTCAATTTTGCTTCTTCCAATTGTTGAAAGATCAGCTTTTGTTCTCTCAAGAGTGCCCTCTTCCAATTATAAAAGAAACAGCTCAAAAACAGTTCCAACCATATACAGAATAACTTCAATATTATAATGTAGACTGCCAGCACTGTTGCAGCTTTCACTAGGACAAATATAAGATAGATTAAAGTCATGTCTATTTCCAAACCCGCATATGTGTTCTTCCAGATACAAGTCCCTGAAACAATGTTGCTCCATCATGTCTATTTCCCAACTTGCATATATGAGTTCCATGTTGAAGAATGAAACACTTATACCAACAACGATTTATAACAGTCCAAGAATGGAGAAAGAATAAAGACAAACCAAGCAAACCAAAATAAATAATAGGTAAATAAGAAAACTGCATTACTTATCATATGGAAGTCTATTCTTTTTGCCTTGGGAACTAGCCCGATCAGAGCCATTTTCCCTTTTTAAATTTTTCCTGTGACGTTCTTTTAGCTTTTGCCTATATTCAAGAATTTTCAATTCTTCTTCTGTTGGTTTTCGTTCTTCTTCCTCTTCATATTCCTCCTCCTCTCCCTCTTCACCATCTTCTTCATATTGCTCTTCTCCTTCATCCTCATACTCATCATAATCTTCAGCTTCCTATAGTAACACCGGAAACATAAAAAGAATATCAACCACCATTCCATTTTCAGATAATTTTATTGAAATGTTTGAAGAAAAAGAACTTAGAAAATATCTTTAAAAAAAAGAGGCTTACATATCGATCATATGCCCGCATTGCAGCTTAATTACGCTGATAAGCTTATTGGTCAAACACTGTTGCTGCCTGAAGTACCACAAAAAAATAGAGAAAATTTTAAATTTTGATAATTAAAAATAAAAAACGTAATTCACGTACACGCTGAGTACCACAAATTTCAAAACTTTAATCAAATTGCAAATACCACGAACTTTAAATCCGAATTCGCCAGAATCAATTGACTTGAAATGATTCTGCAATTAAATTAAGCTTAAATCACAAATCTGTTACTTGCGATAACTCTACGGCACAATCCGCATTTACAAATCCTCACAGAAATCCCTTCATTCAAAACAAAATCACAAAAAAATAATTACAGTCTCAAGCTCAACAATCTGAGAATTTTGTAGCTAAACCAATGAAATTTATCTGGAAAAAAAACCCTAAAATCTTAAGTTTCACAAAACACGCACAGTTGCACTAATCCGATCCAATCGAATTCAAATCTATCAAGTTTGAGGAGTCAAAAAGATAGTAAAACAATAAATGAAACGAAAAATCAATTTCAGAAATCAATCGGGATCATATGAAATACCTAAAAACTACAAAAATGGGTGAATTTTGACCCAAATCAAGCACTTCTCTGCGATTTTGAAGAGACAAACACGGAAAAGATCGAGATCGTGACTTCGATGAAACGAAACGAGAACGAAGAAGTATACGGCCTCAATTGGATTCTTTATCCTCTGCCGAGGCTAATTGCGTTAATGAGTGTGGTGTGGGTAGGGGGAGATATAGATTAAAGAGAGTGCAAACCGAAGGACCCAGAACCTGAGGGGATTTCTGCTATAATACGCCGCTAAGCGTAGTGCGCACCCCAAATTTCAGCCCGCTCAGTTGGAGATCGAGGCCGAGTTTGATTGAGTGAACTCGTCTATAAACCTTTTGAAAACTTTTAAATAAATTATTAAGGGGAAAGAACTATTTTCTATGCGAGTTTCAATATAAAGGTAAATATATATTTATTTGAAATTTTATTATATTTTTTTTAAATTTAAAAATTTCTTTTTATCAAAAATTTTTAAGTTTTAAAAAATAATTATTTTAACCGTAAATCTCTAGATTTTTTTTCGTCCATCTTTGATAACGATGAGTATTTGAAAATGAGATAGAGAGCTAATGACCATCTTCAATAACAAAAGAGGCATCATCTCTTTGTTTCTATCCATGAAGAAACGAAGAGGCGTCATCTCTTTGTTGACATTTAGAAAGAGATGATGGAGATCTCTATTGTCTCTTCCTAGACATTCATCGTCAAAGATGACCTCTCTTCGATTGTCAGAGATGGTTGTCAACTCTTCGTCTCGTCTTCAAATGATTACTATCACCGATGAGAGAGAAAAAAACCGTAGAGATTTGAGAGTGAAATACTTATTTTTTAAAACTTAAAAACATTAGATAAAAAGAAAATTATGAGGTTTTTAAATTTGAAAAGGAAAATATAATAAAAGTTTAATTTTTTAATATATAACGGTTTTAATTCTAATTCTAACTAAAATTTTTAACAAAAATTGAGTTGTAAATTAAGGTTTAGATTTTTAAAACTCTATAAATATAAATATGTACTTATATATTAAAATTTAGGTGGAAAGTAATCCTCTGGCCATAATTTTAAACTAAAATGGTCAATGGCCTATATAAAGATCAATGGTAAAGCCATAGTTTTACATACAAATAAAAAAACGACACTGTTCAGAATATAACTAGGCCCTGCTCATAACAAGATATAGAACATTAAAACGCCCGAGTTAAGGCTATACATTTCATTTCAAGACGCCCGAAAAGCTTCTGATGGAGACGCCAGAAGCTTTACAAACATTCTAGGTATGGTGAAGATGGAAAATTGAAAAATTGAAAAAAGGGCATTTAATGCCCTTTATATGAGTAAGTTAAAGTATGAAAATGTCAAGGGGAGTTGGTGAAAAATTCTTGTATAAATACCCCTCTTAGCTCTCATATTTTGATCTACACTTTCTTCATCCAGAAATCACTTCTCTTAATTGTTTTTGCTCTTCTTCTCCTATTTTCTCAATTCTGCTTTAATCTCATTATTTTTACATATTTGGTTATTATTTTTATAACATGTTATCAACATGATCTGCTCAGGTATATCCTCATAATGTTTCAATTATATCGTTCTCTCAATTATTATATATATTTTATTTTCTATTATTTTCTATGTAATTTTTTATTTAAAATGATATCATATTTGCAACCCAAAGATTACAAAAATCATGAATCTGGACCCAAAGTTTTGACTACTATTTGTAACCTGAAGTTACAAAATTATGAATATAGACCTGAAGTCTTAAATATGATTGTAATATATGATTTGCAACTTGAAGATTACAAAATCATGAGAAGATATATATAGGCCTGAAGTCATAAATTTCATTAAAATATTTATTATAACTATATCTCATTTGCAACCTGAAGATTGCATAAGTGATTAAAATAACGAAATAGAAGTCTAAAATATTATGTAAATTTTACATACTATAATATTATGAATATTAATCGTAAAAGTAGAAGTTTTGTGAATATAAAGCAAACACAAACCTGAGGTTCACACATAATTTTTCCCTCATCATATCACTAATTTTAATTTCTTTCATAAACCTACAACTGGTGAAAATGACAAATCTTGTACAACTTCAATATGTTGCCCTTTGATTGGATAGAGAAAATTACACTAAATGGGCCTTGGATACGATTCTCCATCTACAATCAATGAGTCTTTGAGAAACAATAAAAGAAGGAAATAAAACATCCCAACAAGATAAATCTAAAACTACTATTTTCCTTTATCACCATATCCACGAAGGGTTATGAGCAGAATACGTGGATATTATGGACCCACTAGAATTATGGAGAAATCTAAAAGAAAGATTCAATCATCATAAATCAATAAAATTGTCAATGGCCCAATATGAATTAACTCATTTACGCTTACAAGATTTTAAATCTGTAAGTGAATATAACTCTGTCATATTTAGAATTGTCTCCCGAATGAGACTATGTGAAGAAAAAATAACTAAAAAAAATATGTTAGAAAAAACTTTCTCCACATTTTATCCCTAAAATATGCTCCTACAGCAGCAATACAAGGAAAGAAACTTTAAAAAATATTCTGAATTGTATGTATCATAAAGTGTATTATATTAATACGATACAATACAAATCATATGATATAATACATATTACTGATATGAATTGATACACTTTTTAGAAAAAGAAATGATAGTGCATTAAGGGTGTATATGAAAATTTTTTAAATGTTAAAAGTGTTTGTAATATTTTTTTAAAATGATAATGTGTCATTATAATATTTTATTATTTTATAAGTATTTTATTATTTTAATTTTTAAAAGACATATCATACGATATGCTATTTGAGAGCTTTTTCAAACAAAAATATACGGGTGTGCATGGTCCGATTTAGTACGGTTTGAGAGTTTTTTCAAACCAAATTGAAAAAATGATTTAAAAAAATTTTCAAACCAAACTAAACCATTTTAGATTTCAAACCAAGCGAAACCATTTTAGATTTCAAATCAAGTCAAACTAAATTGAAAAATACAACTTGGTCTGGTTTGGATTATAGTTTAAATCATAGTTATCAGTATTTTACGATACACGATACATATCTTATCGTACAATACAATACGATATAAATAGAAACGATATGTATCATAAGGTATATCAACTTAATATGATATAGTAAACATATTATATGATATATATTACTGATATATATTGATACACTTTTTAAAGAAAATAATAGTGCATTAGAAGTTTATATGAAAAATTTTAAAATATTAAAATGTTTGTGATATTTTTCAAAATGATAATATGTCAATTTTAATATTTTATTTATATTTTATTATTTTAATTTTTAAAAGGAATATCATACGATATGATACTTGATATAATAAATTAGATTTTTAATATATGATATGATACACGATTCGACTATCATAGTTTGAATTTTTTAAAATAATTTATTTCTAAATATATATATTATTTAATAAAATTAATTGAATTATAGTTTTCTAAAACATAATATATGTGTGTAAAATAAATATAAAATATATATACAATATAAATGTAAAGAAAATAACAGAAGAAATATGAAAAAACAAGTTATACATCTAATTGTTTATTAAAAAATTTTGTCATATATATATTAAGAAGATATAGTTGACGATTTAGTTTAGTTCGAAAATCGTTTAAACTGAAAAAAACAGTTTAAAAATTTTCAACCAAACCATAATTTTTAAACATTTTGGTTCAATTTTACGATTTAAACTGAATTAAACACACCCTTACAAAAATACATTATATTTTATATTTAAAAAAAAAAAAACTACCTATGCCATCCTATTTCTGTACCAGATATATCTCTCATCCAAATTCGGTAACAACATAATGTGGAAAATTTTAATCTTAGAATATGCATGCAGTTGCAAATAGTACTTATTGTTAGAATATGCCCTAAAAACCAATCGCTTTGTTGGTTTCAAGGGTTGTATATCTTGCATATACATTATTAATAATATTTCACATGTTTTCTGCGTCACTTTTATATCTATATTGTAGTTGTATATTACATCCATATTAGTTACATGCATATGACATGTGAAAGGTCCCGATGAGTTTTAATAAACCTCATCAAATCGTTCCCCGCATAGGTAATCTGTTTGGGCAATAATATTGCATAATGAGTGTGTGCTATATCACCACAGTATATCAATGAATGATATTAGACATGGTGGATGTACACATAGGTAAACAATAGAACCGTTTGATGGTTAGAAAACTAATCAAAGGTTATTATATTATATTGTTTATCGAACGTGACTATTGAACGATGATCACATGGACATTAATATGTAGTCAATGACACATCGTAAATCATACTAGTGTATAGATCCTTTGACTTGAGATATCACAGTTGTGCTTCGTTTCGAAACGTATGGTTTATATGGTGTATACCACGAGGCTAATCATGTCTCATTCAGAAGTTAAGAAGTTCGTTATAGAGCTTGGAGTTGTTCTAAACATTATTGATCCAATAAATTTGTATTATGACAACAATAATGTCATAGTCAAGTTAAAAAGTCACGATCTCACCAAATGGTCTAAACTTATTCTCAAACAATTTCACATAATTAGTGAAATTGTTCAATGTAGAAATGTATAGTATGCAAAGTTAATATGGATGATAATATAGTTAACCCACAAATAAAACCTCTATAACAAAAAAACATGATAAAATCATTTGATATTGGACAAATGAGTAATTAACTATAGTGCAAATGAAAAATTATTAGAGTGGGTACTTTAAAGTCAATTGTTGAGGCTGAAATTGTAATTTCATTTCAACATTGTATCATAGTTTTAATTAATAAATGGAAATTCTTCATATAGTTATACATGTGAGAAATATATATGTATGTGATGAATTCCTTTAGATTGGTAAAACAGTAACAAGGAGATTAACGTGTAGTTTGATCATAATGATTCTATAAGCACATATGGTGGCCGATATAGAAATTTTTGTAGCCTTAACATTTTTCTAGTCAGAGGCGTAAATAATGAAGTAACGTTCTTATCATGGAAAATAACTATACTAAAAGGTATTGATAAATCTCATATGTCGAGGTTGTTTGTGACAACCTAGTGTAATGCATGAGTATATGTTGACTACATATTTACTAAACTAACCTACTAGAGGATTTCACATAGATTGTAACTATAATATTTGTGTAATAGATCTTTTAATAGATGATGGTGAATGTGATCCTTCGATTTGATATCACATTAGTATCTTGTGCACCAATTGATCTAGTTTGTCACTACCATATCGTAGCCTTCTTGTTAGGGTTATCAATATGGTTGTTGTTGACTATATCAAGAAGTATATCAGGTTGTGGTGGATCAACATAAAATTGTTATTGTTTTGAAATTGAGTTGATACCTTTAGCAACCAACTCATAACCAATTTAGTTTCAAAGCAATGATGAATTTCATAAATGTAAATGAAAAACACTGATATTTGCATAAGTCATACAAGAGGCTCACTAGGAAGGTAAGACATATGTTTTGCTGGAAAAGAAAAAAATGCTTAGAAACCACGAATCTCACACTTAGTAAATAATACATATCTATCATAATTTATTATTTTTAGGTCAAAAAGATATAAGATATATCTTTTATATGTTTATTGTTTTAACGCATGTTAAACAACTGTATTTTTTAATTTTTTTCACAAATGATAAAGTGATGTCGTTTTACGTAAAATATTTGAAACACAACCCAAGTGTTCAATGTCAAAATTGTTGTCAACCAAGTTATTACTCTATCAAAAAATGGTTACAACAATTTTAATTATCTTAAAGTTCCTCTTGCCCCCTACAAAAAAAAAATCCATCAATCTCTCATTTTCAAACAGTCTTAAGTCTCAATTAATTTTCAATTCTTTTAATAACTTAGTTTTCATTTATTTTATAATTTTATCAATCAATATTTTTCATTCAATAGAAAATTACAAATAGATTTAAGCTCAAATGAGTTCAATCTATTTGAATACTTTAGAAATGTTGAAAATCAATATGTTGTTGACAGTGTATTTAGAGCATCGACACATGAAAGTGTAGCACCATCGCTGGAAAAAAAAAAAAACAAAAATTGACAGTATGGAAACACTTTAATTAAATCAAAGAAATAATCAAAAGTAAATTAATTTGATGAGACAATATGTAAACATTGTAGTTCCTATTTAACATGTGCCAATGACATTAGTATCTTTGTCATCATATTTTTGAATATTGTAAATAAATTCTACACTTCTTGAGAAGACAATAATAAATTGTCTTTACTATATTACGATTAGTTGACGACTCCACAACACAAATAATCTGCGCAGTTCAGACATTAGAGAAATAACAAACTTCACTTACAATTAACAAAATACGTGTGACTGTTTGGCCAAGTATGTTGTTGATTTTGACCAACGTTCTTCGTATATTGAAGATGAAATTTTAGAATGAATGATGCAAAACAATGTTCAACTTATATTTAGAAGAATTTTTAAGGCTATTGTTAGGTTTGACATTTTTATAAATTACGAATTAATAAAATTAAAAATTATGACATAAATATATGATTTTTATTGTGTTATTTCTATTATTTTTTATTTATAAACTATTTCTAATTAGGATATAGGATATCTTTACGCAACTACTCATTACATTAATCTTGATTAATAGTTGTATAAAAAAGTTATTGTATTTTGGTCACTAAAATATTCTTATTCTAGTGTTGTTGTTTATCAAGTATTAACAATTATTTCTAGTTAATATAAAATTAATAACTATATTTTTATAATTACATTAGATAATGTCAAAAAAAATAATAAAATAATTAAATTAATAATGAATCATTTAAATTTATCATCTGTTGAAAGATTTTTTTTTGTATGTCATATCATGAATTTAATAACTCAAGATAGTTTGAATTTAGTAAAAGAATTAAACAGAATTAGGCATGTCATTGCTCACAATTCGTCATTCCTAGCACGAATGCAAACGCATCATCAAATGTGTAAACAAATACGGTTAAGATGAAAAATTAAAAACTGATGTTATAACTAGATAAAATTCAATATATCTCATGTTAAAAGTATGTAAAGGGTATAAAGTAACTATAATACAATTGTTCAATATACAACTAAAAGAGTCCAAGTACATAATTTTTCCGAATAAGTATGATTGGGACATCACTAAGACTATAATAAACATGTTGGAGCTCTTGAAAATTGCCACTGATCAATGTTCAAGTGTGTATTATCCCACCACCACTTTAATGTTATATTCTATGATAGAAATCAGTCATACTTTAAAAATATAGGTATTATAATACTTTTCAAGATGTTGCAAGACAAATGGAGGAAAAGTTAAAAAATATTAGAAAAAAAAATACCTTTACTATTTGCCATAACCATCATTCTAGTTTCTAGGACAAAATTATTAGTATGCTACAAGTGAAAATTTGTTAGAACGTTTACCTTATATAATAAAAAATATTTGATAATTTTTACTTGAAATTTATAATATTTATGAAAATAAATATGGAATGACTCAAACCAAAGGTAAGTTCAAGTAATTCATCTCACATTCATGGTCTATCTTACACAAAAGTAAACAACATGTAAGTCAAAGTTCAAATTATAGTAAATTTTATAATTATATTAATAATGAGCATTTTCTAGAAATAATGAATCAAAAGGGTAACACATTCCATATTCTAGCGTGGTGGAAAACACATCAACTCATTTATCTTATACTTTTTGTCATAGGACGTGATTTACTAACGCCTCCGATGTCTACTATTCAATTGAAATTAGCTTTTAATGCAAATTGATGTATATTGGATGACAAACAATCTAACTTACATTCTAATATGGTCGAGATGATAAAATGTATAAAAGATTAAGTAACTACTGAATTCAAATTGAAAAAATTGGGTAACAAATGATATATTTAAAGATTTCAAGAATTTGAACTTTGAAGATGAATAAAAATTATATAGATAAGAATTAGAATTTATATTTATATATTATAAATAATGATCCCCTCACCAATTTCACTATTTATCGTATGTTATGACCTAATTAAAATAACAATGATTAGTAACAATCATAACATATTAGTCAAGTGTGATACCCCTAGGCGAATCCCACATCGACAAAGCACGAGAGAGATGCTGGGTCTGTGTGTGCTCTGTCTTTGGATCCCACATTGGTTAGTGGTGGGAGAATTGAATTGGTTAAATAGCCTGTGAGCTCCTTAACTGTTAAGACGCGTTTTGGGTTGCAAAGCCCAGAAGCAAACCCATGATGGACTGTGTGTCCAAAGTGGACAATATCTTAACAGTGGGCCGGGTTATTGGACCTGGGGTGTTACAAATGGTATCAGAGCAGCTCCACGTGTCCTCTTGATCGATGGTGGGGCAAACCTCAGCGAGGACGCTGAGTCCCATAAGGGGGGGTGTATGTGATACCCCTAGGCGAATCCCACATCGACAAAGCACGGGAGAGATGCTGGGTCTGTGTGTGCTCTATCTTTGGATCCCACATTGGTTAGTGGTGGGAGAATTGAATTGGTTAAATAGCCTGTGAGCTCCTTAACTGTTAAGACGCGTTTTAGGTTGCAAAGCCCAGAAGCAAACCCATGATGGACTGTGTGTCCAAAGTGGACAATATCTTAACAGTGGGCCGGGTTATTGGACCTGGGGTGTTACATCAAGTTTTATTAATGATATGCATCCATTAACATAAAACAAATTATTTATATTATTAAATGCATAAACATAATATAAATAGGAAGAGTTAAAAGAGTTGAATTATAAAATACCTTACTTTCGAAGTTTTGAGCAAGTTTTAGAGATATATATATATATATATATATATATATATATATATATATATATATATATATATATATTCACTCTTACAAATACTTAGCAAAGTCTCTTCTATTTATAGAAAAGAAAAGTGTTCGGATTTCAACTAATTTTGAATCTATCATCAGCACAATAAAAGTAAACAGTAAGAGTATTACATAATTGTCCTTGGCTATCTCCAGCCGACGCAACAAGACAATCACGTGTTACGAGCATTGGGGTTTTAGTCTCTCATATGTTAGTCATGTTTTAGATCTTTTACAATAGTAAAATCCAAGTGGCATTTTATCAGTTGTTGATCTTTAGAGTGTAGTTAAGATCTCCTCCGTTGAACTTTTGTCTTCACTTTCCATTTGTCTTTCACATATTTGATACATGTTGCGTTTATATGTGCTGCTCTTTTTGCTTTTGGGTTGAGCAGATCTCCCTCTTCTTGAGCTCATTCTATGGGTTGATCTAATGAGTCCATGAAGTCTCCAAAGGTTCCTTTTTCTTCCGGCTAGGCTTCTAAAATTTGGGCTTGAGCTTCAACCTTTTGAGTAATAACAAGCCGAAGTATGTCCTTTGTATTTTCAATTAGAGTTTGGTTAGATATATTATGAGGTTTAAACCCTTCAATCATATCTTGGATTTGGGCTCAATTTTCCCTAAACAAAGTGTATGGAACTCTTGTGTATTTCTTTGACAAGATAACTATTACTCACTTGTCAATATGAACTATTTCATTTTTTCTCAAGAGTTCTTCTAACCTGGATTAGACCATTAGTAACTTTACTATATGTAGTCTCATCTAATATCCATTTACCTTGTTAAGTTCATGAAGTTGTTGCAGTGTTGTTTGTCCCATTAAGACATTTTTACGAACTATTATGTTATACCATGGTTCTCCTACAACAAATTCCCAAATTTGTATAGGTTGCACGTTGTCATCTTCTTGAACCGATGAAGTTATCACATGGGTGAACATATGAATTCTTCTATCAAATACACAAAATACTTGTATAACAGCATCTGGTATTTTGGGGTTCACCATCGCTTCTTGTACATCAATCTCAATTACATCTATCCACCTTTTTTTTTAGAAATGATCTGTAGAATCCTTTTCAAAAAAGCTTCTATGGAACATGTAATTCTATAAGTCCATTTGAGAACACAAAAAGTCTTTCTTATAGATCTTTTCTGTCTTCTTCTTTTAAGGATATTATTAATCATTTTAAAGTGACTATTTCAAGATAAGACATTTCAAAGTCTACTATATCTGTAAGTAGTCTAGACTTTAAAAGTAATTGTTTTCGAAGAATAGATCCTAAACTAGTATATTGGCTAGTTTTTGCAATATCTACCCGAGTTCCATTTCACCTTGTCCCATAGCTAGGGCTATATGGCATTAAATGTTTAGGTCTTCTAATATTGCTCTGCTAGCTTCAGTAAACTTCAAGTTTTCAAGAATGTCGAATTTCTCTATATAGATGAACTTTTCTTGTAAATCTTTCATTCCTTTTTCCTACCCTTTGGTAGTCTCTTGCTTTTTTGCAGTATCCTATTTTACAACAGTTTCACCTTTTCTTTGAAAGCTCATTTTGTTGGAATTCAAGCGAGAATCAAAATTCCCTTTACTAGTATTTCCAACTTCAAAGTTTTTCTTCCTCGGTGTCACCACGCTTGTTACTGTAGCCTTCTAATATTTTGGATTTTGCCTAGCAAAAGTGTTCATATCTAGATATTGTTGCGATCTGGAAAGTATCAAACTAGGTGGAATTTCTAGAGATTTTTGTGATTGATTCACAGTAGTATGTTGTAATGTTGTGAGAACCTGTGTGAACACAATATTTACCTCTTCTAAAAGAGTTTCTTTTGGCTTCTTTGAATTAACCATCTTTGTCATAGATTTTTCACCCTTGGGGCTATTAATAATCCTAGAGCCTGATTTTTTCGACATCACCACATTTTTCTTGGAAGGGCAATTTCTTCTTAAATGAGTCGTTGATCGACATTTAGAGCATAAAAATCTTCTTTCAGTTTGATCCTTTTTGTCCATTTTCTTGCAATGGTCTAAACAAAAAGTTAGCAATAAAATTAGACTTTTCAAATATAAATTCAACCTTGAAGCGATATTCCGAAAACCAGATTTGTCATCTTATTAGTCTAGTTTTATCATCCTTTAAGACTAATTTCATAAATGATGTTAAATATTTAGAATCAGTTCTTAAAATGAATTCTTAACTAATGACGAATAATCAAAATCTGTCAATATATTCTTTAGCTGCTAAAACTTTCTTTTCATAAGCAGGGTAGTTTATTTTAGCAGGTGAGAATTTTCTTGATGCATACTGAACTATTCTTTTGATATTATCAGTACCCTTGGCTTTTAGAACTTCTCCCTAATAATAATTAGATGCATCACTCTCTATGATTAGAGAATCAAAGTTTATTGAGAGTGTTAATACTTGAAGGTTTTGAGTTAAGTTTTTGGTTTAGATAACACAGTTGGTATCTTCCATGGACCATGACCATGACACTTTAGAACTAACCTTTTTCGTTAATTTATTTATTACCTTGGCCAAATTTGGGACATATTCCCTCATTTGATTCGCAAGTCCAAGAAATTGTTGTAACATATACTTATCTTCAAGCATATTAGGAAATTCCAGCAATTTCTTTGCAATATGATCTTGGAGTTAGATTTATCCTTTTCCAAATTTAACCCCTAAGAATTTAATCTTGGTTTGGAACCAGTTTATCTTCCTTTCAGATAAGACAATTCCATGTTCAAGAAATTTTCTGATCATCTCTTCTAGATGATTTTTATGTTATTCTCTAGTCTTACTAAAAACTAGTACATCGTCTACATAAACAGCACATAAATCAGATAAGTCGAAAAAACCTTATCCATTTTCCTTTGAAACATAGGAGATGCTTGTTTTAATCCAAATGGCAATACCAACCACTCAAATAGTCCTTTTGGGAATGTAAAGGTCGTTAAAGAATGCTTTGTTTTGCCATTCTGATTTGCCAGAATCCTGACTTTAAATCAAAGTGTGAAAATATTTTTTCAAATCTAGCTTTATTTAGTAAAGCTGATTTGTTAGGGATTTTTTATACATCGTCTATAGTTTTACTATTTAATTGTCTATAGTCGATCACCATTCTAACATTTCCTCATATCTGCATAACTCTATTCATAACCATAAAAGTTGCAGAAGAATAAGGACTATTACTTTCTCGTATTAATCCCTTTGCTAATAATTTTGGGATTTGCTTTGTAAATTCCTCCTTTGTATCAGGGGAGTATCTATGAGATTTTGATTTTACCTTATCATTTAGGTCTCGTAGTTTTATTTCAACAAATATTTCATTTCTTTCCCATAATTTTAATGGTAAATCATCAAAACATGGGAAAAGTACCTCTTTGAATTCTTTAATTTTTTCAAGAATTTAAGAGTTTGCATGACTGTTATCCTTTAAAATTTTATCCTTCTCTATTATCTTATCCATATTCTCAAGGCATACATTAGAGACTTGAATTTCCTATGTTTTACCTTGAGCGATCCAGTATATTTGATTTAAAGGGTCAGATTTTAATTGACATATCATTTCATTCCTATTTGTTTCAAAAGCATTAATCCACCATTTCTCTCTTGGTCTAACAGAGAATATGATGTGTTTTTTTCAGGGTGTAATCTCTTGGGCGTAAAGCCATTTTTAACTTTAGAGAGATCTGGCCTTACTAAAATATGAATTGTATGTTTTCCAAGAATAATATAGTCATTATCTTGGATGAAGGGCCTCACTTCTGCCTGTCCATGGAGAAATGAGTTTTCAAGAATGAAATCCACTATTAAGTAATCTAACAAAAGGATTTCTCTTAAAACGAATTTTTTCTTGTTTAGTAATATGGTCAAGTCTTGGACGAATTTCGTGATCATATTTTGTCCTCCGTCTGTAACAGTGTTCATGATAGGTTTTTCAAGTTCTTTTCACATTTCTAGTGGAAAACAAAACTTACGTGCTATAGATTTTGTTTCTCTTATGTTTATCAAAACATCTAATGTATAAGGTTCATATTTTGGAAAACAAAGTTCCGCAGTGATACAAGTGTCGATTGTTTCTTGTACCAGAGCATGACAACAAATTTTATGATTCATTATCATTCATGTTGACGAAGTATCTTCTTCTTCATATACTAATATTTGAACAAATTTATAACTAACTATTCTTCTCGTAGAATAATTTCTTCAAATATGGTTTTTCGCATCTGAGTTGTCTAATTTGTCCTTATTTAGTATATTAATCCTTGGTGCGCTTGGTCCAACATTCTCTCTTTTTTCAGAGATTGAATTTCTTGGTGAAAATATAACATTCCTCGAAACTAAGTTTCTTGGAATAGGGAGAGTAATATCGACTTTGTCACCAATCTCCTCAATATTTATTCCTGGGTTTATTTCCATGTCCATTATGTTTGGTTGCGATGTAAAGATTAAAACCCAATTCCTTGGCCATGTCAATTGACAAGGATTGACTATGGTAGGATTTATTGGAATAATGGAGTTTGATTTGGGACCATGCAATTCAGTATTCGAATGAGAGTGCATTTGAAACATCCGCCTCAAAGGTCATATCCTTTGAAGGGATTTTTTTTTTTTTGGGATTGAGAGAAAAATTAAAGTTAAAATTAAAAATAAATCCAAAGCCTTATTTACTCGAAATCCATAAATAATTTAATTTCATTAATAATTCATGCGGAAACCAAATAAACAAACCAAATATTAATTGACAACCAACAATAAAATAACAAAAAAGTCATGCTAAAATTTAAAACAAATAATTAAATAGTGTGTCCTAGTTTCACATAGGGCTGGATTCGAGTCGAGCTGAGCTCAGCTCGCAACAGGCTCAGCTCGCTTTATTTAGGGGTGGCTCGAGCTCGACTCGAGCTGAACTCGGCTCGGCTCGAGTTCGGTTCGTTTTTGGCTTGGTTCGGCTCGTTTTTCATATCAAAACGATATCGTTTTGTGTATATATATGGATCAAAACGACGTCGTTTTGTATAAAAAAATTTTTAAAAAATTTAAAAAAAATCTACCCTGGCAAGCCGAGCCAACTCGAGCTCGATCGAGCCGAGCAGAGCCCCGCTCGTTTCGGGCTCGAACCGAGCCGAGCCGAGCCCGAGCTCGAGCTGGCTCGGCTCGAATCCAGCCCTAGTCACATGTCAACCTTGAGATAAATTTATTATATAGCATAAAAAGAGATTCCAAATTCCTATGCCTCCACCACTGATCAACTATCCCGTAGTCCACCACAAACTCATTTTATACCTGCAAGATCGAATATAAAACGAATGAGTGACAAATCACTCAGTAAGTAAGAATCTCTATCCTACATTATTAATCAATCTTTTGAATTTTCATTTATCACACATTTAGTCTTTCAGAATTCTTGTTTGTCAAAGAATAATTATCAATTCAATTCATTTCATTTCTCAATGCCAATCGGTCTAGGTCGTATTGAGGATTCGACACCCAAGTTATGTGACTTCTCTCTCATGGCTATCATAGTCCATTGTACATATAAGTCAATTTCAATGATATCACCTTCTAATAGGTGTATACTATAGACTACGTATCCTCTCAATGGATCAACACCTCTCAATAGTGCATAACCTATGTCATAGATATCCTCTCAATACAACGTTCTAACTCAAATCATTGAATGACACAGGTGATTAATTATTCTCTCAATCTTAGGACTCTCTGTCCCATCATCCTAATCATATGTCACACAATATTCTATATTTAGTCAAAAATTTACTCATAAAATTCATACAAGATTGTATTACAAAATAATACAAATATTTGTAACACAATTTATAATTTATTTACAACACTAAAAATGTACTATTATATAAAATCTATACTGAATGATTGTGTAGTTTGACAGCAAAAAAAACTAAACTCGTTAAGTAGATAAAAGAAATTCCTTCGTCTGCTGCCATTCTCTTTCACCACTGTCACAAACTTTTATCTTATATATGTATATCTAATTTTTATTTCTTTCCCCTCACACCAACTCTAAGTCCACAAATCAAAATTAATTCCCACATAATCATTCTACAGCCGCCATTTTCCTCCACCAACATCACAAATTTTCTTTTTTTATAAATATCACAATAACTCAATTCTTCCAAAAGAAACTCAAAATCTCAACCCAAGCGTTAATTCCCAGAAAACCTTATTACGCCACAGACTATCATAACAATTAATATATGCAATTTCTGAAAAACAATTTTCTATCACAATAAACATTGCAACGTTTTTAGCCAGAGTATACTTCAAACAATCACTAAAAAATTACTTAAATCGTATAATCACATCGCAACATATTCCAACAGAAATTTGCTACCTTCCATACAATTTGTACTGTAATTTAACAACTAAACAAAACACCTTTCTATAAAATACCCATCTTTAAGAGCATCATCTTTATTTAATATCCATCAATTAAAATAATCCCTACTAATATAATCAAATCTTAAAAATTTCATTTAATTATTATCATAAGAAAAATAGATTACCTTTTCTCCAGTAAGATGATTTGATGTAGACTTAATCTCCTAAGAATTCTTCAAACTTTGATCTCTGCTCTCTAATCTCTGCTCTCTTTCTGAGTTAATGAATAAAAAAAATCCCCAATTACTTCTGCCTTTCTGTATGAAGTGAACACTAGCATTATCCCCCTATTACGCAAAACGTGAATTAATTGCCTTTAATATTTATCTAATCTCTTCTTTTTAAAAATAAAATAAAATCTATCCACTAATTAATTAACTAAATTTTTATAAAATACCTAAAATATCTCTCAAGCATACCTGAGGTGTCACAACATTGAGATAGGATTTATAAAATTTACCAACCGGTAAATCATCCTGTATTGGATTACCACTCCGTTACTAGATTGTGGTAGTTCTTCCAATCCAGAAGTATGAATTCGTAAAACCATAATCCTCTTAAGATTAGGATCTTTAAGACTGACCATATATCCTGATCGGATCATTCCATAAGAGTCTCCTAAAGCTAGGTTGGCATGAAATCCTCCAACTAAAGCTTTAGTGAAAGTAGTCCATCTTCTATCTAGTAATGCAACTTGGATAGGAACATTCATACTACCACAAAATAGACCCCGTACTCTTACTTGTATAGCTCCTAATTATACATAGTGATACTTGTTATTTGCCCGTTCCACAAGTTCACGCAGCTTCAATAACCATTCATCATTTGATAAAATGATTTCCCCTTCATTTGATTAGGTTAAGTCTACTCTAATAGGCTTTTCGTGCACATCTTCTAAACCTCGAGCCTGAAATATCCATCGTGAAATTTTTCCAAATACTTCTCTAGGTGAGAGTTTTAGGATTATCCATTCATTTGGGCTTACTGATGTATCCTAATAATTAGTAGATGAGCTAATCACTAACTATGGATTAGTTTCGGATTCTAATGATATGAGTTCCTCATCATCTGTGAATAGATTAAAAGGTTCTTATAAATTTTCTATTTTATTGATAAAAATCCGATGAGAAGTAACATCTTTATCTATTCTAGACAAGTTTATTTTTTCCTCTTCGTTTTCGGAGTCCTCATCTGAAGAGTAGTCTTCTAGTGATTTTTTGAATCAGAGGTATCAAAGTATTTCAAAATTAGTTCATAGACTGACTCGTCATCCGAGTTAATTTCGTATCCAAATATAGACTCATATTCAGAAGTGTTAGATTCTAAATTCACATTTAAGAATTTAAGACTCGCCTTCTTTTTGCTCTTATTTGGACATTTATCCATATAATGATCTTTGTTGCCACAGATCCAACAACAATTACAATCTTTCACCTTTTTTCCTAAAAGGCAAGTGGCACAGTATTTTCTTGCTCCTCATTCCTTTGCGGTTACCTTTTTAATAACCTTCCGTGGTTAGGAAGTTTAGTTTTATTAGAAATAGGTCTTTTCCTCATATTTTTAAGGCGTTTGGGAAATTTTCTTTTCCATAGAAAAGTATTCTGCTTTTTATGAGTTTTCCAATTTTGATATTTTGGGATTTTAGAGAATGATTTTTCGTATCCATATTGTCCTGGGACTCCATCAAAATTGTAACAACAAACATCATTAAAGTGTAGCTTTTTGGTATCTTTATCAAGCTTAGCATTTAGACACCTTGTTCGAATCAATTGCCTTACAATCTCTATCCTTCCTCCCAGAGAATCTACTACCTAATTCTTTTCCAGGAGTAGTTTAAAGGTTTTACTAGAAGTTTTATCCTATTCATGTAGTAACTTTGCAAAAAAGGTATTTTTCATAACTTCTTGTGTTCCAGTAGGTAACTGATAAAAATATCGCTTGTATTTACAAATGAAATTTTCAAGTTTGCACATGTCACAAAGCCTAAGTTTTGTTATAGCTTCTACAGTAACTACCTCTGCAAGATTCCTACTGGTGATAGTTATACCAGTAAATTCTCTTGAGAGCATATTCTTAAAAAGTGCGAATATTCCCTCACGACTTTTTAAGTCATTTATCATTTCTAATATTTTAGTGCTCGCCTCTAATCCTAACCAAAAGCTTCCTGCAATACCCTATAGTGTAGATTTTAGAAAACGACATGTTTCTTCGAGGTCAAAGGCTTTATTCTGCACATGGACCCAGTTGACAGTTTCCCAAATTTCAATTGCTTTTACTACGTTGCCTATGCAATCTATATTTAGGAAACTTCCATTAGAAGGTATTTCTACCATCTTTTGTGTGGGTCTTAGAGTATATTTCGACTTAATCCGAGTATGATATGTCGTGGGAGTGTATTCAGGCTTAGAAATTTCACGAAGGAATTCTTTGAATGAATGTAAAAGATTCTTCATTCTTTCTAAAGGGTCATCTTTTATTTCAGCTTCCCTTAGATTAGAGATCAGGTTCTTTAGTTGTTTTATTTTTGGTCCTAAAGAAATATTTTTAGTTTTTCCCTTATCAGAAGTTCTCTTTTGTCTCTTAAGCTCTTCTTCGTAATATTTGTTGATTTTCTTAGCATCCAAAGGAGAGATTTCAGGAAGATCAATCTTCCTTTTGCCTTTTTCTTTTGAAATAAAGTATTCTTCTTTTATTGCATTTAAGTATAAATTTTCAGCTTTTTCCCAATCCCTTTGAGATTCTTGAGCTACAAAGTTTGCATATCATGGTGGGAGACTAAGATATTTTGTAACACCCCTCCCTAGAAGTACTACCCACCGAAGGAGGAATGTTACGAATTAATATTCAAAGCGTGTATATATATATATTTTTTAAATACTTTAAAATAAACGCATCATTAAAAGTGTTTAGGAAGTATTCCAAAAAAACTGAAGATCTGGAAGTGAACAAAAGATGTATATACTCATATAAAAACTCATCTGGATGCATCTGAAAACAGGGAGTAATCATATGCAATTGTACCATAATCTCAAAAAGTCAAAAGTCGACAAGCACATACCACTGTATGCATGTAATATAAACCAGAGATAACCTGCTCCCGTCGGATCTACCTACGCTGACCCAAGGAATATGAAATGTCTAAAATACCCTTATGGACAAAAATTACATCATGAATCCTAATGAATTTCTTTATCCATTTAAGCATAAATCACCTTAATTCTAATACCTTACACACTTATATAAGTAAAGGTTATTTAAATACCCTAACTCGAATTACTTCAAGTATGTAAAGTATAAAATTCTTACATTTTCTTTGCTAATTAGGTGATTTAAGCTTATTCTCCTTTTATTCTTCCTAGCAACCTTAATCAACCAAAAATATAATCATCCATCAAAACCCTAAATTTCATATCTCTTAAAAATTAAAATTTTTACCTTAGAACTGACTAGAATTGATAGATTTATACTTTTTATAACTGGAGGCTCTGGAAATTAGGTGGTTTAGCTAGGTTTTTTAGTGAATTTTTACTTGAAAGAAAATTTTAGCTCAAATTATGGAGTTCTCGGCTAATGGAGAAGAAAATGAATAGTTTATGGGTTTTATAAACCTTTTGGACCAATTTGTCCTTAACCTTTTTCATAAATGACTGTTTTATCCTTAGCCAATTACCAAAAACCCTTAGCACCACCATATAATTTCAAGTGTGTCATTCAATTTTCATTCCCACTTTGTCTCTTAAATCCTTCTAAAATAACCATTTTACCTCATTTGAAAATTATTGCTTATTTAGTAGTTTTCTATAATTCTTTAAACAACAAGTTATAAATCAACTTTATGGGGTAATTTTGGAAGTAGAGTTCACTGACATACCTGAATCTGGGTGTTACATATTTACTTTGTAGGTTGGCAATGAATTGTTTAAGTGTTTCCTCATCTACCATATCTTAGTCAGGGAATATGTTACGTGATGTTGAAGGCTCCTTAGGATTTTGAGATTCTCTGTACCAATATTCTATAACAGCTTCTACTTTATCCAACCAAAGTCTTTTCAATTCTAATTCTCTAGTTTCTATGGTTGTTATCCGGGTTGGGATGAAGCAAAGTATCCTTGTATTCAATTCTAATTCTCTAGTTTCTTGGCATAAGGCTTTTCGAACCATGTCTAATAACCCTTTTACTCCTAACCACTCTAGATAGTCTTGACGAATATCTGGATTTTCGTTACAGAGATCAAGGGTACTGTAATACCCTCAGGTACATTTCAGTGGCATGTTCTTGTCGACTTTTGACTTTTTGAGATTATGGTATAGTTGCATATGATTACTCTCTGTTTTCAGATGCTTTCAGATGAGTTTTCATATGAGTATATACATATTTTGTTCGCTTCCAGGTTTTCAGTTTTCTTGTAATACTTCCTAAACACTTTTAACGATGTGTTTATTTTAAAGTATTTTGAAAAAAAATAGACGCTTCAGATATTAATTCGTAACATTTCTCCTTCGGTGGGTAGTACTTCTATGGAGGGATGTTACAGGTACATTGTTTGATCTCTTATTCTGTGTATCCTTCTATTGGATCCACTTGCTCTATGTCACTAACATAGGATAATTTCCTATCCTGATGATAGTATTGGAAAAGCCAAAATTATTGTTATTAGCCAGGGTTTCGTGTCTACCTATTTAACAAAATAGTAAGAACACGTTCCAAAGCTACTAGTATTTGAAAGTCAGAACTGATACTAGAAATTCTTTCTTCTAGTTTAGCCAATTCTTGAGTCACTAAAAATATTTAATAAATTGAATAATTCAGTTTCCTATCAAGATTATCGAACTTATTATCCAAGTTCTTTAAGTCATCTATAATAGTGTTTAACAATCCTATTTCAGATTTATGTTCAATTCCATGATCTAAATAAAAACAATTTTGGTTAACACACCTGCTTCTAATTAGATCATTATTCATAATAATTTTATAACAACAGGATTTCTAACATCTAGCTAAAAACCAAAGGACGTACCTGTTAAGAACCCAATATAATATTAGGCTTTTAATATTTGATGGGTTATTCCAACCCACAAAGCCCACATTGTAATGGGCCTTGACCCAATGACATAACCCCCCACCCTAATGAGCCGAGCCTACCGACAACAAGATTAACTACATCCAATTGTAATGATATAATTAAAATTCTACTCCCTCCTCGCCCCAAAATTGGGAAATATATAACAATAATAACATCTCAAATTTTAGAAATGATTCTGGCTTTTTTTTTTCCCTCTAAATTCTTGTGTTCTATAAGAATATATTATGATTGATGAGGGGGCGATATTTTGCATTAAAAAATAAATATGAATCCATTATCAATTGAGTCATAGAGAAGACTACACACATTTATGAAACCAAAACCCAAGACTTGTTTATTTCAAAATGATATTAAACCCACTCCACTACCAATATAGTCTCATCTTTTTCTTCTCTAGCCTTTAATTATAAACTTGGACCAGCTGCAAGGATCTCCTCAGTCAGCTTCCCGTTCTTGCCAATCTTGTAGTTGGTAAATGTTTCAAAGTTCTTCTTGAATAGGCCACCCAGTTTCAGAAGTGTATCCTCGTAAGCCTTCTTGTCCGACCACTGCAAAATCCAAATAACAATGACATTTAGGTAATTGAAAGCACATTTTACATGGGATAAGATGTGTGGATCATATATTAAAGACGAGGCCAACTGACAGTGTTCACTGGATCCAGGATTTCTGAGGGCACTCCCTCAATCTCAGTGGGGATCTCAAGCCCAAACACCTCTGTTTTCTTGTAATTTGCCTTCAACAGACTGCCAGAGTGAATGGCATCAATGATTTTGCGCGTGTATTGTAACTTGATGCGACTTCCAGAACCATAGCTGCAAAAAAGGGGGAAGATTTTAGTCCATTCCTTCGGCAGAGTTTGACGAGGTATTACATAATAGTCAAATGGGTATCAATAAGTTTCCAAATACCTTCCGCCTGACCAGCCAGTGTTAACAAGCCACCCTGTTGCACCGTGCTTCTGCATCTTTTCAGCCAACATGGCAGCATACTTTGTAGGGTGTAACATTATAAATGCAGCACCAAAGCAAGCTGAGAATGTTGCTGTTGGCTCCTTAATACCATCCTCTGTGCCAGCAACCTTAAAATACATTCAAGTTCAGTCACTATAGCAGCGAAAAGATAGCTAAATAACCACCATAGTAACCAAATTTGTATTCTAAGAACATTCGTAGTTCAGTAAGATGATTTAATACCAGAGCAGTGTAGCCACTGATGAAATGGTACATGGTCTGTGCCAGGCTCAGCTTGCTCACTGGTGGTAGCACACCAAATGCATCACAAGCCAAAAGGATAACATTCTTAGGATGCGGACCAACACATGGTATCTTCGCATTAGGGATATACTCAATAGGGTAGGCTGCACGAGTGTTCTCTGCAAATAACAAGGGAAAGGACATTCATAAGAACTTTTCTGGTGTAAACAATATCGAATATTGCAAATTCATCAAATCCGAACACCCATGTATGTGCAAATCACTGAAGTCAGAGAAATCAAATTTTAAATTCCACTGGTTCCCTAAACATGTAAAATTGCTCAATGCAGCTACAAGGGTCTAAGCTACAGACCATTATCCATAATCCTTGGGATGGAGCATTGAAAAGGTCAACATACCTAAGCAATTTAATTAGATTGCCATTTGGCAAAGCAAATTAGTTGACTTCAAACTATCACTTTTATATTAATCACACGGTATCTTGGTTACCCTAAGATGACTTCAGATTATTGCAATTGTATTAATCAATGATACAATTAATTCGATTATGTGACATCAAACTATAGAACAAACTGCTACCATGTACGGGTAAGGTCCACCGTACCATAAGATGAATCATCTGATCATCTAAATCGGATTAATGCAATAATATATAACTTAGAATATATATATATATTGATTATTTACCTGTAACACATTTGTCAGCATAATCCACCTCCCTGGTATGCTCATCAAACACCACATTCTCCAACACTGCCATTTCTCTATACTCATCACATACCAAAACCAATATCATAAAAAATTAAAGACTGAAAGGAATTTAGAAAATACCAGTGCCAAATTTAATAGCATTCCAGATATCAGGCTCCTTCTCCCTTGAGAGATCAATGCACTTGGCATAGCAACCACCTTCAATATTTGATACACCATTCTCACTCCAACAGTGTTCATCATCTCCAATTAGATACCTATTGTGATCAGTAGAGAGTGTTGTCTTTCCCGTACCTGACGTTTGAAATGAAGTCATCAATAACAATACAGCCACCATTAAAACAAGAAAGAGCATTTAACCAAGTATGTCAAAAGTCATAAGATAAGGTGTTTAAGGAAGGAGTAAGAAAGCACTTATCGTTTGTGCACTTTAGCACCAGATCATATCCATGATCTGATGATACTATACCTGATAATCCAAAAAAGAGGGCAACATCTCCATCTTTTCCCATATTGCAGCCAGAATGTAGGGAGAGGATTTGACGTTTAGGCATGAGATAATGCATAACACTGAAAAGACCCTTCTTCATTTCCCCGGCATACTGTGTGCCGAGGATGACCATTTCCCTCCTAGCAAGATTAAGGTCTATGCTAGTAGAGGATGTCATGTAGTGAGTATAACGATTACATGGGAACTGTCCAGCATTGTATATAGTGAAGTCTGGAGTACCGAAATTCTCCAGCTCTTCAGGAGTGGGTCGGATACACCTGCCACCCAACCAGTTATCCAATTGTACACTAAGCTAATTTACCATTGCACATTGTTTAACCACTTTCCTCCATCTATGAAGGATAATAAAATTCAAGATAGGATTAATTATATAGTGCAGGATGATAAATTCAAGACAGGATAATAACATTGACAGTATTTCAACGGCAAGTAGACTTTATCTGGGAGAACCTTCAAAAAAACAGCTCGAAAATTGTTATCATATGTTTCTCTTACATGTTGTGCATGAACAAAGAATGGTATGCTCTGGCAGAAACAATTCTGACTTTGATTCTGTTCTGTGGATCCCAGTTCAAGAATTGATCATTAACAAAGACCTGCAAATTGTTAATTCAACACCTATTATCAGACATTAAATTTAAGAACATGCTTCCATCTGACAATATAAATACAGTGACCAATTACAGACTATCTTATAATTTGTAGAGGTCATATTGAATTTACAAGATTCGATTTCTATGGCTGAATATGACATATATATAGATAGAAAACCTAAGCCAACCAGGAATATATTGCACTCCCAAAGGTAAAAAAACTTGGAACCAGTAAAATTATAAAACAAAAATTAAGGTTTCAAAAAAAAATTTAGAAAGCAAATAACAGGTCATTAAATTTACTTTGTCCAAGGAATTCAAGTAATCAACAGCTCTTTCTCGGTTGACCAGGAAAGTATGCTCGTCCATCTCAATGTTAGGTGAACCCCTGTACATATAACGAACAATTAACTTGTCATTTTCAAATTAGAAATAAAAAGTAGAAATGAAAAAACACAAGAGAAATTAGTTTATCCATAGTCACAAATTAGAATAATTACTTACTTTCCCCACCAAAGCTCATCTTCAGTTGTTTCATCCTTGACAATACGCTTATCTCTTGGCGAGCGACCAGTCTTGGCACCAGAGAGGGTCGCTAATGCACCGCTTGAAGTGATAAACGACCCTCGCTCGTGTTTGATGGCTTGCTCATAAAGCTCTGTATGCCACCGAAATTATTTATTTACGTTGAATTCCTGTGCAGATTATGAACAACATAAAAATATTGTTTTGAATTTTTTGGCAATACCTGCAGGAGAGAGGTTGTAGAGGACATGGGTGAACTTCAAGGAGCTGTCACTGACGCTGATCGTCGGCGTGAAAGAGTGGTGAACCACAGCCGAACACTTCGGGGTCCCGGCCTTCCTCGCCGGGTCTCCTTTCACCAACTTTGGCCCGGTTTCTCTCGTCAGTGACGCCAAAGATGCACTGTTTCACAAATAACACCGATTGTTACAGTTGGTCAACCAAGTCAACCCACAAAATTATTATATGGTACGAGACAAGATGCAACTGTCGTGACTCGTGAGCTAAAGTTTCTCCGTTATTACAATATTACCCTTAGAAACGTTATCGATGTGACATTAAATTTTATCCAATCTAGGAATATGTTATTTGGCAATTTACTTTTAATTTTATATTAATTTCATCGGATTATCGGGATCCGAGCAAATCAAGGGCCCTCGCTTACGTGGATTCGAAACTACGTAGTTGATGAGTGGCATCGCATTCAAAAGGTCCATCAAAATCCTGATTGTAATATTTTACCACCCAAAGATTGGTTCCACCGCTTCACCAGGTCCCACCTCCTTTTTAACATTCGATTGATTTTATAATAAATTATAAGGTGTATTGCGAGTGAAAAATGAACCTGATGGACTGGAGCTGCTGTTTCTGGCGTTCCTCTTCGGAGAGGTTGGCGAAAGCCCCCTCGGTGACCTGAATGGGAGTGGTGGGTGCGGACTTCTTCTTCTGAAGAGAGTGAAGTTCGTCGATGGTCTGGGCCCTAACAGGAGGCGTGCTGTCATCGTGACAGATTCCAATCTGTTTCTTCTGCGACGACGTCGTCTGGATCTTCGGCAGACCGTTCCTGGCAGTTCCGTTTCCGAAGCTGAACTCTTCGCTACCGTTCGCTGCCATCTCTCTCTACTTTCCGAATCTGCACATAACGAAACAAACAGTCGCATAAATCAGAATACGTGGATTATAATGAAAATCTAAACCATTATTTATAACAAATAACGAATCCTAAGCATGAAGCGTAGCAGAATATTGTTATCTTGTCAACAGAGAATAAAAATGAAGAGAGAGAGAGGGACTGGACCAGATGGAAGACAGAACGAAGACGAAACAAAAGCAGGAAGAGATAAAAGGACTAATACGAAACGAAAGAGAAATAAATAAAAGGCTGGTGTATCATCAAAGTGCAGTTATACTAGGAGCGAAGGAAAGCGGAAAAGTTGATGCGGAAAAAGGGCAGCTGATGCGGGCTATTTAAAGGTTCAGCGGGGCACTGGGGTGGAAATTTAACCAAGGTTTAACCAGAGTGAGGGTTGGCTAACCATGGTAATATTCTATCCTTGCCCTGTCATGGACAAGTCTAGAATGAGAAATTTCCAAATATTCATTCTTCTGGGTGTCACGCAACGAATTGAGCAATAACGTTTCTATTTTGAACTCTCTTACTTATTAGGATTTGTTACTAAGTTTTCAGTTATGGTTTTTGTTAAAATTACAAAGCAACCCCAAGAGCTATCATGAGTGTCAAAAGAGAATGTTAGGTTTAAGTTAATATATTACTCATTTTATTATCTATTATATCATCATCAAAATTTTTTATTATTGATAAATCAAAATAATAATATTAATAATAAAAATAAATTACCCAAATAATGTTATTTAAAAGATTATTTTTTATTCAAATTTTAATAAAAAGATAAATACACAATGAAGAGCTTGTCTTTATTATAGTCAAGACAATTTGTTTTTTAGAGGACGAAAGATTTGTCATTCATTAGAAGTCTTCATCGTCCCAACTATTTTCATCACTAATAGATTGTGTTGGTAAAGTATTATAGTCCATCGTCGATAGTGAAAAAAGAAGATGATTCAATCAGAGTCAGTTGTCAGAAAATCAAAGAAAGATTTTGAAATCCTTGGAGAAAAAACTAATTTTTTTTCAAAACTTAATTCTTACTGAAATTATTAATTTTTTAAATTAAAAGATAAAAATGATATAAATTTTTAAAATTTTAAAATTTAGTAATAAAATAACGATTTTATTTTTATTTTTAATAAAAAATTTAATTATAATTAATTTATAAATATATATTTAAAATTTTAAAATTTTATAAATATATATTTGTCATTAACATTAGCATTTAGATGAAAAAGACTCTTCTTTGGCGAGTAATGTTCCACTTCCACTAAGTAAGTACCCTCGTGAAAACAATTCTTAAGTCACGACCATACCGTATGTTGCCTGGTAGAGAATTAATCAAATTTAAATCCATATTTTCAGTTCCGAAATTTCCGTGAGACGTTTGCGAGTTCCCATGCCACGTCGAAAGTTGAGGATGGAATAGTAATTCGGCGTCGGGTCGCCGCAAGTGAAATAATTGAGATGAGGGCCCTCTGAGCAATACAGACATTTTAAATATGGGAATCAATGTAATTTATTCCCATATTTAAAAAAATGTAATTTGTCACGCCCTTAAAAAGGAAATTAATTCGAATAAAAAAAAAGATTTTTATACCAAAACTACCATTTTGATACTTTTATTCCCATATAAAGTTTAACAAAATTATTCTATATACAAAATCAAATTTCAGTCATTCTTCACAGTTTGCAAAAATTAATCTGGCCATCTCCGATTTAATCTTTGGTTTAAATCTGGTTTATCCAACATTTATACTTTGTCACATTTCTTTTCATCGTTGGTATTCATTCATTGTGTTTCACATGTTTTTTTATCCACAAATTAGAAAAGTAAAAGCTAATTGTTACTGTTTTGTACCAGTTTATTCCTAAATTATGGTTTAAATACATGTGTAGTTAGATTTTTTTTTCTTAAAGTTAAAGAGTTTTGAGGGTTGATTTTTATGGATTTTTGAAACTTTTTGTTTGGTGAATATAGTTGAAATGTGTAGCGATAAAAAAGAATAGAAATGTTCACGTTAATTTGATCAATTCTTTTAAAATCCGAATAAATTTAAGTGATCTGAAACACTTCACTATTTGTTACTTAATGTGTATAAAATTACATTTAACCCCATTGTAACTTAAAACTATGACACATGATATTGTATATTTTTATACAAGTACTTTGTAAAATCTTTGATAAGATAATTTTTTTGTAGAATCATTTATTTTAAGAATCATTCAACATTTAGCAATATATATGTGTATATATATATATATATATATATATATATATATATATATATATATATACACACATATACACACATACACACACATACTGTTTATAGTATTTATATATGTATATCATTATTATAATTATTATTATTTTTTGCCAAAGGACTATTTTCCACTCAAGTTTTAGTCTATTTTTAAAAATCCTTGGCGTTTCAAAAACCAAAACATTTACCTATGAGTTAACTTTTATTAGAAATAAGGGTAAAATCGTCATTTTATCACTTACCCCTAAAACTCTTAAAATTTATATCATTTCCTTCTTTTAGTTTAGAAAACTTACAATTTTTTCTTATGATTAAACTTTACAAAATTTATTTTCTCCCAATTTCTAGGGTTTCATCTCTGTTTAAGGCTGGACTCGAGCCGAGCTCGAGCTCGGCTCGGCTCGGTTCGAGCCCGAAATGAGTCGGACTCTGCTCGGCTCGATCGAGCTCGAGCCCAGCTCGAACTAGCTCGGATTGACTCGATAGATTTTTTTTTTAAATTTTTTATACAAAACGACGTCGTTTTAATCCATATATATATACAAAACGATGTCATTTTGATATGAAAAATGAGTCGAGCCGAACTCGAGACGAGCTGAGTTCAGCTCGAGTCGAGCTCGAGCCGAACTCGAGCCGACCATAAATAAACCGAGCCGAGCCCGAGCTGGCTGCGAGCCGAGCTCGGCTCAGCTCGAATCCAGCCCTATCTTTGTTGACCATTGATCGATCTTTTCCGATGAAGAACGAAGGATGATTGTCGATTTCCCCTAGGGTCATTTGTTGATCTTCTTCGACGAAGGACAATGATGTTAGATGAAGCGTCCAAATCATTCAAATCTATACGACACTTCATCAAACATTGTTGTCCTTCGTTGGAGAAGATCGACTAGTAGCCATCGAAGATGAAACCTTAAAAATGGGAATGGAAAAGTGAACTTTTCAAAGTTTAATAATAGAAAAAATTATGAGTTTTCTAAACTAAAGGGAGAATAGTATAAATTTTTAAGGTTTGTAATAAAATAATGATTTTACTCTTACCTCTAATAGAAGTTAACTTTTATTACTATGAGTTATTTTCTCCCAATTTCTAGGGTTTCATCTCTGTTGACCATTGATCGATCTTTTTCGATGAAGAACGAAGGATGATTGTCGATTTTCCCCTAGGGTCATTTGTTGATCTTCTTCGACGAAGGACAACGATGTTAGATGAAGCGTCCAAATCATTCAAATCTGTACGACACTTTATCAAACATTGTTGTCCTTCGTTGGAGAAGATCGACTAGTAGCCATCGAAGATGAAACCCTAAAAATGGGAATGGAAAAGTGAACTTTTCAAAGTTTAATAATAGAAAAAATTATGAATTTCCTAAACTAAAGGGAGAATAGTATAAATTTTTAAGGTTTGTAATAAAATAATGATTTTACTCTTACCTCTAATAGAAGTTAACTTTTATTACTATGAGTTATTTTCTCCCAATTTCTAGGGTTTCATCTCTGTTGACCATTGATCGATCTTTTTCGATGAAGAACGAAGGATGATTATCGATTTTCCCCTAGGGTCATTTGTTGATCTTCTTCGATGAAGGACAACGATGTTAGATGAAGTGTCCAAATCATTCAAATTTGTACGACACTTCATCAAACATTGTTGTCCTTCGTTGGAGAAGATCGACTAGTAGCCATCGAAGATGAAACCCTAAAAATGGGAATGTAAAAGTGAACTTTTCAAAGTTTAATAATAGAAAAAATTATGAGTTTTCTAAACTAAATGGAGAATAGTATAAATTTTTAAGGTTTGTAATAAAATAATGATTTTACTCTTACCTCTAATAGAAGTTAACTTTTATTACTATGAGTTATTTTCTTCCAATTTCTAGGGTTTCATCTTTGTTGACCATTGATCGATCTTTTTCGATGAAGAACGAAGGATGATTGTCGATTTTCCCCTAGGGTCATTTGTTGATCTTCTTCGACGAAGGACAATGATGTTAGATGAAGCGTCCAAATCATTCAAATTTGTACGACACTTTATCAAACATTGTTGTCCTTCGTTGGAGAAGATCGACTAGTAGCCATCGAAGATGAAACCCTAAAAATGGGAATGGAAAAGTGAACTTTTCAAAGTTTAATAATAGAAAAAATTATGAATTTCCTAAACTAAAGGGAGAATAGTATAAATTTTTAAGGTTTGTAATAAAATAATGATTTTACTCTTACCTCTAATAGAAGTTAACTTTTATTACTATGAGTTATTTTCTCCCAATTTCTAGGGTTTCATCTCTGTTGACCATTGATCGATCTTTTTCGATGAAGAACGAAGGATGATTATCGATTTTCCCCTAGGGTCATTTGTTGATCTTCTTCGATGAAGGACAACGATGTTAGATGAAGTGTCCAAATCATTCAAATTTGTACGACACTTCATCAAACATTGTTGTCCTTCGTTGGAGAAGATCGACTAGTAGCCATCGAAGATGAAACCCTAAAAATGGGAATGTAAAAGTGAACTTTTCAAAGTTTAATAATAGAAAAAATTATGAGTTTTCTAAACTAAATGGAGAATAGTATAAATTTTTAAGGTTTGTAATAAAATAATGATTTTACTCTTACCTCTAATAGAAGTTAACTTTTATTACTATGAGTTATTTTCTCCCAATTTCTAGGGTTTCATCTTTGTTAACCATTGATCGATCTTTTTCGATGAAGAACGAAGGATGATTGTCGATTTCCCCCTAGGGTCATTTGTTGATCTTCTTCGACGAAGGACAACGATGTTAGATGAAGCGTCCAAATCATTCAAATCTGTACGACACTTCATCAAACATTGTTGTCCTTCATTGGAGAAGATCGACTAGTAGCCATCGAAGATGAAACCCTAAAAATGGGAATGGAAAAGTGAACTTTTCAAAGTTTAATAATAGAAAAAATTATGAATTTTCTAAACTAAAGGGAGAATAGTATAAATTTTTAAGGTTTGTAATAAAATAATGATTTTACTCTTACCTCTAATAGAAGTTAACTTTTATTACTATGAGTTATTTTCTCCCAATTTCTAGGGTTTCATCTTTGTTGACCATTGATCGATCTTTTTCGATGAAGAACAAAAAATGATTGTCGATTTCCCCCTAGGGTCATTTGTTGATCTTCTTCAATGAAGGACAACGATGTTAGATGAAGTGTCCAAATCATTCAAATCTATACGACACTTCATCAAACATTGTTGTCCTTCGTTGGAGAAGATCGACTAGTAGCCATCGAAGATGAAACCCTAAAAATGGGAATGGAAAAGTGAACTTTTCAAAGTTTAATAATAGAAAAAATTATGAGTTTTCTAAACTAAAGGGAGAATAGTATAAATTTTTAAGGTTTGTAATAAAAAAATGATTTTACTCTTACCTTTGATAGAAGTTAGCATATAAGTGAGTGTTTGAATTTTTAAAACACCATGAATTTTTAAGAATAGGCTAAAACTTAGATGGGAAATAGTCCTTTGGCCTTTTTTCTTTTTGTGTATATATACATATTATGCCACTAAAAAAAAAAAAATACAGAAGATTTTCTATGGTAGCTTAGTCCTTATTTAGCATATTCTTAAAGAGGGAATGCGCCGTTTTCAAAATTTGTGGCATAACATGTATGTATATACAAAACAAAGGTCAAAGGACTATTTTCCACACAAGATTTATATATATATATGAGTTAACTGCTATTCCATGAACGGAGGCACTCCAATAAACAATCAAACCATGTTAAAAATCATATGTCTTATTTCTTCTTTATTTTCTTTTATTTAATTTATTCATATTTATATCATGCAATATTAGACATGCAAAAATCCTTTTCATATATTAACCCTTGGTACCTTAGCCTATCTTGCACAAGGTTTAAAATTGCATATGTCAACCGATGAAAGAAATTACATCAACCAAAACTAAAAAGTTGTATAAGCATTTCATCTGCAAGAAGATGTATTCCTTCACAAGAAGAAACGAACCTTTAATATTAAAAAAAAAACAAAAATATACCTTGAGATGACAAAAAACCAAGTGTTGTGTGGTTAGATTTCACATGAGTTATATTCATGTTGTGATTAGTTATGCAAGCAGTATCTAGCGACTAAACATGTCATCTATATGTAGGTTGACCTAAATATGATCAGAAATCCATCTATCTAAAAGTAATGTGAATGATAAGTCTAATAATTTCAACAGTTTTCACAGTTTGCTCAATAATATTTCCTCTTCTCCTATATTTAAAGGGATAAGCATGACCAACAAATGACTTTAAACATTTAGATTTAATGCACTAAAGTATGGGTATATGTACTTTTAATTGTGTAATTACTCAATAGTATTTCCCTCTTATTATATAAATAGTATTATTGTGCATAGGCATATGGATGGCCATTAGTATTCTCATACTATTATTATATCAAATTACTTCTAGAAAGGTTAATAATATAACCATGGGCGTAAACTTACAAGCAATAAGTTGAACCACTTTAAAAACTTTATTCCTCACTGTTTGCATGGAATTTCCCCTCTAATTTAATGTTATTTTTGTTGATGAATTTTTATCATAAAAAATTTAGTGCTAGAAAAAAGGTTTTCAAAAAGTTCTTCTTAATTTTTCAATAAATACTTATCTTTTTTCAGTCTCATTCAAAACACTCTCCTATGACTCCTTACATAATAAATGTAAGCTCAAAAAATACCCAAGCGATCAGACTATTGAAGTCAATCAAGGTGTTCTTCTTACACAATAACCTGCACTTGTTTATATAAAACAATTTGCATTAATTGTTTGAGTACAACCAGTAGTGTCTGATGTGGAAGCATAGCTGAATAATTTTATTAAAGGTTTAACCAATGTCATCAACACTTACCTTGATGCAATGAATGGACAATGCTAACCTAGCAACAATATTAGGAACTCAAGTCCCTTCCCATTAGCCAACAACTAGCCACAAGCTTTTCACATGACTATCTCTCATCTCTATCAATAATGATAATAACAATACACTTTCTACCAGATGATCCATAATCCTATCCATTGTACAAGTAATAACTCATGCTATGAACCCATTACTTCCCTTTAAGGCGGTCAAACTCGATTGTATTCACCTCGGTATCGCATTTCCTCATTATTCATCACAACTTTTCATCACTTGGTGTTCATTCATTGTGTTTCACGTGGTTTTTTATCTATAGATTAGGAAACAAAATTATTATAATTTTTATGTTACATTTTACCAATTTATTCTTAGGGAAAAGGACTATTTCCTACTCAAATTTTAGCTCAATCTCAAAGTCACACCCGTGGAACATGAAAAACTCAAACTCCCACCTATGACCAAACTTCTGTTAATTTTTTCTATTAAAGGGAGGAGCAAAATAGTTATTTTACTATTTATATTAAAAGTTATAAAGTTTATTATCTTTACCTAAAGTTTTTAAACTTTGAAAACTAATACTTTCACCCCCTAAACTAGGGTTTCCATATTTTTTAAAACTCAGTTGCCTTTCATAACTTTAAAAAATAGCATTTTCACCCCCTATTCTTCAACTTCATCTTCTGACATCGTCTCCGACCTCCTCATTTTCTTGGTGCGATGACAGTGGTGCGACGAAGAGATCTCTATCTCCTCGTCGCACGATGCGACGAAGAGATGAAGATCTCTTCGTCGTACAGTGCAACGAAGAGAGGTGTGACGAAAAGATGAAGATCTTTTTATCGTATAGTGTCTTTGTCGCACAACCTAGCTGACAAAGGATAACATTTCATCGCCCTTCGTTGCTCGTCGCATCATCTAGACGAGACGACGAATGACCACAAAGCGTCATCCTTCGTCTGTTTCTTCAAATCTGGATGACACTTCATCGTTATCCAGATTTGGGTGATGAAGGTTTATCCTTCGTCATCATTTGTAGCCAGAGAAGGGAGATCGATAGAAAGCGTTGGCCGTCAGTGGTGGTCGGAGAAGGAAGCAAACCCTAGGGATGAAATATAAACTTTTCAAACTTTGAAGATAGGTTAAAGTGTTAGCTTTTAAAACCTGGAGAGAGGAAATGATAAAATTTTGAAGTTTTAAAGTTTATAGATAAAATAATGATTTTTCCTTTGTCTATAACTGAATATTTGGATGGCAGTTTGACTATGGGTGGAAGTTTGAGTTTTTCATCTCTCGGAGGTGTGACTTTGAAATTGGGCTAAATTTTGGGTAGGAAATAGTTCTTTTCCCTTATTCTTAAATCATGGTTTAAATACATGTCTAGTTAGATTTTCTTTTCATAAAGTTAAGGTTCAAAGTTCTTAGTGTTGATTTTCATGCATTTTTGATACTTTTTATGAGTGTAGTTGTAAATGTTGTTGGGATATAAAAGTATAAAAATGTCTACATTGATTTGATCAAAATTTTTGTTTAAGATCTAATCAATTTTAAAGGGTAATTAATTATTTTAGTTATTTGTTATCTCGCCTATACAAATCAAACCAATTATTTTTCACTATATAATTATAGCCAAGTTACTGCATTTTTAAGTGGTTGTTTGGGTGTTATGTCGGCTAGCCAACCACTTTCTGCATTTCTAAGTGGTTAGTCGATCAGCCAACCATTTTCTACATTTCTAAGTGGTTGGTTGGGTGGTTATAGAAAATTTGGAAAAAAAAAAAAGTATTTCATAAGTTAAAAGGTTAGAGGCAAAACAACTATTCCACAAAGCATAATTTAATTTCTTAAAATTAGAAAAAACTTCAAAAAATCTTTTGAAAACTTTGGCTATAGCATTAAATACCAGTAAACACATAAAACTAAATAAGGCAAAACCCCAAAATTAGAAACCTTAATTGCAAAATTAGGGTTTCTAATTTGGGCAAATAATTAACAACTTCAAGTAAACAAATAACAAAAAACAAACCTTATATGTCCTTGTGTCATTGTTGTTGAACTCGTTGTCGTCAAATGCAAATGTTAGACAAATAGAAGTGCTATAGAGCTGAAAGCAAAAATGATTCATCACTGAAGTGGAACAAACAAAGTGTTTGACCTCAAAAGCTAGGTGGAGTCGATTGGATACTGACATCATTGACAAATACGCAAAGCGATGAGGTTTTTGAAAAGCTGAAACATGAAGAGAATTACAAAAGGCCAAAAAATGTGTGCGTGAGAGACTGAAAGGGTGAAACTTGAAAGCGTTTTTACTTTTGACTAAAAATTTTAACTAAGAGTTAAAAGGGAAATAGAGTTTGACTTTTGACTAAAAGTTAAAACAACAACATTGCTTGGGTGAGCTCAACCAGCTCGTGAGCCGTCTGAGTCTCTCAACTAATATCTCAAGCTCACTAATATAGGGCTTGTTTCAGGCTTGTTCGAGCCAAACTTAAGTTTGATTCAAATCTAGCCCTAGATACCTATAAGATGTTTCGTACATGCTCATATGAGAGCATTAGGGGTGTCACTTGAATAGTTCACTTATTAATTATGTATGTAAAAAGGAGAATAGCACCAATGATTCCTTACATGGTCAGTAAGATGTTTCATGAACGCATCTACCATAAGGACCATCGTCGAATAGCTTATTGGTAGTCCACTTATGAATTACATGCATGGAAAGAAAGATACATCAATGTTTCTTCGCGTGACCAAGGTATCAATGCTTGTGTAGCCTAAGTCTGATCGATATGTGCTTTGTGCACTTAAAAGAAGTGAATGAGAATGATACATCTAAAATATCAAAAGTAGAAATGTCATGCTTTCATGAAACATTTGGGATTTTGAAAATATGAGAATGGGTAGTTGTGTGATACCATAGTTGTTCAAGGACTAATCATCTAAGATGTCAAGGTCATTCAAGAATAAACATCTAGGATATCGAAAAATAGCTGATTAGAAATGAATTTGAAAGAAAGAATGCATAGGAAATTCTAATGACGATTTCTAAGTGTTAGAGTTACACAATTTTTAAGATATAGAACACTAAATATGAACATAAGTTATATGCATGTTGTGATGCCCAATCGGTTACATACTATTGCATGTTTTCACACTCATACATTTCTTTATGTTTATTTTGTAGGTAGGAGATGAGTTAGCGGGGTTGCACGAGGAGAGTGAATCAGCCAATTGAGTTTGCATAAGGAGGGACATGTTATTTCTAGTTCAATTTTTGTTCATATTGATTATGTTTCATGTTATTCAATATTCAAACTATGATAATGTATTATGCAATTATGTATATTTTAAATATGTACAAATGATTAGTGATGGATTTTATATTTATATTATGACACCTTTCACATGCTTTTATGTAAGTTGTTTATACTCTTATTTAATATTTAATTTTTGTTGCATTGAATGAAAGTATTTAAAGGGTTTTTAGTTAATTTTTAAGTGAATACATCTTTACAGTTTTTTAATGTTCTCAAAGATACGCATATAGAGAGATCAATATTTTCTTATCTTTTCTATTACCCTTTATATCTAACAAATACAATAATATTTAACATTTTGATCGATCATATAATGATAATGTGATTTATTTTAAATAAATAAATATAATTTAATAAATTTGTGAAATTATGTTTTCATTCCTAAAATTTCATGTTATTGCTTATAGAAAATGCTAAATTTACAAAAATGTATACACCCCCAATTTCCAAATCTTACCTCTTTTAAAAGCTCACTAAAACTTTGCTAGCTTTAAATTCTCACAATTACCCCCCCCCCCTCTCCATTTGATGTTTAACATTCTAGTACAAAGATATGCTCCATATACACCCCCTAAAAAACATTAGTTAAATTTTCCTAAATTCCCTTATATTTTAAAATCTAACACGTGCCCTTCCAATTAAAGTTCAAAGTTCCAGTATACATTTAGGGAGAAAGCTAAACTTTTGGAAACATTTGCAGCTTCTATATTTATGCTACACCGTTGAAAAAGCTATTAAAAATTACCTAAACCCTTATAGTTTAAAAACTTGCATTTATTCCCCCAAATTGAAGTTTAGCATTTTCATTTACGTTAGACTTTTGGGAAATGCTTAAAAGTCATGAAAATCCTGCAATCTTACCATTTTTCTTAAAATACAGCATTTCACCTCAGTAAGAAGCCAAAAAAAAAAAAAAAAAAGCATATAATAATCTTAATACTTGGAGTTAATTCTTTGTTTGAATTTGTATTTTTGTGTGAGATTTTGGATGCCAACTCTTGAATATAAAAAAATTAGCAGTTAAGGGTTAAGAGATTTTAGAATTTTTCTTAGAAAGTAATTTAATTTATTTGATTATAATGGTTAACCCTTAAAAAATTGGTTATTAAACTGTTCAAAATGTGGTTATTTTATTAATAACCTATATTATTGATATATTATTTTAAACGCTAAATTATAAGACTTTTTTGTCTTATTTTTTTAATTATTTATACAATAATTATGCACAAACTGAAATCAAGAATAACATTAAATATATTTGTGGATGTATCTGAATCAAAATTGCAGGGGAAGATAACCCTTAGCCCATCTTCTACTTTCTTCTTTCTTCTTTCTTCTGTCGTCGCCTCCATGTCACCATCCACTTTCATTGGCTTGATTTTATCAGTATATATTTTTAATGGCAGCAACGTCACAAGCTTCCACCATTTACCTTTATTCCAAGTTTCAATTCTAAGCAAAACTGTACAAAGTCACATTTGGTCTATTTTAGACGACTTACTTTTCTTGGAAAAATCTAACGTTCAAGCATCTATTTCTCAGAATAATATTTGAAGGTATCAACAATTACTTTTTCAATATTATAATTGAAGGGTCTTCCTGTTAGATATAAAATGCAATTTTGACTGGTTTGCACCACACTAGTGAATAAGAATAAGAATCTAAATCTGAAATTTCATTCTCTTTTTGTGGCAATACTGATACCGATGGTAAGCTTCAAGGCAAAAACATCAAAGTTACACACGATTCATTCAAACGAGACCACCTCGAAATCAATAAAATAAAATTATCTTTCTCCATGGAATGGGTTGGTAACAGCTTTTGAAGAGAAGAAACCAGGGGAGGGATTATGTGGCTAAGGCTAAATGGAGATGCCTTTTCTCAGGAGTTGTGATTCCGATGACGATGCACGAATTAATAAGATTGCATGAGATAAGTTGGTAAGTTATGGTGAAGATTTGTCTGACTTTAAGGAGTTGTGGGGTGGGCGCTCTCTTTCTTGGAGAATTAAATGCAAATGGGGGTGGTGGTAAGCTATCTAGTTTGCTGCTTTGTTGGCGTGACATCGGATGAATGGTCATGTATTTTTTAAGCACCAACATTCATTAGTTTAAATATTCAATTTAAACATTAATTTAAAATTGTTAACATATGCCGCTTAAATACAATCAAAGTGCCAACAAAAAGCCCTTTTTAACCTTGGAACATATTTGTTGTTGTTATGCTAATACTGTATATACACAGTTTTGAATATATAATTAGATATATAAATGATGTGTTATCATATGATTGAATATTATTTTATCTTTAATTCAAAATTACTCAATTATATAATGATATATTCTTTGTGTATCCAATTATGTACACCAAATTATACACACATAATTTTTTTTATGTATGTATGTATGTATGCACACACACAACCACATGATTATAATTGAATTCAGATGTTTATATCAATACAAAGGAATTTTTGCTAAGTGCATTTGTAGTCACTCCATTTCTAATGTCATTGTTTCAGCTTAAGGATTTTGCGATAACGCACTTCAACAACAACAAATGTGCACAGAAGCAGACAAACACAATTATAAAGTTTTAGTTTATCTTAAGTTACTCTATTTTAACATTGATCTATCAGCTTAAAGATTTTGACTTGACACACTTAAAAAAAATTTAGACAAGAGTGAATGAAGACTTAATACATGATAAAACGGGTTCAAGCATGCATGTACTCAAACTAAGACTTTGGACATAATTCTTAGACAAACTTGAGATAGAGCGACAAGTTATACAAAGTAGCAAAGAAAAGGCATTGGAAAAACTTGGATGCCTCATAGATTTAAACACATTTTGGTGAAAGCTCAACAATTTGGCTCAATATTTTGAGCTAAGAGTGCCTGCGTGCTACTGCATTGACTTACGTGGATAAAAAAAGTTGATGTGCAGAGTCTTCCCACTATTTAGGATTGCAAGTTTACTGTCTGGTTTTATCCATAAACATTTTTAAGTATCCTCTTAATGATTCAAGATATGCATTGGAGAGGATTCAGAGTCCCCTAGTTATGAGCACCTTGTCATTGTCGTTGCCAACAAGAATAAGTGCTAGCTATGTGTGGAATTTGGTGTACTCTTTGTGACTAATGCTTCTTGAGGGACTAGGGTCTTTGATGACGATGTTGATATCAAAGTAACATTGTTAGGTGACATTGTTGGAAATGCTAATTACTATATTCAGTTGCACAACCATATCGGATGTTGATTGTTGCATCTTAATTGTCGATAGTTGATTTTTTTAGTGGCACTAATAGGATTTGATGGTCTTGGGAGATCAACATTACAACTAGAGTCAGATTCGTTAAAGGTTTATAAAGATCTTTAGTTTCATATTATAAGAATGACATGTTAGAGATTGACGGTAAACATATATTTCAAGTGAAAACCATCTTTCTAGCATCAAATCTTTGATGTAATTTTTAATCACCAATTTGAAGTGTAACCTAAAAGTGGTATGCAATAAAGACTATAATTATGATGATTAGAAATGGGAAATAATCTCGTTATCCACTGTCTATAAAGATTGTGTGTGAGAAATTATACGAAATTCTATATGAAAGAATAAGAGAGACAAAAAAATTTTAATTTAGTTTGACTTATTGTTTAGGAGTTTATATCCATGATTATGTTATTCATCTTCTAGGAATGTTCTGATAGAGTTTGTGTAACAATTACAACAAAGTGTTATGTATTTGGAATCTTTAGAGAGTTTTCAAAGTCTTTCTTCCCTAACCTTTGTATAATTCCTTTATATTTATAAAAATGAAGAAGTTACAAATAAATTTCATATCTAAATATCCCTAATTCTACCATAATTATAGAGATTTATTCCTATTCAAACACTATAAAAATAAGATAATTAATTAAATTACATTTTATTGCATGACCTCTTTTTTATGCGAGGTAATAGTTTTCTCCTGTAGATAAGAAATTAAATAGAAAAATAATCTAGTAGAAATTGAGGAGGTATATTGTCAAGTATAGTGTCTGAGTAATGAAACTATAATCTTCGTTATGGGTCTCTCTAGCTTGTTATTGGGTGGTTGCTTATTAAGTGCCGACTTTTGTAGGTTTGTTCAATGAAAAATCTTTTTGTATAATAATAATTATAAAAATTAAATTAAATGTTAAAAAGTTGTCAACAAACAAACTAGGTATGAAATTGGCTAGATCACACATAAAATGGTACATTTAGTTGAAATGGCACTTGAAATTGTGAGATGTTACTAGATTACACCATGGAAGGTGAGCATACTTTTAAATAAAAAACATTATAATGACCACGGACATGATATTCAATAAAGTACAGGATTATGAAATATCCCTTATGTTGAGAAAAAGTAATATTATATGTATAATTTTATTTATAAATAATGATATGTCATTATGTGATCGAATAATTAAAAATAAAAAATAAAATAATACTTAATTATATCGTGATATATCAATGTTTATACATACAACATTATTGGTTGAGGAAATAAGAGAGAGAAAGCGAAACTTCATGTTGTCCTTTTGGACATGCCAAATTGCCAAAGATTCATTGAGACTTTAATTACTAACCTATTCATTCTGAAACGTACAACTCTTGTTTAATGAAACTTGTTTTTGTGCTTGGATTTCTGCAGTAATTCAAAATAATGACATTGCCTATTCATCTATATTTATCAGTATTTTGCCACTACAATTGTGGACCTATTAGACCCAAAGTTCCTGATTGGCCTTAAAAATCAAGCCCAAATTGAATCAACAGAATTGAATTTCCTTATAACTACACGTTGGTTTCTTATTATCACCGTAAAACAGAAGAATTTGTTTCGACTCTGGTTGGTTCCTTATAAATCAAGCCCAAAGTTCCTGGTTGGTTCCGAACCCGGAAATAATGGAATATGAGAACAAGCTTGTCCTCGCTCCCATGGTTCGAGTTGTAAGTCAAAAGCTTTACGAACTCCCTTTAATTTTTGTTTGCACCCGAACAGTGTCTAAGCATCTTTCGATTTTATTTCTGTTTTTTAGGGGACATTGCCGTTTAGGTTATTAGCTGCTCAATATGGTGCAGATATTACTTATGGGGAGGAGATTATCGATCATAAACTTCTCAAGTGTGAACGCCGAGTAAATGGTACCGTTTTCAATTAACTTTCTTAAAATTTCTTTCTTCTATTTATTTTCATGTTCTGTTTTTGCAAGTTCGTTAATTTCCTGGTTTATGCTGAACTATTTACGTGGCTTTTTAGTTTAACTGGATTTTTGTTTGGGATTGCGGTTTTTGATAATTAAAATTATGAGGAATTGCTATGCCATTAGATGATGTATCCAAATTGGACCGGAATTATCTGTAAAAATCAGTTATTATGGCCATGCGACAGAAGGATGGTTGTAATCAGTTAGCTAAGGAAATAAGTCTAACTATGCATTGCAAGATTTGATTGAAGTTGTAATAATTATGCACTGTGCATGTTGAGAAATCTTACATCAAGATTTAAGAAGTTGTGAAGTTTAATTTCTATTAGAATTGGTTTTTTTTATGAATTTACATCTCTTTTCGGTTGTTTGTGTATGCTAGAGTTTTTAATTTGGGAAATGTGTTTGATAGATGTAAGGTATCTGTAGGACTACTTAAATGAGATCACCAGGCAAGATGCATGTAAACTTATTATCGATAGATAAAATGGTTGGATTCAGCTGGTTATGTGGATGTAACTGTTTTTCGGTTATTTATTCGCATGATCTTTTAAAGTGAACTTACTTTGGATGACTTAAAAGCATCAAACATGTTGAGAAAGTTTATATGATAACAAGAATTAATTTTTTTATGCAAATTGCTTGATGACATAATTTTTTGGTAATGAATTTGCAAAAATGTTTCTTTCTAATGTAATCATGGCAGTGTCCATGTTTTAGCCATACATATGAACCAACATAGTTTATCATCAAAATCAGTTTCTTTACAACTAAATTTCTTGCGAGAGACTATATTCTTTGGCATCTTTGCTGCTTCATGTTTTGTGTTGTCAATTAGGTGTTCATGCTTATGAAAAGAGATGATTGGAGAATACTTCGATGTATTGGTTCTAGAAAAATTACAATATTATATAGGAAGTGTATCTGACTAATATAGGAAATTTATTAACTAATTTTATCTAACTTAGGAAACATATATATGTATTCCTATTTTACACGATGTATTCCTTATTTACATGATATTATAATAGATATTTCAATACTCTCCCTCAAGCTAGAGCATATAAGTTATATGCGTCAAGCTTGTTACAAATATAATTAATTCAAGGACCTCGGAGAGATTTAGTAAGGATGTCAGCAAGTTGATTGTTTGAGTTAACATGACTTGTGGTAATGTTGCCAGACATAATCTTCTCACGAACAAAATGAAAATAAATTTCTATGTGCTTTGTTCTTTCATGAAAAACTGAATTAGAAGAAATGTGAAGTGCAGTTTGGTTGTCACAAAGTAATATCATTTACGATATATCTGAAAACTTCAACTCTTGAATTAACTGCTTCAACTAGATAAGATCATGGGTAACTAAGGTCATAGCATGATACTCTACTTCTACGCTTGATTTGGCCAAAACGTCTTGTTTTTACTTTACTATGATATGAGATTTTCTTGGCATCTTCTAAGTCCACCAGGAGAGGTAGTGTTGTCGCACGTTTGCCGAGAAGGAGATTGGCAACGAAGGCTACTGAGAGGACCAATGGTGCGTGGAGGTGTGTGCAGTGGCAAATGGTGACACTTCTTCCAAAGGTTTGTTGGCGAGGTAGTTCCGGTCACAATGGTGTAGGCACGACTACCGAAAAAGAACAAAAACACGATGGCTAGAGGAGACAGCTGGAAAATGACTTAGAATTTCTGGGACGCCGGTTAGGATCGTTGGGAAAATTTTAGAAGCCTAATATAGGCTCTGGTACCATATAAAAAAAGATGATGATTGGAGAATATTTCGATGTATTGATTCAAAGAAAAATACAATATTATATAAGAAGTATATTTAACTAATCTAGAAAAGCTATTAACTACGTCTATCTAACTTAGGAAAGATATCTATATATTTCTATTTTATATGATGGATTCCTTATTTACACGATATTACAACATATATTTCAACAATGCTCATACTCTCAGCGTTTCAGGCTCAAACTGTATAACTGTCTATTTGGCCTGTCATCAGCTGAAGCAGTGTAGCAAAATGTAGGCAGGCGACGTCCAGGTGAAGGTTATTCATTTATTTTTGCTGTGTTTTTGTGAGCTGGAAACCACAGACCAAAAAATATTGCATAGCTGACAGCAAACAAGATATATGGTTTTCATCCTTTCTTTTTTGGGCCAACTCAATCAAATGGCCAAAAATTATAGTACTATAAGGGTTTTTAAAGGTATCATTAACTGCCAATCATTTACTGTGTCCTTCTCTTAAGGTTTCAAAAAATTTAGAAGCTATGAAAACTGCTTGATTTGGTAGATTATAATGGTGTTCCCTGCTCTTGGCTTGGGTCTTTGCTTGGTTGGGCTTGCTTGTGAGATCTGATGTTAAAATCCTTGACCACTTTTGGCCAATGTATGACATGATGAGCTTGTATGAGGGTTTTGATTGTAGAAATGCGCCATTCAATGGACTCATCAACAAGCTATTTGTGATGAATATGCATTTTCTTTTATGTAGGCACTTCAAGTTTAATTATTGTTGATTGTTCCCTTTTTGTTTAAATTAGGTTTCTTTCTTATTGTGGTACAAGCATTGAATTGGAGGTTGGGGTAGCCAGTTATGTACTAGTTGAGTCCTAGCATGTAATAAGTGGCAATCTTTTATCCATGTTTCAGATCAATAGAGTAATTTGATTTTTTTCAAATTTTTTTTTTCTTTTTGTAATAAATGGTAAACAGTTTTGGCTTCTTAACAATTCCATTAATAGCTTCCGCATTGAGTTTTTGAATTATGAAGTTTTCCATTCTCTAAAATAAATTGATAGACTTATAATAGGTTCTATTTGATATAACATTATTTGATGATGCATTCCTTAATCAATCTCATGGACAAGAGAAACAAAATCCAAGCACTCAGATTATGGTTGCTCCATTTAAAGCAAAGATCAGAAAATTTTAGTAAATGAGTGTGAGATCAAACTTATCTGACATTTACTGAATTTACTTTTGAAACTTTTAAGTTTTTGAGATAGAACATATAAATAAGTTGAACGATAAATTAGTCATTGTTCTAGACTTAGTAAGAGTTTTGGGAAGTATTGTACATGGTCTAGGTTTCTTTGTTCCATCCTGAAGGAGGAGTAAAGGGAAACGGTTTAGAATTCCTTCAATTTCGTTCAACCTTTTTAAGTGGTGCATGGTGAAAAAAGGTTGAATGAGGAGAGAAATATGGTGATAAATACAGACATACTTGAATGGTCCATGAAATCTATAACTTTCTCAGTGAATTGATTTTGGAGAGAGAACTCAAGACATTTCATTGCTAACAAACACCTAATTAATGACATGAGCCTATACCCATAGCTCTTCTCTGTCTCACCTTATTTGTATAAACAAATCAATGTAATGATTCCTAAACAGAATTTCTTGTTTTTGTCTTTTGAATGGCAAGTCAAATAGACTATTGATGTTATTTCTAGTATATTTGTGTAATGAATAGCTAATTAAATCCTATTTTTGGTGGAAGCTGTGGAAGGAAAAATTTGGTCTATTGTTGATTTATGATTTAATGATTGGAGCCACATATATTCTTTTGTTGTCCAGATTACATTGGCTCAACAGATTTTGTGGAGAAGGGAACAGATAATGTTGTATTTAGAACTTGTCATCAAGAAAGAAATCAGGTAGTATTTCAAATGGGAACTTCTGATGCTGTGAGGGCCCTAAATGCTGCAAAGATAGTGTAAGTTGTCCAGGTATTCATTGTTTTAAAGTGCTAAATCTGGTTTCTGTTGTAGCTTTAAATTCTTGGAAAGTGTATATTTCGTTTCATTAAAGGAAATTTTGATAGAAGTCACTGATGCAATTAGCTCTCTAGTGGCTCTTTAGGGCGTGCTTGGCACTCATTAAATTTGGATGGGGTAAAAGCAAATGCTGCAATTTTCCTGGCTGAGTTGTTTGATATAAATCCTGAGAGTTAATGTGCTTTAGTTGAGCCAGAAAATAAAAATGGTTTTGGAATTGTTCAAGTAATTTCATGTGTATTTATACTATAAAGAACTGTCAGAAGTGCATCATTGAGCCAGTCAAGCTGTATTAAGCTTTATAGCCTATTTAAATTTATATTAGGCGCAAAATTGAAATGATTGATTTATTGCTGCTATTTGGTTTATAATAATTACTTAGCAGGCATAATATTTGATTTATAATAATGGCTTAGCTATTTCATTTGTTATAATTGTTAAGCAGTCATAGCTTGGAACCTGCATTGGCATTACACAAGGCATATTCATTTCAGTGATGCATTTAAAACTAATGCAATACCTGATCTGTCAATGATTTCTCTCTCATTCAAGTTAGCTGTAGGCAGCTTGGATTTTAGATCTGTGTCTGAAATTAGGGGTTGGTCAATTTGGAGGCATTTAGTCATCCCTTCTCTGACCAAAACCTTTTCTCCACTCCTTATTTTGATTAATCATTATTGACCGGAATTTATCCATTTAGGTGTAAAGATGTTGCAGCAGTTGATATCAATATGGGCTGCCCCAAGTCATTTTCTGTGAGTGGGGGCATGGGTGCTGCTCTGTTGGCTAAGCCAGAGCTCATTCATGATGTATGCTTGCATATACTTGGAGAAGTCTCTTTTTCCTTTTTTTGGTTGAAAATATTCAATAAGACTATCCCTTATTTTTTATTTCTTTAATCCAGATTTTGACAACACTGAAAAGGAATTTGGATGTTCCAGTGACATGCAAGATTCGACTTCTAAAATCATCTCAGGATACTGTTGAACTAGCAAGGAGAATTGAGAAAACAGGTGTTTCTGCTCTTGCTGTGCATGGAAGGTTGTTTCTAGGTTGCGCATATTTTGGCAGGAGCTTCATACTTTTATTTGTGTGATTGAGTAGATTTTGATGTTCATTGCTTCATTCCATGCTATGACATTTGTTCCATGAGATGCATTTGTGCAGTATTTATGATTTTCCAATATAATGGATTATTATTATTTACATTTGTTCTGTATGGTCAGGCCAGTGACACAGTCAACTTGAGGTTGTATAGTGAACAGTTTTGTATCATTTTAAAATTAACTTACTTTCTTCTGACATTGGCTTCCTTTCCATAGTGAAAGGAACTCAATCAAAGCATATCCTTTCCAGGCCTTGTTTGAAACTTGTTTGACTCCCAAGGCAAAATCTGCCATTGCCAGGACAAATTACTGGAGTTTTTACATCAATTTTTTATCTTTTCGCTTGAGCTAGAAAGAATTTGGAATACTTGCTATTTCTTAAACATGGAAGTGAAATAGGAATTAAGTTATTGCATAGAAAGATAATATTTTTTAACCTAGTAATGTAGCTTCCCTGTTTATACATGTATATCCTCTGAAAACCTTTAAATGTAAAGCTCAATCACTATGTCTGCATTTAAATATCTAGATTTATCATTACATAACCTTGGAAATTTTAGTATAAAACTCTCTCAAATTTTATTTCAGTTGTGACATGTATTTTTCTTGAAAAATTTTGCAGAAAAGTAGCAGATAGGCCAAGGGATCCAGCTAAGTGGAGTGAAATTGCTGATGTTGTAGCAGCATTGTCTATTCCAGTTATTGCTAATGGCGATGTCTTTGAGTATGATGATTTTCAACACATTAAAAGCGCTACCGGTAGATATTGTCTAATTGTTTTCTTATTTCTTCAAACTTCATAGTGTGATGGAATTGGCAATGTCAATGTAAATGTATGAAGCAATGATTTGGACATTTAAATATACATCTTTTATTTTATATTACAGTAAAATGTGCTTGAAAGATTTAAATATTTTTTATATTAGGTGAAACATTATACAGAAGTAGTGAGATCTCTTCAATATATTTTTGTTTAATTAATTTCATTCTAATAAAAAAAAATACTCTTGTTTACTTTCATAAAATTTATTTATTGCTTATTAGAATTATTAATAATGCACCATTGAAGAGTGTATATTCATCAAATATTGATTGTAAAATACAATTTAATATTGTTATTTGGACAGTTTATGGGTAGTTGAAATATCAAGCCTCCTTTGGGACTTCTGCAAATGGATTGATTTGATATTGCATTAGTGCATACAATGAATCGGTTTTTTATTGAACATGCAAACTTCTATATTCCTTTGTTGAATTCTGTTGGATTTTTATGAATTCTAAGTAATACTTGTGTTTTTCTAAGGTGCCTCGTCAGTCATGGTTGCTAGAGGAGCACTCTGGAATGCATCAATGTTCTCTCCTGGAGGCAAATTACCCTGGGAAGATGTGAAAAGAGAATATGTTCGGAAGGTAGGTTTTCCTTTGTGTGTGTTGACCAACTATAATTCAATCAGGAACTAGCTCACATATCCCTTCTAAGAGATTTGGAAATTTGAGTTGACATCAGGATCAATTTGGCATGCTTTACATGTTTTTAAACTTTCATAGCAATATTTTTATGCTATTTACTTAGACTTTGCTGTCTGGCATACTACATGTGAGCTTACATAATTTTGCTTTTAATTTCAGAGCATCTTATGGGATAACGACATTAAAAGTACAAAGCACACTTTGAAAGAAATAATAATGCATTATTCTTGTCTTGAACTGCCAGAAGGGAAGGCTGTGATTAAGTCAGAAACGTTGGCAGATTTAGCGTAAGTTTCAATTTAAATGATCTCAGCTTAAAAAATTCAAGGCTTCTGAAAATTTTCCTCTGCCTGGTATTGTTTTTGTTATTGTCTTTATCTTTGTATATCTGGATCATATTCAAGATTTTTTTTCTTACTTTTTGTCATTCGAGAAGAAATTAGACGATATCATCAATTGAAGAATTATGAAGGAGTGAACAGACTGTCCACTAAAATGAAGATCCATGTAAAGGATCAAGATAAGATCTAACCAATAGAGTAATTCAAGAAGTTTTTATTTAAAAGCCTTAATTGTTAGCAAGTTTTGTGAAGTGATTCATATTTAGCATATTCCAGTAAACATTTTGGAGCTGGAAGTATTAGTTCTTATTAGTTTCATCCACTACTTCCTTCAGTTTTTAGAAAGGCTTCAGTACATATGTAAACTTTGGAGAGGTGTTGCCAGTGCTAACAACAACTAGATATCTCTTTTCTTGAATTATCAAACATTGTAAACTAGTAGTTATGCTAATGTAAACTGTTATTGATTACTCTTATCTTTCAGGAAACTTTATGGGGAGGAAGAGTACTACCAGTTTCTTAACTCTAACCGATTCTTGGTCAATGGAAGTTGATGAAATTTAATAATTCAATCAGAATTACTGCCTTTTTGTCCAGATTTGAAACACAGTTTTGACAGATCACAGATCCTTTACTGCCCGGTTCATATATAGCCACTGAGATTGTTCAGGAAGGTATCAGCTTAGGGAGAAGAAGGTAGCGAAGTAGGTTGCTCGGTGCATTTTCGAGATGCGCAGCAAGCAGAATTGAACCATGCTGAAGGGCTTTTATTCTTTGAACTTGTGTACACTGTAATATTTGATTTTTAACTTGCTCATACTTCAACTTTGCGTCCGTACATTTGGGGCAGAATGTAGCCTCTGATGAAAGTGAAAGATTGAGTAATTTTATAGAGGCCAAAAGATTTATTAACCACCCAAGATTGGTGTAAACCTAATATTGTATTTGCTAATTTTTTAAAATTTAAACATTTGTCTGTTTATTAAATTTTGATGTTATTGTTATGGGTAAAATTATCATTTAAAAATTTAATAAATAAAGATTAAGTTTAATTTTTTTAATAAGCCGTTGACAATTTGACCGATTAAATCGGTTGGGTTTTTAACTTATGATTTTATATGTTTTATATATTTTATGTTTTGAAATTAAAATAAATGTTTTATATTATTTAAAAAATATATAATAATTTGATAAAAAATTGAATCAGGTGTATAACAAATCACTAAAATAATCTATTATCAGTGAAGTTTTTAAAACTTTAATTTCAAAGATAAGTTATATTTGAGTGATTAGAAATCGACTTTTCTGCAATAATGTTAGAAACATGATTGACAAACCCTTTCCTTAATATAAAAAAAGAATAATAAGCATATCAACAAATCATTCCCCATTTTGACGTTGCTATGCTTAACGGGTAACACTGGCTTTCTTTTTAGCTAATTCTTTTTATTTTTATATAAAAAAATGCAGTATTTTAAACCAGTAAAATAAAATAAAACCGACACATATTTAATTTTCAGTTTATAAAATAAACAAACAGTGGGTCCACTCTATTTCAACCGACTCACGCAACGGCCAGGATTAAAAGCAGGTGTAGATCTATTCTAAATCGAAGCCGTATTAGATTCCTGCTCGTAGACAAAACGGTGATAAAACTAATCGTAACAGGCCGTTTTGGCCAAATCACATGAAAATGATTCTCTGATACTCCACACAGAGCCGTTTACTTCCCCAGCGTTTCTCTCATCTTTACAAATACTTGTTTTTTTTTTTTTTTTTTAATGTACGTATCAATCTTTTTCTCATTTTGTACTTTCCATTCTCTTTCATATTTTGTGAACCTAGCTCCATCACATAAATTGCTTTTAGTATTTGATTTATCAATGATTTGGAATTATTGAATGAATCTCCTGGCTTTCTAGGAGTGTGTCTTTGTAGAATGCGTGATTTTAATGTGATTAACATTGTGATTGGTGATATAATTTCTGTTGCAGGTGAAGTTGGGAACTTACTGCAAGCTTGCTCTGGTATTCAAAGTGGTAATTTTGATTATTTTTTCTTTCAAATCATTAAATAGTTGGAATTAAATACGTCTGTTCTTGAATTCTTTTTCTTTTAGTTTTTTTAAGTGTTGGTTTTTTGTCTTTAAATTTGTAAAAGATTGATTGATATTAATATGTGTTGCTGTTAGCAGTTTGTATAGTTGATTGATATATATATATTTTCATTTTCGAACAACAACGCTGATTTTTTCTCTGCATAATTTACGTTGAAACACTATTTAACCAGAAAGTTTCGACCTGCCAAAAAGTTTAAGCTGATAGGGGAAGGCTCAAGGCGCTTTAAGTTCCTACATACTCCCACACTTAGAAGACCAAATTAATAGCAACTTGTCTAATAGAATCAACACAGGATTTTCGGTGCCATTAATGGAATAAAGCCTTTTAGGATTTTAATAAAATACCAGGTGTAGGACCAAAATATAGTCAAATTTAGAAGAAGAATATAAATTAGGGTGAGAAGAGTATTAGAAGAGAAGAATTTAGGGAGATAGAAGTGAAAATTATTTACTTTTATAAGTTCTTAATTGGTTCGTCTTTTAAAGATATAAGATTTAGGCCTATATAGTGGCCAGATCTTAAACAAAAAGGAAATAAAAATCAACTGAAAAATCAACTGAATTTAAGGCAATTAAATTAAACTTACAAAAGTGATAATCCAACTCAAAAATATTTTTTTGAAGTTCATTCTTGATTCTTTGCCATTTTCTATCAATTTAGAGAAGTTTGATTTATGTTGATTTAAGGTATTGATAATAATTTAAGTGATGAACATGATGAAACTCTTCTGTGTTGTATGGCTCTTCCATTTAAGTAGAAAATATAAACATTGTCTATTCTTAATCTAGCAAGCAAATCGGCTAAACATTTTTTTATTGCATCAATTAGCTCAGGTGAAGTTTCAGTATTATACACCTTAGCATAAGGGGAATGAAGTTGTGACTACTATACTGGATGATGATTTGCTAACACCATGAAAGAGTCTAGTAGAGGCAATAAGTTTTGGTTAAGTACTCAAATATTACATCAAGAGAGTATGCACGAGATCTAATAGAAATTTTTGAGAAAAAATTTCACAGTGATTGTGATCAACATCACCATCTAAGTTACGGATAGATACTGTCAAGGTGGGATGGCTTCCTCATCTCAATGGGTGGGATCATATTCTTAGGACTTGCACACGATATGGGCCAAAAGCCTAGAGAAGTACTAGTTATTGGATTGCTGACCAAATCATGATTTGAGTATATCTGGAAATGAGAGACTTAACAGAAGGGCTATATGGACGTTGTTTGCTTGAGATATGTAAATTTGTTTTGTTAAGTTCTAAAATAGAACTTCTATGTCATTCCAATTGTCTTATAGCATCTTTAACACCTGAGCATCATTTCTCATGAAAGTTACATCCTTTATGATAAGTAGGTAAATACTTGAGATTTACAGGGCATATATGAAATAAAAAATCACGTAAAAAAGCCAATGAAGTAACCCTGTAACGGTAAAGAAAGGCAAGTTTTACTTTCCGTCAGCAAAATTAATGGTTGTGATAGTCATTATAATAAACCCAAAACACCATTGGATAATGAGTCAAGTCAAAACCAAATACACAAGAAAAAAAACATCAGAAAAATATTTTAAATTAGTAGTTTACATTTCCTAGGCTGGCAAAGTATATCCCTGCACAGGTAACCAGGGCACTGAATCATCCTCATGGATGTTTTATGGTCTGAGTGCTCTGTTTGTGAAGCCTAGTATGGTTGTTTTGGTGTTAATTATAGTGTTTGGAACAAAATTATGTTTCGGAAGATTGATATCCATTGATGTAGGATAACAAAAAAGAAAGAAGACAAAAGAATAGAGGAGAAAAGAAGGGATAGTTATTTTAAACCTCCTGAGGTTTCCCAATAAATTTAAATGCCCTGTGGTTTAGATATTAACACTAAATCCCTTGCCTTTAGACTTTAGTATTTTCTTGTAACTTTTAACAAATACTGGGGATAAATAGTCATTTACCCAACCTTTTCTAATTAATTGTAATTAATTATTAATTATAAAATATGTAAAAGTTATATTTGTGATAGCCAAGTTTATGATAAAACTGATACATAAGTTCAAAAGCAATGAACAATTTTTTAACCTTTATATCAGTTACAATTGTCTCTTTTCATGTCATGGGGCCTACAAATATATGCTGCATTTGACTAGATATACCGTTGTCTAATTTTCAAAACCAGTTAACCGAACCGAACTGGTTTTAAAAAAATTGAATAAAATATTGAACATATTTTAGGAAATTGGAAAAAATATATAAACTAGGGTAATTCTTTGAAATTCGGTTCAAAATTGATTAATCGAAAATTTAGTTTGATTAATTGGTATTTTTGGTTCAGTTCAAAATTAGTTAATTTTTAAAAAATTGGCAAACCGGTTCAGTTAACCGGTTTTGAACACCCCTAGTGATGGTTATGGGAATCAGCTGGAAATAACTCTCGAGTAGTTACGAGTTTTCTTGATTGAGGCACAACAAAAGTCAGCTGTGTGCCTTCACCGCTTAAGTTTTCTTATGTAGGTTAAATCCTACTGTCAGATCATTGTGGAACTGTAGTTTTTGTAATTCAACAACTACATCTGAAAACAGCATTTTGTTCACTTTAGATTCAGAAATTAGCTGTGTGCCTCTGCCTCTCAAGTTTTCTTATTAGGTTATTTCCAACTGTCCAATCACTGTGGTGGGACTGTAGTTCTTGAAGTTCAATTCCTTGGTTGTGACAGCATTTTTCTTTCCATGTTCCAGTCTGCGAAAGATATTTAATTGATTTCAAAGTAGCAATGCTAGTCAATAGCAGTTCTCTATTTTAGGTTCCCCTCATTGAATTTGTTTCTTTTAGGATTCATGTAATGGGTACCGTCAAATTTTCCATAGGTTGAAACTTTTTATTTGTAAATAAGGTAGCCAGAGATTTTCATTGGAATGCATTGCAAATCATTTATTCAGTAACTGTTTTGAAATTGTAAGTTCAGTTTTCTTAAGTGTACATTATGGGACAAAAAAATTATGCATAGAATATAATTTTACTTTAATTGTTGGTAATAGTTCTGTTGTAGCTATTTCTTACTGGGTTGTGGAGTTCCACAAGCTTGTAAATGGGCAAAAGAGAATTTGGAAATAGAGAAAATATGTGTGCATTCAATAATGCAACAATTGTTGGGCTTCATGATAGTGATTTATTGACAAAAACAAGGTTAAGTGCATTATTTGATGGACTACTCTTGAGAACGGTGTGAAACAAAAACTAGTTAGTTTGGTTCAATTTGGATTATATGAAAATACGTTCAATAATGCAACTCTTGTTGGGTTTCATTATTGAGATTTATCGAGAAAAGAAAGCTTAAGTGCATTATCTAATGGAGTTTTCTTGAGAAGGCTATGATGCAATGATTAATTTTGTTCAATTTTGTGAAATGGTTGAACTGCATATTGCTTGGAATGTTTGGTATGCTTATTTTGCCAAGTGTTTTGGTTTTTAGAATTTGTTAAGCATAAAATGTATTCATGTACTTGTTAAATTAATTTATCGCATACTTCAATTAATTTATCACTTACCAAAAAAAAAAATTTATCACATGCTTCAATTACTACCAAGACAGTATGTTCTCAATTAATTCGGTGGTTTGTTTGATTCCTACATGATATCATGAAAACCAAATTCAAATGTCACTGCTAGTTAGTTACAACCTGGAGCCTCAAATAGGATTATGGTGGTTTGGGTGTTTTTTTTTTCCAAAATTTTCTTGAGCTGAACTATATCTTTAGGCCGATTGCTACATGTTTACATCTTTTAATATGATAATCAACATATTAAGGGTGGAAAGAGAGGCTTTTCTATTTGAGTGCATGGAATTGTGAAATTGCTCATTTTATTTTCTTGTCTCTCTTTTGTAATGGTTCAATAAATAAGAAAGTTCAAATTGGTTTTTGTACCATTATGGTGCTGTCTTTAAATAGATAAGATTAGAATTGCTACCTTTTAAGTGTTCTAATCCAAGAATTTTCTCCACTTTTTGTTGACGAGTATGCTGCTGTTGCAATAACTGGACTGTGGAGAAAATGTAAACTGGGACTGGAAGTCTTTTTATTTCATTAGTTTTGCATGTTGCCTGGTGCTTAAAGTTCTTTGCCATTAAAAGCTTGATTAAGGAAAGCTCTTTTTTCTCTGATTCAACTGGCAGTTTGATTCATTGTTACAACCTCCTGACAGTGAATAGGACTAAAGATGGAGCTGAATAACATTAAGGATGCATTTGATCGCGTTGCAAAGAAACAAAAGCTGTCCTGTTCTAAAACCCAAGAAGTGATTGAAAAGCTTATCCAAGAAATAGGAAAGGAATTAGAGACAATAAAGACATCCTCACAACTAGATGATCGGCATGTCCTCACTGAGCTAAAGAAAAATTGCAAGAACTTGCTCCCCTCAGTCAACTGGAAGGCACACAGAAGGAACTGAACATAGCACTGAGCAAGTACGTGAAAGTTTTGGAGAAATCCTTGAATCCAGATATATCCAAGGCTTACAGGAATGTTGAATTTGATAGTGAGACAGTTGACCATATAATTGCAAACCATTTCTATCGACAGGTTTTTTTGACGTGGGTGACTGCTTCATAAGTGAGTCCAAGGAATCGGAAAATGCTGCTGCTATGAAATCCACTTTCCAGGAATTGTATGAGATCCTTGAAGCAATGAGGAGTCGGAGCCTTGAGCCAGCACTAAAATGGGCTGCTGCAAATTCTGATAAGCTGAAAGAGAATGGATCAGACCTTCAGCTTAAACTTCACAGCTTGCAGTTTGTGGAAATATTACGAGGTGGAAGCAGAGATGAAGCTCTCAAGTATGCTAGAGCCTTTCTGGCTCCTTTTGCTTCAAACCGTGTGAGTGTGATCCAGAAGCTGATGGTCTGCCTCATCTGGGCTAGAAAGCTGGACAGTTGCCCATACCCACAATTGTTATCTCCAAGCAATTGGTTCATAGTGGCAGAGGAGCTAACTAGGCAATTCTGCAATCTTGTTGGACAATCGTACGATAGCCCATTGAGTGTGACAATAGGCGCAGGGGTTCAAGCTTTGCCACCACTTCTGAAGTTTATGAGTGTGATGGCAGGGAAGAGGCAAGAATGGCAATCAATGAAGCAGTTGCCTGTACCAGTGGAATTGGATAAGGAGTTTCAGTTCCATTCCATATTTGTATGTCCGGTGTCAAAGGAGCAATCAACAGAAGATAACCCACCAATGATGATGTCTTGCGGGCACGTGCTTTGCAGGCGGTCTATTAACAAGATGTCAAAGAACAACTCAAGACCGTTTAAGTGCCCGTATTGCCCATCAGAGATCGAACCTCAACTGTGTATGCAGTTGTATCTCTAAAGAATCCCCAAATATGTACACACTGGGTTTGTATTATCTCACCATCTCGAACATGCTTGTAGTTTGGAAGGAACTTGTGTTGACTTGTGTGACGATGACACAAGTTGGTCTGTTTTACGCTGTTAATTTATGCAATTTGTTGTAAAAATAGAAATTCTTTCTGTAAATTCATTCTTGTGAGATTGCATTGCTGGGCTTTTCCCTTCACCATATAATTCATTTAAGAAGAGGGAATGATTAGTTTCACAAGATTGTTGCATGAGTAGGGTAATGTTTCCTCTCATCATTTCAGAAACTTTCCAGTACAAGTAAAAAGTTAAGCAGTAGTTGAACAGGTGCATAAAAATGTGATGATGAAGGAATGCACAGATATTGAGAGTAATGGAGATGATGTCCACTTTTAAAGCGGCAGATAGAAGGTTTGCACTCATCACAACCACTAAAAGTTCAAAAGTGTGCGCAATTTCAGATAGTGAAGAAATAGTGGCTTTCTACCATCACCATTACCATTTATAAAAACAGAAACATACCCTTTGTCACTGAGGATATCAACCCCTTTTTAAGCTTATGATTTAATATCACCTCTTTTTAGGCTTTTCTTTTATCATTCTCTTTTTTACTCCTTATCTTTTGCAAACGTGTAATTAAAGTCATGCCAACGTAAAACCAAAATAAATTTTCACTTCCAAAAGTTGGTGAATTTCATCGAATGGCAATCAACACCAAGTGAAAGTTCATTCCATGAGATAATGTTGTTCATTAATTTATTAATTTTTTACTTTTAACTATGTGATCATTCCTTGGCTTGGGATGGATATAGATGGTTATTGGTCCACATTCGTCAAGTCTTTCTTTATATATATATATATATATATTCTCTTTTCATTTTTCATAATTAGGTGGTCCACATTAGTGAAGGTTTTCTTTTTTTCCTTTTTTCTTTTTTTTCATAATTAGGTGGTCCATGTGATCATAGTTTTCAAGTTTCTTCGTTGGATCATGTTTGTAATTTTAATGATGCATAACCTTTCTTCGAATATGACTGTTATTTCTTTTTCCTTCTGATTAATAGTTGTCAAGCAACATTTGCAGTAAACTTTTAATTGAATTTTCTTGGACTTCCAACTCCTGATTTCATAACTAGTTTAGAAAAAAAAAAAGCCATAATTATTAAGGACAACTAATCTGACTGTCATGACAATTTAAACTGTAAAAGTGTCTTATCTAACAATTGAAATTGAGTATATAGCTACAATTTACGCAAGAGATGTTTTGGTTGAAAAGATTTTTCTAAAAATTAGGTTTTAAACAAAATAGGTATGTGGTTAATTGTGATAGCTATAGTATTTTGGATTTGAACAAAAATATTATATACCATTGTCACACCAAACATATTGATTAATGTATCACTGAATTCATGAAATGGTGAATAATAGAGAGATTTTATTAAAAAATATTAACGGTAATAAAAATTCAATTGACATACTAACTAAAGTAGTCACCTAAGATAAACACCAATTTTGCGGAACAAAACTCCAAGTGATATTGAGGAGCCAACATTCTTCCCATGGGTTGGAGGTCAAACCCACATCATCAGATAATAATAATAAAAATGAGATAATTTTACATTATGCTCTTGTTATAAAGAAATATAAATATATTTTTTTTTTTTTTTAGATTTTTGGGTATGACATAGAGATGAAGCAAGAAATAACCCATCAAAGAGTTTATTTTTCTTGTCTACTCAGATCAAAAATAGAAAATGTCAGATTTTTTCTTAGTTTTTAATTCGTCGCTAGGTATTATCAAGATAATTAAAGTTTATTTAAAAAATTGTTTAAAATATTATTTCTCTTGTATTGATTTATAATCATAGAGTATTGTGAGATTTTAATTAGAAAAATAATTTGAATATTTTTTGATTGTTGATTTCAAGTTAATATATAACTTAAGAGTGATTGTACTTAATTTTTGTTGATAATGAATTTTATTTAGAATTTGTTCTGTGGTTTTTTTTTTCTTTATGCTAGAAAGTTTTTTATATAAATCATATATTCTTATTTATAATTAATTTATTTTATTTCTTACATACAATACAACTGATATTTTCTATAATTAATTGACTTAATTAATTTACATAAATAGATTTGGAAGTTTGTACCCCAATAATGAAAACATTATAATATACACAAAAATGTACAAATTCAATATAATGGGTCGGCATTCTTGTTGATTCATTATTATAAATGACGACAAAAAGATGAAAAATTAGTTTTATATTGAATTATAAGTTTGAGAAAATTGAAAGGTAGTTGTAACATTGATTATAAGAAAACAATTTTACGAGGGGTTTGTCAATTGCGATACATCTGATAGATATAAGTGCCAGTTGTGTTGATTCTTTTGTTCAATAAAATCTTGATGTTTGTATTTGGAAAAGGGACTCTTATTGTTAGGATGCAGTGTGAGAGGTGACACAATAATGGCCACCCACCATGCAGACCAACTGTTTGGAAGAACCAAAACAAAATAGTCTAACGAATGTTTGATTCTTCTTGTTTATTGTCCCACACTTCTTAATTCTTATTGGGAATTAAATTTCTTAAAAACTTTAGGTTAGTGGTTTAATAAGTCTTAATATATGATACGTGGAATGAATTTTCAGCTCTCTCTTACCCAAAAAACATATGTATCTGATTTATATAATATTGATTATAAGATTTAATTTTTATATAATAACACGTTATTGTTAATACATAAATACTATTCTTTTCAATTACCTAATTTCTTAATCAATCAAATTCGAATGAAAATTCATGGAATATGGGGTTTTCAAAAAATGAGGGTGGAGTATGTAAATTTTTATACAATAAGTTTACAATAAAGTGTTTCTTATATTAATTATATATAGTGAGCTTTTGGATGAACTCTTTAGTTTATATATTATATGACTAAAAGTTTTTTCGCTTTTAACATTGTATACTTAAGCCATCCACACTATATTAATTGTGATTTAAAAAGATAAATGGTTTGATTACGGGATTAACAATGACTTTTCTTGATGTGATTGACAATTATCAAAAACTTCTTATATAAAAATTTTCTTTACTTTATTGACATGTGGGCACTTGAAAAAGTAAATAAAACAAAACTAGAAATAGCTCATGCACAAAGTGGGTTGATTAGAGCAGAAGGGGGAAGTGTGGATCTGATTCATAATAGATTTGGAAAGAATGCTCTTTGTTTGCCTATTTCCACAAGATCTTGCACATCAGAAATATGTTGAAGAATACAAATTCTCAAAGTATCAACTATTTACATGTTTCAAATACTAGAAAGGAGCTGGTCTGCAGTCCATAAGAGTTCGCTTAAAATAAGTGCACAATTTTACCAAAACACTATGAACACTGCTGTTTCTGCATCAAATTAATTTCTTTATCAAATGGGTCAATTATGTTTACCTAAATCCTTATAAGTTATGATACAATATTTTATAACTTTATGCTTGTGAATAATGGATTTGATTAGATGTCCATAAATTAGGTCATTGCTTTAGTTAATTTATTTTTATTACATTTGATATAAGAGTTAGTACATATAGGTTATAGAATCTGATTAAATGATTGTCTTGTGATACTATTTGTTCAATTTTAATTTTTAGGGTTTATATAGTTTTGTATCAAATGAGTTCAGTTGCTCACACCGGATTTAAAACCAAGATTATAACTTTTTAGAACCCTTTTAGGGTTTTAGCACCATAAATTTTACTTAATTAGACTGAAATCAAGTCAAATTATGGTTGGCATTGTAAGTTGTTGTTGATTCCATTGCAAATTAAGACCATCCAAGTGATAAGGTCTCCTGAAATTCCACCAAGGAGAGCCAACTACTCATGTCAAACTTTTACCTCATGACTCCAAGTCTAATCAATGACTAGAATCGTCGAATTTGATGATGAATAAAATGTAGGGCTCCTTTACATAGTGGGTTGAAATCCGGCTAAAAAAAACTTGAAAACCTAACCCATATGATCAAACAAGTTTTACCCAACCTAAAAGTCAACGATCAACCAATTGACCATCAATGGGCCAACCTAGATCTAGTCAATTCTGCTAATCTGACTATTTCAATACCTAATTAAGCCAAACCAAGCAGTCAACGGTCAACAAGTTTGACCCACCTAGTTGAATGTTATACAGTTTTCATGAATTGATGACCAAGTCAACTTGATCCACATGCAATGCCTGCATGTGCTACACATTAGTATTTTTGCTAGTGCATGACATGTTAAAAAATCTGCCAGCGTATGCATGTGCATCTGGCTTGTGCAAGCATGTTTGATTGTTTTTTGGCACGCGTGTGATGAAAGGGTGATTTTTCTAGCATATGGAATCATGTCATGGTATTTTTTGGCACGTGACGACTCATGGCATAGTGACACGTGTCAATAGTTGTAACACTTGTAGAACCTTGTTTGTTTTGGTTTATTACCTTTTTGGAGTATTAAACCTTATAAAAAGATTATAGTTCACTATGTTTGATGCAACCTTATTGAATATTGATTGTCAAAAATATTAACGAATCATATCTCATCAAATCTTTGTTAGATTAATTAATATAAAGTATCATAGAATAATTTAGATAATTTCATATGTTTAATCACCGAATGCATCATGGAGATCATGAAAATTTTATTCAGTTATGATATATTCTTTAGTTTTAATACATATAGTTTCCTACCAAAAGGGGTTATTATGTGTATTAAGATTTATGGTAGCATAAGGTTAGTAATTGGAGATACATGGTCATGAATAGTTTCAATGCACCCAATGGTGGTTATGTTTATTCAATTGACAATGATCTAGAAAGTTTATCTAATCAAAGAGAATATTTCTTTCAAAAAATCATATAATTTTAAGGTCTTCATATGGTTTTATAAAATTGTGTTTGAGACTTTAGTAACATATCATTTTCTCAGCCCAAATGAGAGTTAATAGTGATGTAACAGAGATTCTAATTTAGAGTAGCTTATGAAGTTTTAAAGCTATTCTAATAGTTGATTATCCATAAAACTATATTGGTTGCATTGTTTCCATTTGAAATCAATTATAATAACAATGCTACAGTTGAGATACTGATTGTAAGCAACTTCAAGAGATGGAAATTTGACATTGAGTTTGCACTAGGATAACTGATGTTGATATGGGTTTGCAAGAAGAAGAACCCCTAAACCCATGATGAAAGACTAATGAGAAAGGTCTAATCAGCTTAATATTCTTGCCATGAGGAGGACCATTGTTGAATACCTTTTGATTAGTCTGTTAGAACATCACTAATGCTAAAGATTTTCTCAACACCATCGAGCAAAGATACCAAGTTTCAAGCGATGTTGAAGTACCACTTGATTAGTGAATTGTCCATAGTTAAATATGCAAACTAAGAGAGTTATGGAATTCATTCTGAGGATTATGGGGATATAGTCTAATTGAAGAATAAATAATTCCATCAATGATAATTTCGTTGTTTAGCACACTCTTAACTTTTTGCTTACAAATTTAATTATCAAGATAGTCTACAATGAGCTCAAAGTGAGAATTTGAGCATCAATGATTTGATC